>NC_080670.1:147007714-147348949 GCF_030247195.1 Topomyia yanbarensis
TATTTTGCCGTTCGTCACGATTTGGAGCCTTCTGCACTTTGTACGTATGCAGTCTGACCCGGTCCTTGGCTCTCTAAACGAAAAACATGGACTGGTTCAACTTTTTGGCCACATCCCTTACCGAAGCATTTGGATTCCGCTTAAACGCTTTAACTATACGCTTGTGATCCTAATCACTAACATCCATTCTGACCGCATTTCTCCTTCCGTTCGATTGTCAGAGTTTGGTAGTAACGTTTAATCACACGACTAGCCGTTGACTGCACGATTCCGAGTTGTTTCCGATGTCCCGATTAAAGAGTTGCAGAATTTTCAAGGGCTTGCACAAAACCAATTCGCGACTTTGCTTTTCGGAAAACGCCATTCTTCCCAGTTTTCGAAAAATTGACAGCGATAAACATACAGTGTAAATAATACTCTCTAAACTACTTCTACTCAAATCTAGCAATGCTCCCAAGAAGAGGTAGATTGGCTCGGCTGGCTCAATTTACATTTTGGCTGGCTCAAGATGACGTCTCCGCATATCTCTCCTTGGAGGATAACTAGTTTTGCTCATGTTTAGTATAATCACATATTCATTATTCACCTTTTTGCCGATGATGTCCAGCTATATTCCGACTATACAGACCATTTGGTTGATGAAGTTTCGAATTTGATCAATGATCTCAACAGAATTTTGCAATGGTCATCCAGATATAAGTTGGCTATAAATGTTAACAAAACTCATGCATTGTGTATTAATAATCATCATAACCGAGAATATCAACATCATTCGTTGACACATAACAACATGTTGCCTATCATTTTTGTTGAAAATGCTGTCAACTTGTTTAAGAGAAACGAAAGCTAAGAAATCCTCGCGATCCCCGTTTCAGATACAGAGTGGTTATTTTCATTTCGAGCATCATTTTTACGAATGTATCTAAATAAATGTAATAGATCCACAAAATTACCGGCATAAACAGTTTAAAAGATGATTAGTTGAAGGTTAATATGTATATCATTTGGTTAAAATAACTTATAATGTCTAAGGAAACTTGAAAAATATTGTCATAAATATGTACCCATATCCGCATTTGAACATTTTTACGGTTAGTGCACTATTTGGACAGTTTGATTCTGTACACGAAGCTTTCCAAATTTATGCATGCCCAGTTACATGATTTACAACGCCGACAGTAACTGCTCTCGCGACTCGCGTGCGACTGCGATCGGCTGTCGAAAGCCAGCATGAAAACGTGCGTTGGTGTGTCGATCGTTTTCTTTCTTATCACTGCATGTCGGGCGGGATGTGTATGTAGGGCTCACTGGAATTATGAGCTGAACCGCTCGAACTCGAACTAGGTAGGTATATGTTGCAGTTCAACCAGTCTGCCCACGCAGCTACATCTCAGCCTTTCGCCTGTAGCTCCTACCTACAAGCCTATACGCAACTACTTGCCGTCGCCACTGACTGCCATAGTCTGGCAGGCGAAGCCAACAAGGAAACAAGATTCTCTCACCTTCGAGGAACAAGCGATCGCACACCATGATATTAGACTCAGGGGGGCTCCTAACTTTATAAGTTGTTTTTATGTAGTCTAATCTAGCCGTCTGATGGAAAAATAAAGGCGTTTTATGGTTCGATAAATTCAATTTAATGTTTTCCATTCAAATAACGAAAATGTGTATTAGTCATTAGGTATGCAGCTATCTAAAGAACCACAATATCTTTATTTAAAAAAATAAAATCTTTATTTTGAAAAATATTCACATCTGCTAACTCAACCTTTTCCTTGATGTGCTCTATGTATTGCAGATATATGTATGTGTTTGAATTTCTCTTTGGTGTTGTATCTCTAATGAAGTAAAGGACAATAGGCGACTTTCAATTGAATGATCGAATCAGTCATTCAAGCAAATAACCGACAAGTGCTTAATACAGAATCTGAGCATGCACTTCATTCGAGTATATATAAAAGCGGTATGTTGAGAATTGAATTATGTTTGATGAATGAAGTTGCGTTTACAGCGGCGGACCGGATGCCGACTTGTACGCACTTTGATGGTAATCATTTGCTTAGAGTCTCAGACTGTTGCTTTGATTCTAAAGCTTAATTGAGAACGTTTTACGTGTTATCCACGCTTCTCTTTAACATTGTGCTCTGGACAGATAGGTTTAGACAAAATGTCATTGGTAAGGTGCTTGCTATTATATGTCCATTAGACCGGCAATAAAATTGACTGTTTTTCGGAACACCGCTCAATCGAAAGTGGCTGGTTTCATACACCAAATATGAGTTTGTTCGGTTGCTTGTGATTTACTCACAGGATATTTTAAGCGTGTATGTGAAATTATATGAAAAGTTTGAAAAAGTTAAATTAAGTAAAAAATGGCACTTTCATCCGGTGCATCCCAAAACCCGCATATATATAATTAAAGATGTTAGAATAAATATTGCCGAAAAGTTCTATTGACCTTCAAAGTTGTATAGCTTTGTCCGGTCACCTCCATTCCTCATACAACCTTCTACAAAAGTGTTTGTTATATAATAACCTATGTGACTTATGAAAAGAGATTATAACTACTAGAGGTAGCACGCCGTTGTTAACACTGTTTTTGTTATCTCACTCTTACATATGCTACGCCCATTAGTTTGACACATAGTGCCCCGGGTACACATAGGTCAAAGTAATGAGATACAATATTCTAGAGCCAGACCCCATGTTTTAGTCCATGAATACTTGGAGACAGTAGCGCTTTGCTCTCTTGTAGTTATAATCTCTTTTGACTTACACACTCAATCCAGTTTGGTAATTTCCGTACAGCTGAACAGTCAGTAAAATTTTTGGCTTTAATTTACTGATTTTCAGTGATATATTTTCCGAATTTCAGCAAAACAAACGTTACTTCTACTGAGGTCTCGGTAAAAGCTTTGTTTGCTGAGTGCTCGCCTGTGTAAAACTCGGTAAAAGTTGCGCAATAAGCTGGGATTCGGTAGAACAAAATTAAGTGTGTATGTTCTGAAGTACACAGTGTTACTGTTAATTGAATTTTGAATATTTTTATCCGATTTTTAAAACTAAAAAACTGTTTTGAGTGAAATAAAACTGTCGGACAAAACTCATATTTGGAATATGGTTTGTGGACCCAATTACCATTTGAATTTGCTTTGCTTCGAAAAAAGCTAGAATTATTGCCGGTATAACGCCCATCTCAAAGTTTTGGTGTCGGTAGTGTTTATTCCAAAAATCTGGAATGTCAAACCGATGTTAGTATGGAAATATTGTTATATTGGTTGTTTCGTTTATAAAGTTTTTAGCTGTCGGGTCATCAGTCTCGATTTTCGGACTGAAAAAAATTACCGAGATACTTACTACGCTACGTAAAACTGTAAAATACATGTAACGACTAAAAATACAGTTACGGACGAAACAATAAGACAACTGTGCCGCATTTTGAATTCTGCCTGCATCGAAAATGAAGCAAAGCAACCGGGCGCAGCGAAGGCACCCAAACCGAAGCTGCAACAACAAATAAAGAGGCAAATGAATTCCTTTTTCGTTCTATCCCCTGCCCAGCATGGATGGCTCTTCTGGAATGGCTCGTGGTTTGCATAGGCTTCTCATCAAACAATTCTACTTTGACATAATTTTCCCACAATACAATAAATACTGAAATCATCATTCATCGTTTATAGGATATCCGATAATTGTAGAGGTGACTGGTGTCCACTAGGAGATTGATATCACTGTTATCTTGCTCCAGATAAGCCCTGTCGAAAGGCTACGTGGTATTTGGCGGCAGAAGCTAGGAATAAATTTTGGGTTCCAGCTTCTTTGTCGTAAGAAGTGACAAAAACAGGACTTTCTATTTTGTGTGTTTAATGAGTAAATTATTTCTTATCACTCTATAAGTAGAGTAGATTTGTAATAAACCTGCTTGATTCTCTTTTGGTAGCTAGAATAAAAATAAGCGACGCGCGCATGAAATTGTTAGTATGCCCGTCAGTTTATTATGCAAATGTCTGTCATGCAAAGTGGTGGCCGGACGCTCAGCGACTCCTAAAATCTTAAATCACGAGGGAATTCCAGCACAATTTTCAATCGAATACCTATCCCTAACAAAAACCAGTGTTGGACTAACATTCTCCTTTTTCCTGCTGCAATCTTACCACGAATTGTACATTGAATGATGATTTGTTACTCCCTACGAGAAGAGACGACAACAGGCTTCTTGCTCTTCTTCATTTTATCTACCAGTCCCTGTCATAATTCCAAAGACAACAAGCATCCATCGTTGCCAGATTCCAATTGCACGATTTTCACAATTGCTAAAAATAATTGTACCTCAAATATCGACCCTCAGTCAGGAATTCACAATACTAGCTGCATTTAAAAATTGAATTTTAAGTTTATTTGTGTCTTTCTTAACAATACACGTAGTTATATCGTCATTCAGGGTATTTATTCAATTTGCATGAAATCTTCATGTATATGAAATGTAGCCAAAATAAATTCAGCAGCACTGTTTTTCATCCCGTTTGAAAATATTATGAACGCTCTTGACTGGCAAAACGACCAATCAGAAGCTGGTTCAATATTGAGGTTAGGACTGGATCATATTGGCTACACGATTGTCTTCTCTTCTCTTAGGTTACTCCAAGGCATTATCATCTATTGATTCTCTGTGCAATTTCATCTAGTCCCGATCATTAACGGACCCGATCCGCGATGCTCACACAAGCTCAAGCTATTGGATATCCGATAAAGGGTGTTATGATCAAAAATTGGTCAAACAAGAATATGTGGAGTTCGGTCAAACTTTTTATTAAACATTCCATTTGCAAGTTCAATTCATACAGAATAAAGAAAAAAATATTCACTCAAGCCTCTTTCCATCAAGTTTTACACAGTTTTCCTTGGTCACCTTCCTTGTCGCAGAACACCAGTTCGCCTTTAAATGCATCTCGCTGACATCTGTCTTTCGCAGTTTCCTGAAATTCCGTTTGACGATTGCCCAATATTTTGCTATTAGGCGGAGCTCTAGCGTTTTGGAAGGGATCATGTTTTTCGACACCACCTGGACGTTGTTCGCGGCATACCACTTCATGGCCTTTTTCCGTAATGACAAGATGTCAAATCAGGTCAAAACAGAACGGAAAAATGGTGTTGCTTAAGGAAAGACAACAGACGTTTTTCTGGCACTTCTGTACATAAAACACCTGGTTAATACTCCAGATTATGTAATTGTCGCTTTTCAAGCCATAGGAACAGATGCTCTGCCAAACGAGATAACTGTTTGCAAAATTCGACAACATATTGTGTTTGAAAATCTCTGCTACCGACGCATGACATTCCTGTTTGGAAAGCTGTTTTAATTCTGCCTTGATGAAGGTTTCGTCATCTTGTACCACGCAGCCAAACTTCATCAGCGTCTTCATGTACATCAATCAAACAGTAGGTATGATACTACACACACATCTTTAAAAATGAAGGGTTTGCAGATTTGTTTATACATGATAACAAAAAAATGCGTTAAGTTGATGTTGACCAATTTTTGATCGAAATACCCTTTAATGGAAGACTTTTATTTATATTCGCGCTGTTAACAGAATTGTTCTAATATTAGATCAAATTCCTAGTATTATCCACTTGAAATGTGCTTCACCAATAAAAATTCTTTTAATAAAACGTTGCCCTGTAATGAACGTTCGGGAGCAAAGATTTTACGCTGTTCTTAGCAGTTCCAGCTTCATTGTTCGTTCGCAGTTTGCGTTATTCATAGTTATCTGTAATCACACGTTGAACTACTTTGTAATCAATAGGTAGCAGCTGCCGCAGGAGTGAACGATTTTCCGCATGCTTGGTTGTTCTTTCCTTTAGCAACACTGGTCATAACGAAAATTTGGTGTAATGATATTTATCTGTAGAAATTCATTAGAAATATTTTTTTATTTCATTCTGCTAATTTTTTTTTTTTTTTTGGTTGCGCGCTAGCTGCGTACAACTCAAGCTCCGTGCACGATTCAGACCGTAATTTTTATCTGGTCGATTCGTCAGTCCATTCATTTTCAGTAATACCAGAATACCCGGGCACCCAGACAAGGTACATAATATTGACAATACTTAGTTCTTCGATTTGAGTTCAGTATGTGACTAGCTTACATCGTGATTTATCTGTGCTAAGTATCTTGATTGCAGACTAACTATTGGAACTCTCTGCTCTCTTTCTCTCTCTGAGTAACGGCATGTCCGAAATTTTCTCTCATAGTAAATTTCAACCGTCGGCTTTCCGGTTCCTATTATAAATTACTCGAGATTCATACTAAAATCCGGAGGTAGATGGACTACTTAGGCAAATCCGCCTGAGACGTGGAAACCGAAATGGTGAGTTAACCGAAAGCAATTATGTGGAAAAATTTCCCTCAGAGGTAAGATTCGAACTTGCATCCCTTGGAACTTCGACCCTATGCACAAACCATAAGCTATCGCTGGGATATGATGGCGACCCAGAAAGAACGCATAATTATCGCATTAGCTACAGTAATCATACCCTAACTCTAAAGCGAGATAACACACAATCGCAGCTGCCACTCAGTACATTTGACCCATTTAATTTCCCCGCTAGATAACCCGGGTCTTGGCATCTAGCGGGAAATTAAATGGATCAAATGTGTTGGGTGACACCTGCGGTTGTGTGTGATCTCGCTTTAGAGGCAGGGCACGATCACTGTCGTCATTGCGATAATCATATGTTCTTTCTGGGACGTCACCATATACAAGGGATAGTATAAAGGTTTGTGTATTGGGCCGAAGCAGGGTCGTAAGTTCGAATCTTGCCTCTGTGAGGATTTTTTTTTTTCACATAATTGCTACCGCCTAAATTACCATTTTCCTTGTTGGATACCACCAAAAAGTCTTACATAAGGTATTGGCACTTACGTCAAAAACCAAAAATAGAATTATTTATTTGTTCAATACAGCATTTCACCATATTGGCATACCACTACTTTTAGCCAAACTGCAGAAAATCGGCATGAGATGGTTGAAATCATATTAAACGAAACGTGAAGAAATTGAGCGTTTCGAATGTTTCTGCACCAATTCATAGTTCCCCATGGGTTTCCACATTCGCGCATTTTTTGTAATGAACATAAATTACATTATACGTTTAAGTGCTTGTACATGCAGGCGACATGAAACTGTTTATGTAAATAAGTAATGTAAATGATGCTGAAGTATTGGAGAATTAATTCAGTTGAATATCTGATTCCCAATCGATAGACATATTTTGAGGAATTCAGCTTAATACAAGATTTCGGCGCAATCTTAGACTCTGACAAGCTAACATCTCTTGAACATTACAATTAAATAATAAAAAAGCTAATAGTATGCTGGGTGTAAACGCTTCGGCTATAATTTTGAAGATTCATACACAATTACATTACTATATAATGCATACGTCAGACCAATTCTAGGATATTGTAGCGTTGTATGGAGTGCATACACCATCCTGCATTAAGAACGCATTACATGCATATAGGGGAATTGTGGGAAAAACCGACACTGTGGGTAAAACCGACACCCCCCAACATTTCCTAGAAATATAATTTTTATTCATTTCATAATGATACATTATTAACGTATGCGGAATAAAATTTGGACAAAATTCAAAAGGCAATTTTTTTGCAGAAAACCATTTATTAAATGTTCTCTCTGTATGAAAACATTTGTCAGCTTATTAACTTAATGTAGAAAAAAATTGAGCCCATTCGAGAAGCTTTATGATAGTTTATAGGAACTTTTTGCAAAGGAGTAAAAAAAATTGATGTTGGCATATTCTTAATTTCTTTCTTAATTTTGATTATCACGTTTGTTTGTTTTAGGTCGAAAATTATTGGCATATACTCTCTGCTTCAAATTATTCCAGAAATCCTCATTTGGGCGAAATTTTAGTACATTTGGAGGTTTATCAGCCTTTGGTACAAAAAGTATGTCGTAATCCTCCAATGCGCCAAAACTTTTTTTGGCATAATAGCTAGGTGCCAGATTGGGCGTTCGCTGCCATTTCGTTCACATGGTATCTCCTAGCGGGTCGAAATTAACACTGGATGTTTAAAATACGTGTGCCTAGAGTATGACGTTTAGTATGATGCCTTGCAACCGGTTGCATTTTTGTTTTAATGCTGGAAGCGTTGTCCAAATTTCATTCCGCATACGTTATTAGTACGTTTATTTAGAGCATTTGAAGGAAAACAAAACATACGACAGCAGCGTTCATACTCGTCTGTATGTTAAATTTCGTTGGTAGATTTTAAGGTTTTAACCGAACAAAAGCTTTTCAAATCACCACATTTTTCAGTAACTATTATTATCGGCCTTTCCTATGATCAACTAGGTGCATTGAAAACGAGTTTGAGAAATTCAATATTTTTAATTGCTTTTATAAAAAAAATGTGCGCTGTTGGGGTAAAACCGACACCCTATGGTTAGGGTAAAACCGACACGCTGTTAAGATGGTTGTGTATACTTGCGATTCATTTCAAAATACTGGGGATCTTTGTGACACTTCAATTAGCCTATTAGAACACTATAATATTAGCAGAAATACACAGAAATACTTTTATAGCGGCAAGCTTGAACCTAGTTGGTACCGCCACACGGTACTATCTTTGATTTTGGGCCTGAGTTTAGTCCGGCCTAAGACGTTAGTACCTGTCATTGCAGAAATGGCTGCATCCTGAAGCCAAATGAAAACAGTGTAAAAGGCCGCCATGTTCCTCTTGCATGCATTTCAATAATTTGAATCAACTTTTCGAATTTTATGTCCAATATTATGGCTCATGATGCACACAAACCATATGAGGACAAGTAAGCAAGTTTTATCCCGTACGAGAAACAGGTGTAATCGAATTTTAAATGCATTTTTTTAAATATTCTTTATCGTCCTATATCTATAAGGTGCTACACGCTCATTTCAAAACGCCACATCGAAGAGTTATATTGCAGGTTAGTAGAAGTCGAATCATATTGAAACAAACTGTCGAACGAAATTTTATAATTAGATTCAGAGATGAAAATTGTTTTCGTTCGTTAGTTTACCTATGGCTATCAAAATGAGTGAAGTTTAATTTGCTCACAATTTTTTAGTTATTTTTACATGAGGAAAAGAATATATAATTACAATTTGTTCCCTTTTCTAGTTGTATCTTCTCACAAAGAACACCATAAGCGAGTGGAAATTTATTTATATTATTACTGCTTTTGAAAGAGTTCAAAACTAAGATTGAATAAAAAATTGTAAATGAAGCCATGTCATATAGCCTAAGTAACACTTTTAAATATGACGGAAAACAAACTGTTACAAATATTTTCATTTTGATCGTTATTTAAATGTTATCGGAGCTTGCTTGTATTGTTTCGTAATTTATAATTTTCTAGCATATCTTGAACGATTTGCATTTCCGCTGTAGTACAAATTTTCGTTTAATTCTTTATGATAGAACAGATATGCACAGGGTATGAAAGAGCTGTGAAAGCTGAGACTTAAATCGCTTAAATCGTGTCGGAACTTAAGGGGGGTTGTGTAAGGTATAATCGGCAAAAAATTGGATACTTTAATTTTTTTTCGATGCAAAGATTGTCTTTTCAGTCAGGCGCCACATCGAAAACTGTACACCATAACTCAAAATCTACTGGACCAAACGTTGAGACATTTGCACAGTTGTTTTTCACAGCATTTCCCAAGTAGTTAAGGGAGCTTTTATTTTTTGGTCGATTTTCGATTTTTTCGTAGTACTTTGAAACCAAAGTCCGATTATTGCTAAAACAACGATTAACATGTTATTGTAAAATAATAATAGTGCAAAATTCAGAACGATTGGTCCAAGAAATTTTGTCTGCATCCAGTATCAGGTTCAATTTGTAAATTTATAATTATCAATTCATTATCAGACAGATGACAGACTATAGGAAGTAATTAATTATAATTTTTATTAATTAAAATTACTGGACTTTGGTATTTCAGCCATGATTGCACACCTAGAAAAAATAGTGTAAATTTACGTCTCCTGACCATGACATATACGAGCATTAAAAATGACTTAGTTTTACGTTTGATTTTAATTTTACATGAGGTTTAATTTCGTAAATCATGTAAAATTACTCCACATACAGCGTTTGTTCTGAATGGTAGGAAGTGTAATTTTATGTCATTGCGCATGTAAAGTATATGTAGCATGTAAAATTAAACGGAACACGGTAATGTTTCGTCATTTCGTGAATTACTAGTTGTTGAATTATGTCATGTTTGCAATTACGTCAACGATAAAATTCAGATTTTTTTGGTGTGTGGATAATCGTGCTGATAATTTGAATTACTTCATTTTCAGCAAAGTAGGTCTGCCAAATTCTATATGCATGGTTAGTAGACTAGTTGGGTAGGATGGTATAATAAGCCCCACCATGCTAAAATTTCAGATTTCCATTCCATGGACGACATAATTATCTGAAGCAAATAAATAAGATGTAAGCTTCCACTCTTTTTTCTATAAGCATTTGATTTAATTTGGAACAGTCAGATTTGGCTGAACTGACAAACTACTAAGTGTAATGTTAGAGAAGCTATTCAAGCCCTTGGAGTGGCTAGCGCCTAACAATACAACTCTATAACGTTCTCGATAGTATGCACGATTATTAGCAAAATAACGTTTTTGCCAATTATGGATCTTAAATAATAAATTGTTTAAGCGGTTACTCCACTGTAGAATTTTAAAACAATCGATTTTCTATTTATTAGTCTAAAATGTGCTTTAGGATGTAGAAAATGATATCCCAAAACATGGAGAACGAAAACAATTCAAAAATTTAATTTTCAATTTTGCCGCAACGCATCTTATGTATAACCCATGTGTATTGCAAACTTTAACCGCGTTTTTCTCGAAACCACTGGCCGGAAATGTAACTCGAGCAAATGATTTTTGGTCGCTTTGAATTTTTCACAGTATATTCAAAATTGATTTTTCTAGTCACGTACGCAGGATTAAATTTTTTATTGCTTACCTTTTTATTAATTAACGATTTTGTGTAGATTTTTATGACATTCTCTACGTATTTTCACGCAAAACAGCGCCATTTCGCTTAAAATCAAAATATGCAAAAAATCCTACGTTCATCGCTATTGACATAAGGAATCAGAAAAACTTTAGTTTTTGGCGCTAGGTCAAAAATCACGGCAGATAGATTTCCGACCGTGGACCCCTTCCAAAAAAACGCGCATGAGGTGAAAATGCTGCAGAGCCGCCATCTTGTGATGAAATTGCTCGAAAAAATTATTTTATTTGATACAATACTTATGTTATAAATCCCATTCAACAAGATGTCGATTCACCATTTTATTGAGCAATAAAAAAATTCTCGAAATAATCAGACTATTAAATGGCATAAACAGTGAATTTTAAATTAACTTTATTGTACAGTTTTTTAACATAGCCGTGTATTACTGATCAGAACGCAGCAATGCAAATGGCAGCATCATGTTACCGGGAGAAGTCAAAAATATGCAAAAATTTGTCATGCTTCTCTTGCATACATTTCGTTATTTTCAATCCTCTCTTCGGCTTTCTTCTGGATAAATATGGCTCTCTTTGCTCGCAATAAAGATGGCAATAAATAAACCAGTTTATCAGGTAAGAAAGACAAACACTGTCGAACTACACTAATAAAATAAAATACCAATTAATGCGTAGAAAACTACGCATTTTCAATAAAAGTGGAATAACCCATTAAGGCTGTGAACCATTTGGTGAAATTTTTAACTTTTAGTTAAAATCTGATACTTCGAAAGTTATTTTCAAAATAACCCTACTCTGGAGCATGGTTAAAATTGACAGAGCGATAGTTAAATTAAACAGCTCGATGGTTAAAATTTTGCACATGATGCAGAATAAAAAGGTGGCAACATTTTCTGTACCTAATTAAGGTTGTCAACATTTTTTAATACAAAATTAAGGGATAAAGATGGAAACGATAACGTGTTGTGTTAAGATTTGTTTGGGTTATTTCATGATGTGGATGTTTACTTTTCGAGGGTATGACTGTCATACTTAATGTAATAAGAAAAAACTAATTTTAAATATCGACAAATGTTCACACCTCTACCAACTTGTGCTAATCGCAGCTGTCAATTCTAAATAACTATCCTTATGTCAACTTTTGAAATAGTTTGCTCTCTCGGTTAAATTTTTCCATTCAAGAGAAATTAGCTCAAATATGCAAAAATTTCAAAATTGTCAAATTTTAACTAAAGGTTAAAAAAATCGCCAAATGGTTCACAGCCTAAGTGGGTAAAGAGTTCGTATCCATAAATGAATACAGCTCTTGTACGTCAACCTGGGTATGTTTTACCCTTTATTTTTCGCAGAAATGTTACAACAAAACTCGTGAAAAATATTCATTCATGAAAATCGCGCCAGAATGAAAAATACTGTCAATAGAATTATTTCTGAATTAAAAAACCTATTTTAATCCACCTAGCGGTGCAATTGTGCCTTTCTCAATCATGAATCACGAGAATGTGTGCGTTGTTTATATTCATTAAAAACTTTTAAATGCATATATTACATTTTATTATTATACATCACATGACAACCATATACAGGAAAATAAATCATTATTCGAGTTCTAAAATTTTGTAAAAGAAAAAACAGCCACGGTAATATTGAACTGAAAAACCTATTTTAATCCACCTAGCGGTGCAATTGTGCCTTTCTCAATCATGAATCACGAGAATGTGTGCGTTGTTTATATTCATTAAAAACTTTTAAATGCATATATTACATTTTATTATTATACCTCACATGACAACTATATACAGGAAAATAAATCATTATTCGAGTTCTAAAATTTTGAAAAAGAAAAAACAGCCACGGTAATATTGAACTGAAAAAAGGTGCGAAATCGGCAGTCCCAAAAAGTCGATTTTTATAAAAAAAATGTTTTTCGAGATAACATAAAATCTCGACGTTTCATGCATTTTAAAGATGTTTGGCATCAAAAATACGAATTCGATTTCTGAAATTTCATGGGGTCCCCCCTTTGAAAAAAAATATGAGTTCAGGCTTATATGGGAATTTCATGTGTGACCGGACCGTTCAGTCTATATTTCCGGAACCATACAAGCGATCCGTGCGAAATTTTATAGACATCTGTGGGGATAATATAGCTATCATTTGGGACTAAGTTTGTGAAAATCGACCCAACCATTTCCGAGAAACTGATATGAGTTTGCTAGTTATGAAAGATGGCCGCTTTTCCCGGGCACTTCCGGAACCGTCTATGGTGGTTAATGTAGTCAACGAAAGTTTGGTTGGGAATTTTATATACATCTATGGGGATGTCCCAAAAAGTCGATTTTCATAAATAAATTTTTTTCGAAATAACATAAACTCTTGACGTTTCATGCGTTTTAAAGATGTTTGGCATCAAAAATACGAATTCGATTTCTGAAAATTTTTGAAAAAAATTAGAGTTCCGACTTATATGGGAATTTCATATGTGACCGAACGATTTAGTCTATATTTCCGGAACCATATAAGCGATCCGTGCGAAATTTTATATACATCTATGGGGATGTTATAGCTATCATTTGGGACTAAGTTTGTGAAAATCGGCCCAACCATTTCGGGAAACTGATGTGAGTTCGTAAATTTTGAAAGATGGCCGCTTTTCCCGGGCAAGTTTGGTTGATTCGGTCTAGCCATCTCCGAGAAACCGATGTGATTGTTAGTCTGAATTTGGATACTTCCGCCGGGGCTTTCGGAACCGATGATGGTGGCCAATGTGACCAAAGAGACTTCGAATGGCTGTTAATGACCTAGTACTACAAATTGAAGCAGTTGTGGTCACATTTTGGAAAAATTTTCGCCATTATACATTCATTGCAGAATTTCTTAAAATCGACATTTTCTGCGTGATCGTACTCATCACCCTGTAATTCCGGAACCGGAAGTCGGATCCATTAGAAATTCAATAGCAGCCTATGGGAACGTTGCACCTTTCATTTGGGACTAAGTTTGTAAAAATCGGTTCATCCATCTCTGAGAAAAGTGAGTGAGATTGTGCTCGCGTACACACACACACACGCACATACACACACATACGTACACACACACACATACATACATACACACACAGACATTTGCCGAACTCGACGAA
The DNA here is from genome assembly GCF_030247195.1 of Topomyia yanbarensis. Taxonomy (NCBI): domain Eukaryota; kingdom Metazoa; phylum Arthropoda; class Insecta; order Diptera; family Culicidae; genus Topomyia; species Topomyia yanbarensis. The sequence continues at coordinate 147,021,911 of NC_080670.1, forward strand.
CTGAATCGAATGGTATATGTCACTCGGCCCTCCGGGCCTCCGTTAAAAAGTCGGTTTTCAGAGCAATTGCAATACCTTTCTATTGAGAAAGGCAAAAACATAAAATAATATTCATTTCACATTATTGTCTCCTTAACTACTTAACAAAATAAAACCGCCAACTGGATATATTTTTAATGGCTGGATCTTTTAGCTTTGATACAATACTTATGTTATAAATCCCATTCAACAAGATGTCGATTCACCATTTTATTGAGCAATAAAAAAATTCTCGAAATAATCAGACTATTAAATGGCATAAACAGTGAATTTTAAATTAACTTTATTGTACAGTTTTTTAACATAGCCGTGTATTACTGATCAGAACGCAGCAATGCAAATGGAAGCATCATGTTACCGGAAGAAGACAAAAATATGCAAAAATTTGTCATGCTTCTCTTGCATACATTTCGTTATTTTCAATCCTCTCTTCGGCTTTCTTCTGGATAAATATGGCTCTCTTTGCTCGCAATAAAGATGGCAATAAATAAGCCAGTTTATCAGGTAAGAAAGACAAACACTGTCGAACTACACTAATAAAATAAAATACCAATTAATGCGTAGAAAACTACGCATTTTCAATAAAAGTGGAATAACCCATTAAGGCTGTGAACCATTTGGTGAAATTTTTAACTTTTAGTTAAAATCTGATACTTTGAAAGTTATTTTCAAAATAACCCTACTCTGGAGCATGGTTAAAATTGACAGAGCGATAGTTAAATTTGACAGCTCGATGGTTAAAATTTTGCACATGATGCAGAATAAAAAGGTGGCAACATTTTCTGTACCTAATTAAGGTTGTCAACATTTTTTAATACAAAATTAAGGGATAAAGATGGAAACGATAACGTGTTGTGTTAAGATTTGTTTGGGTTATTTCATGATGTGGATGTTTACTTTTCGAGGGTATGACTGTCATACTTAATGTAATAAGAAAAAACTAATTTTAAATATCGACAAATGTTCACACCTCTACCAACTTGTGCTAATCGCAGCTGTCAATTCTAAATAACTATCCTTATGTCAACTTTTGAAATAGTTCGCTCTCTCGGTTAAATTTTTCCATTCAAGAGAAATTAGCTTTCGAACCGTCAAATTTTAACTAAAGGTCAAAAAAATCGCCAAATGGTTCACAGCCTAAGTGGGTAAAGAGTTCGTATCCATAAATGAATACAGCTCTTGTACGTCAACCTGGGTGTGTTTTACTCTTTATTTTTCGCAGAACTGTTACAACAAAACTCGTGAAAAATATCCATTCATGAAAATCGCGCCAGAATGAAAAATACTGTCAATAGAATTATTTCTGAATTAAAAAAACATAAAATAATATTCATTTCACATTATTGTCTCCTTAACTACTTAACAAAATAAAACCGCCAACTGGATATATTTTTAATGGCTGGATCTTTTAGCTGCTCTAAAAATGCCAAACGCATATTTGCATCATCCTCAGTAGTTTAAACAGCCGTTTTTATGAGCATTGCCGAAATGTTCCGTTTCCGCCACGTACTCAGATGCAGGCCGGTAATTTACAGTTTCCGCTACGAATCTTAGTACTCATTATTAAGATCAGTATATCCATTGACATTATCTCATCGAGTAGTTGTGAAATGGATAAAAAGCACCAATTGTTAGAAGCAATAAAATACCCATTTTTTGACAGCTCGAATAACTTCCGAAAATGGGCAACTTGAATACATAAAATGGGTAAAGATTTTTTACCGTGTTTATCTACCCGTATTTTTTTATTTCCTCGTTCTTTCCTTCTCTCTACACGCTTGATTCCAATTACACATCAAAGGGTTACAATAGAGCACGTTTGGATAAATTGAGATCAATTCAAAGTTGTTTTTGTGAATTAGAAACAGAACTACAATAAGAATTGTTTTGTTTCTTTTCTTTTTGCTTATAGCTTAGAGAATAAGCGGGACCATTTAATTCGTTAATATAAATCGATAACATATTTTCATGAATTATTGCCCATATATCTATTGTATCACAGATCAAAGAAAGTAAATAACGGAAGAAAATTATTGTTTTTAGGCGATAGATCCAAACAAATGACAATTGGATATAGATCGTAAAATGCAATATTTTATGAATTTACTTACACTGGTCGTTAGCAAATTGAATCAGAATGTTAACCGCTTAGAAACTAACTCCACAAATACCCTAAGCTAAGAGTAAATAATTGATTTTAAATATGTGCAATGTTCCAATAAGAATAAAATTACATAAAACATCTGAATACAAAATGTTTTGAAATTTATTGTGAACACAACGGTGATCAATATATTTATTTCGATTTTTGGCATAAATCGTTCCAATTTGCATTGATGCATTATAGAAATATATCTATATTCTGTCTGCAACAGTGCAAAAAAATTAAATGTAACGCTCGTGAATATAAATGATCATTCTGTCAAAGTTTAATTTTCTATTTTCGCTGAAAAACGTGTATAATTTTAATTCGCAGACCTTCATTGATAATTGATCTTTTTTCCAAACTTGTGAAAATTCACTTGAAACGAAAATAAATGTTCTCCCCCACGTCGATAGGTATCATGTTCAATTAGAACGACACTCACAGTTCATTTTAAATTCAAATTAAAATATTTTAACCAATTTTTTAATCAAAGTATGAAATCTCGACAAACATATAATTCCGGCTTAAAAGCCAACTGTCAAAATTCTCTTTGAAAGGGAATTCCGGACAAACCGTTACTCGCACAGATGTTGGCAGTAAACAAAAGAGAAAAAAATTCTCTTGTATTAACTGCTATGAACTGTGTTTATCCAGCGACGGTTTGTCCGGAATTTCCTTTCAAAGAAAATTTTGACAGTTGGGTTTTAACCAGTAATCATATTTTTGTCGAGAAATAACTATTATGGCACCAGTTACAACCGATGGTTCAGCCACCTCTAACTCGACGAGCGCCTATTCAAACTAAAATAAAAACATGCATTTGTATATCAATTTATTTTCTTTTGTGCATATTATGTCACTACAAAGTACTGTACATCATCGGCCAACTTTCAACTATCCAACACGTTAAAGTTCTATGTTCAGAAACATATTGGCAACAAGTTGACAAAATTGTTCTCAAACTCTATGGAACGAGATATTTGGCGAAGAAAAGCTATTTTACTGCAAGAAAATATCGGAATGAATTTACTCATTTTCTTTAACTTGAATTTGTTGTTTTTTAACATTGACGTGTAACGCAGATCAGAACGCAGCCATATAAATGACAGCATCGTTTGATTAAAGCTTACCAAATATTTTAGGCTGGTTTAAAAGTTAGTCCGGTTTAAAAACAGTTAGTACGGCTTTGTGCTTACGGCTATTATTGTGTTTATTTCTTATAAGTCTCTTTAAAAATCAAAAATTGGAATTTTAGCTTATCTGATTCTATTCGAGGTTTTTGCTATTTCTACAAAAAGCTCATCAAACCGAATTTCTAGTGTTCTCTTGATTTGTCAGAGACGAACTTTATCACAATGAGACAATGATCTTATGTATACCCCAATAGATCGTTGATGATGAGAGTCCGAAAAATCAAATCTGAAAAAGATAGTTTTACTAAGAAGTGTGTGTGTCACTTATAAGTGAATGAATCCAATTAGCAGAACGTAGAACGCTTGCAAATCTTCTTTTACGAAATAAAATGACACTGAAGGTGATGTGCGCAAGGATTATTTGGAAATACTCATATCAATAAATAATCCTATAGCATAAAATACTCCAATTTATAGTACTACGCTTTCAAACTTTCTTCCCCTCACTACATGATAAAGCAATAAAAAGCAGATATTTGCATCATACATACTCACACTTTATTAATCGCGCATATATCTCATTTTTAATAAAGATTTTAATAAAGTGGAGAGAAAATAAATTAAAGGGGGTGTCGATCTTACCCCTATGGGGTGTCGGTTTTACCCGAGTGCCTACAAATTGTAGCGTGCCTACTTTGTTTTCCAAGTTTTACAACCAATAATTTTTAATTAAATTATTTTTTTGAAACGCTGAAAAAATTAATTTATTTATTTCTTCGTCTTTGACTGTTTGTGCCATACAGACTGTTTCTTAAACTAGTCTATCTCTACTTGATTACAAATAATAATAAAACAAATAAAGAAACAACACTACACAACATTAAGCAATATTTCATAGTAAAATTTATAACAAAATTCAGCGTTGCGGCGGCTCCCATATTTCGAATTTCTCGTAAAATTCTCGGAAACAGATTCCTTTTGGCCACGTCGATGGAGATAATGCAGCGTTTTTCAATCTCGCGTCGATTCCTACCTTGAATGAAATGTATGGCATCGATGACTGATCCTTCCATTCAGGTACTAGCTTTTTCACGATTGCATTATTTGTCCCAAGCGATTCGGCAATTAAGATTGAAATACCTCTTTCATTCGCTGTATTTCTGACGCGAGTGAAGAATAACCAGCAAAGATTGCTCGATTCCGAAGCATTAGTCATTTCACGAACAACCCTACACCCTTGTTGCAAACGAGTAGACGACATCTGCGGTATTGATTGGGCCAGTGGTGAAATTTCTTCAGCGAATAAAAATCTATCATCGCGCGAACGGGTAATTTCGGCAATCGATTCTTGAATAGCAGTTATTGCATATTTCATATTTGACACTTCTTCGATAAAATCAGCACTGGGTTTTTCTGTTTGAGTGTCTACATTAACAGACACAGTAGCAGCACTAGCAGAGGTAAGTGAAGCGGCATCGGCGATCGTTTCACGTTTATCTCGAAAAGTTTGAATCTTGCGAACATCGACCAGGATCGTTGTACAGGGGCTACACATCCACCAGATATTTCTGTGCTTATTGGAGCTTCTTACCTCTGCTATTGTTAGTGTAGCACATTTGGCAAGATATTGATCCGAGCAGAATCCATCGCAGGCAATCATCTCGTCACCGGCCGCAATAGGCAGAGCACATTTACAACAAAACATCTTCAGCTAGCACGACTTGTCCAATACTAGGCGGGTGGCGATTTACGTTCTGTAGCGTCTAATTGTATCACCGTATAGATGTAGTAGTGTCAAATGGCAGCAAATATCGTTCGTTCGTTTTACAACGCAGAAAATCGAAAATTTTTATCATCAAATACTACCAATGATGCAAATATTTGATCCGGAAAGAGTGCACTTCAACTGGAGTCAAGAAAAGATAACACTAAGTACAATGTAGAGAGCGATCACGCTATGATTTTAAACGATAATCGACAGCAGCTCAGATCACAAACAAGCAGGTCAGAGACACAACGCAAATGTATTAAGCCTTGTTAAGAATTTTCTGAAGAAGAATTTTGCATAAAAATTATAATTTTATTGGTTTTGTGGCAACTTAGAAAAAGCGTTAAGCTTAAGGTGTCTGTTTTAACCATAATTCCCCTACATCCTAAACTCAATTGGACCGCAGTCCCTCTTACATCATATGAGGCACACTGCATGTTCATTAACACAGAAACACTTAAGAATACCGCGAATTTGCAATGATCTATCTATTTAACGATTAATTTGCACCATAAAACAAATTATGCAAAAAACAGTCCGATCAATCGAATATAGCGCCAATATATCCAACATTAAAAACAATTACCTTACTATGTCCAATAAAAAATCAAAATTATCTTTAAGTCGTAGATTGAATAACATATATTTTTTCATAAAACGTTTATTTGACACGGCATTTGCAAGAATAACATATAAGTAAAAATTGTAAAATAGTTTTTTGTAGTCTTCATCTGACGAAATAAATAAATAAAAATAAATAAATAAATATAAACACTTCCGCTACGTGGTTATATTTTAGGGAAAACCGAGGTGAGTTAAATAATTTTCTAATGAACAAACTATAAGAAAGGCAAAAAATACTATTAGCTGTATACAAATGTAGAGCTCGCTCGGATTGTGATTTAGTTGCATTCCCTCTTGCAGTTGATATTTTTTTTATCATTTTCTCCTACACTAACTAGGGAGAATCCGCAAAGCGTTTCCAATTAAAATATGTAAACGCCGAACGATAACATCCTTCCGCCACATTCCGGAGCCGTTGTGAATGTATGTTCACGGTGGGATGGAGGATGGTGAAGATAAAACATGCAATTAATTACAGCGCTTAGTAAATGTATGCAAATAGGCCCACTTATTGGCCGGTTAGCAAGGCAATCATGAACATCAGTGCGGAGAGTGAGTCGCGATTTCTGCTCAACTCCTTTGATTTTTGCATAGACTAAACGATATAAATAAGAAAGTAATACGAGATTCTTTTTTCTCTCTATTTCAGGGTCTTGGTTGGAGCTCCTCTCGGTCAGAACCTGCAACCGGCGACCAACCGGTCAGGGGCACTGTTCAAATGTCCAATTACTCAGCTAAGCAACGACTGCGAGCAAGTGAAGACAGATGGTCGAAGAAGTAAGTATTTGATGATTATTTTTCAAATAGTCCATAATATGTGATGCAATATTCGTATAGGTCCGTCTAGATAGAATAAAGTAGCTTATAATCTTAGAAACAGTTTATAATTGAAATATACCCTTTCGGTATTTTGGAATTGCTAAGAGGGAAATAAAGTGACTAATTAGAATTAATTCGGATTTCATATTACAGTTATAAGTTATAAGATTATCGTATATTTCATGGTTAATCGTGAAAGGACTAATAACGTTTTGTTCTTTTCTTTTATGTTATAAAAACGTTCATTGACGGCTTCCTTACCAAAAACAAACAAATCAACAACGCAATTGACTAAATGTCTTTCTATTACGTAATTTGTAGAGCCTTCTGGTATTTATGAAAGTAAGTGGTTAAGGGTGCTTTTATTAGTTTTGCATTTTTCTCGTAATTGCTTGCTAACAACAGTTTCACTTCAATTCTGAATAATCCTTTTGAAATGCACGTTATAGACACTCTCACTGTACAGTAAGCATGCAATTAACATATTTGCACGAATATATTTAAGTTTGGTTTTTTATCGGAATCCATGTTTGCAATAAACGTACTTATCCTGCGTTGTGCTATCATATAGGGGAAGATGGGGTAAAACGCACCCCCTAAGGAAATATGCTCATAACTAAGCTATAGAGCATCAATTGGGAGAATTTAATTAATGATATCGTTTAGCCATTATTTTCCTCTGTAATCAAAATCATAACGCTTTGCAAAATATTCAAAAACATGAAAATAATTCAATTCTTCAAATTCAATAAAAATCGCCTTTTGAAAAATAAGCGGGGCAAAACGCTCCTGTGCGGGGGAAAAATGCACCACAACAACGGGGCATAATGCCCTACAACAACGGGGTAGAATGCACCGCAACAACGGGGCATAATGCTCGGCGAACAAGCAAGTAGTTTTGTTTTCTGACGAGATTTCACAAAAGCGTGCCATTAAATAGCCTTAGGTTATGCAATTGGTATTTTTTCAGAACGATTTTTCTGCTTTCGATTAAAAATCAGAAAAAAACAGAGAAGAGGGCATTTTGCCTCCGATGGAGCTGAGATATAAATTTAGCAAAAAGTGAATTATTTTGTAGATTTTTCATATGTAGTGCGACAGAATAATGAACAGCGGTATAAATAGAACTGGAATGCTCAAATATAATAGTAAAACAGTATTTATAAGAGAGGAAAATCCTTGTTGTACGAGCCACAATAATTACATGAGAAGAGCACGTTATTGTTTTTTATTTATTTCTCGAGCTGCTATTGATGTACGGTTATCAAACTTTGACAAAGCATGTTTACTATGGCTGACTTCCGACTGGTGTTACCGTTTTCTAGAAATTTTCAGCTGTTTTCGTTATAAGCAAGGGGTGCATTTTGCCCCGGGGGTGCGTTTTACCCCATCTTCCCCTACACATAATAAACCACCGTAGACGGTGGTGAAGATACGGCACAAGTTCACCTCATTTTTGGATACAGCACAATCGCTGCTTTGGGTATGGTTTGAGATATGCAAATAAAGGGCATTTGTTGATAACGCGTCTATCTATGTTTGAACGCAAAATGTCAACATTGCTGTCTGAGCTCCATGAATAGCAATGCTACATGAAATGATTTACTGCAAGAAAAAATGGTTAGTGTGTAGTTGTTGGGGAAGGACCAGCTTACAACAAAGGTGTGCATTGTAATATTAGCGTGTTCGAAATAGGTACAGTGAAATTTTAGTGCTCACACTTATTTTCAACTATTCAGTTGCCAAATTCTATTATTATTGCTTTAGAGTAAGTTACTACTACACATGAATATTTTTATTTGTTACGATAGTTTTCTATACATTTTCCCAGCTTTGTTTTTTACGTACTAGCTAAATTTGAAGCCTGAACTCAAGAGCCTATGTAATTAGATTTCTATTTTTTCCCAAATGATTTCAATTGTGCACCTTTCCCAACCTAGACTCTAATATGAATTTTGAGCACCGTTTGTGGTTCTTAATTACTGTGCAATTTTATTGCTACTCGGAAATCGGCTTTCTTGTTAAAAATTTACGGTAAAAAATCATCAAGTTGATGTAAATTAATTGACCCTTTAATTCGCACTACTTGCCAAACAATGCAATACGATATGCATTGGTGAAGATGGTACCGAAAAACGATTAAATCAGTAGCAAGTCATTTTAATTTGCATTATTTTGCACTTGGGTTGACTATCGAATTTTTCTGGCAGAATAGTGTGATTCATGTTCATAATCTCAGGACCATTATCACGATTTTCGTAATTTATTTACATGTTATTGTGATATTTTTCTCTTGAGCTTGCTAGAATTTGACACGTGGTGTAGTGTGATTCATGTTTCTATACACCTTTTCGTGATATGTTGTTTTAGGGTTGCTATCGGATGTTTCACTCGGAGTAATTTGACAATATCAACTGCATAATAGAAGTGTGACCGATTCGCGTTCTCTTGTTTTGTGATCTAATTCACGAGCTCGATATGTGATTCCATAATATATTTTTGGCACTCAACACAGTTTTTTCTTTGTCCGGACATCACGCTGAACCTGGATAACGATGATCGCGATTCTAATATAATAGGAATTATGAACCAGTTCACATACATAAATAATATTTCATGTTTTTGTGACAATTTCATGGGCACGAATGATGAATTGTGGCTAGTATATCAAGGATCATGAATTTGTTCACGGGGCATGAAAGGATTCATGAATAGTATTCCTAGTTTCGTGAAATAGCTCACGAGATAATGTTTTGATTTTGTTAACTAATTAACTGCCACGAAAAACATGTCATGAGCAAGATATAATAAATTATGAATCAGCTGACGTCGTATAGGCGAATTGTAACCAATGTTCTTAAATTTACGAATAAAACCTCGAGCCAACCTTTGGTTTATGAATAATTTTCATAAAATTGTGAACTAGTCCTCGTACAGGAAAATGATTATGTAATGATATAGCTGAAAACGTGACTGAACTTCACAAACCAAAAACATATCTACACTAATAAAAGTGCAGGCGTTACTGAAGGAAAACATAATTATAAAACAAATGATGTTAGATAGATCATGACTCTGTTTTCGCAACGGAAAAACGTGATTGCTCAAAAATCTTCTGGCACTTTATGCATGATTTTGGGATCATAACAAACAAATTGAAGTGAATTAGGTGTGACAATTTTTTACCGTGTTCGTATGGCAAATTATTTTTGTATCTACACTAAAAACCTGGGATGTATACGAAAAAACAACGTCAAATGCAGCCAGTCCGTTTAAAATATGTCAGGGTATGCGAGACGAAAGATAAATTTAACAGAAAAAAGAAATAGAAACTACATCGGGAGGAAAAGCCAAACTGTTGAATATAGTTATCGAATTTGTTGAAAACAGTAAGCTGCTAAGATTAATTGTTATTTAATTAATGATTAATAATTTTATTATGATTTTATGCTGCATATTTTGGACTTTCATAGAACCTCAATATATTTTTTATAAATAATTCTAACAAGATACTATTTTTGGCAAAGTTGTTAACCATAACTTGAGTTAAAGAGTAATCTTTATGAGCGGATATGCGTCAAATTAGGTTTTCCCCTTGTGAAATTTCCCAATCAACCAACGAAATTAGGTCAAGGTGCTTCAAGGTCGACCGATTAATCAATCGACTAGGGTAATATAGCAATATAACCTAGAGAAAAAACACAGCAGCGGTACGCTTATCGCCAGCTGCAGTCAACCAGCATATGCCGACAGGTAAGATCAAAGTCGGATGGTCGGTGTGCCCGTTAAGATTGATCCCACTAAACAAACGGAGAGGTGTTTCAGGTGCCTGGGTTTCGGCGATTAGGCAAGAAACTGGCCCGGATAATCTCTGGGGAGAGAATGAGGGGAGATGGGGCACCTTACTAGAGACTTCATAAAGCAACCGAGGTGCATGCTCAGCGTAAAGGAGGGCGTAAGAGACAATATGACGTGAATCTTTTTATGCCGAAAAGGCGAAAGCAGGCCAATGATGATGGAGATAACCCAGCTTAATCTCAATTATTGCGACATTGGACAGCAACTGTTGTGGCAGTCAACAACAGAAGCGCGACATTGGGTGGTGAATAGTGCAGGGTTGGCGGTAATACAAATGATGGGCGGTTTAGACCCCCCCGCCCCTTGCATATCAACGGCGTATTCGTATGTAGTTGATATGCTCCCCCACAGTGGACATCAGAGCAGTACAATCGGATGGATCGTTAGTAAGACGAGCACCAGTTGTTATAGGAGGAGATTTTAACGCTTGTGTCATGGAGTGGGGCAGTAGACTGACCAACGCAAAAAGTTACAGCTTGTTGGAAGCCCTGGCGGAGCTGGATGTAAGGCTGTTCAATGAAGGTTCCGCTAGTACATTCCGTAAAAACGCTCGGGGATCCACCATCGACGTTATATTCTGTAGTCCGTTGCCAATGGATAACATAAATTGGTAATTTAGGCAACAGTACACCCATAGCAATTACCAGGTGATTTACTACACCATTGGTCGGCGGGATTACACTGCAACGGGGAGAGTGAGGACCGTCGAGCGGATGTGGAATATAAAGTACTTCGACAAGGACATCTTTGTAGAAGCACTTCGTGTTGACAACCTCGCTCCAATTTCGAATGCCGATGAGCTACCGGAAACATTAGTGCCTCGCTGTGGCGTAAAAATACCGAGGAAACCGTTCCGAACAGCCAACAGCGGATCGTTGGGGAGCCAGTGAACCGGATGATACACTACACTAGGAATCGCAGGACAGACCTGAGCACCTACTGTTGGCCCGTTGAGTAGGCTAGGGCCACAGCCTGGGACTGGATCGAGTAGAGTAGTACTAAGCAGGGAGCAAAATGGCTCACGAAAACAAGCATCGGGATAAATCCATCACCGAGGAATTCACAGTAGAGTAGATTAATTGACTCTCGAAATAGTTATCGGTACCGAGAGAAATTCGTCGCCGGTGAACTCTCAGTCGAATTAGCATAGTGTCACCGCCGGATAATAACGGAGTAGATCTTGATAAAGCCGGGAGTTAAATGGCTCAAGATAACAGGTTTCAGAGTCGGGAGAAATTCCTCCGTCGGGGAACTCTCAGTCAGAATAGGGTGAGTTCACCGCCGGGGACTATCCGACTAGATCATGATAAGGCTCACAGAACAGGGGCTTAATTGATCAGGAAATCAGAGGCTCACTGAGATGCCACTGCCACCCAACATATTTGGTCTATTTAAATTTCTTCGCTAGACACCAAGGCCGGGGTTTTTGATATCGTCTGGGATTTTGTTTTTAACCCATCGGACTTCAGTAGGCCATAAAGATTACTGGTTACTCCGGAACATAAAGAAAATTGTTCCTTCTACTCATTTTTTTCTGATAGCAGACCAAAATGAACAGTAGTTTTTTCTGTTCCTGTTTGGTCCGGAGAAGCTAGGACCTTGAGTACTGGAACAAACCTAATGCTGTCCAAGATTTGACCCCAGTTATTTCTGTGCACGTCGATTTGTTCTCTACTATTAGAATGATACTCCTTTTTCGATTAGTTATGAGTCTATTCTAAAGCATTGTGTAAGCTTCCCGGTTGCCAAAAGACAGAGTTCATCAATATTTGCAGTTAATACCGAATCCCTGGCTCCCTCCCTTGAATCGTATACGTTTCGTCAACTTTCCATTTTAAAATATTGTTAGCATCTACCTGATGACGATCGGCGGGCCAAAAACTAGCGACATGTGTTCGCACCTGTGAAACGTAACATAACAAAATCTTACACAAATCAATATGAACCATTTCGCAAATCATTAGGATAACTCATTATTAACACATCATTTTTTATAGTTTTCAAATATTTAAAACAATATTAACAACTAGCAACATATAACTAAAAAGGATTCACGTTCCTTATCTGTTTGTTTTATATACTACTATTTGCCGTGCGTTTGAATGTTAATCTTACGTTTCCACCTACCAAATAATTTTTGTTATGTTCCTGCAAGGTGACGACGAGGAAGATGATGATCTGGCGCCTCCAGGATATGATGAGCTTAAAAGTAATCAATGGCTTGGTGTAACCGTCAAGTCAGGCGGCAAGGAGAATAAGGTAACAATTACGGAAACGTATTACCACTTAATATAACAACTATAACCCTATCTTTACACCTATAGATCTTTGTATGCGCGCACCGTTACATGAAAGTTCATGAACGGGGGAAGGCGACAGAAAACGGTTTACACCTGGGACAAGGTTTGTGTTACGTGTTGAACAATGATTTCTCGTTTGGATTTGCGGTGGAAGTTTGCCTTGGTCGATCTACCGAGAGAGAACACGAACAGTATGCGTTCTGTCAAGCTGGGACCTCGGGAATGATTCTGGATGATGGTACAGCGGTCATAGGAACACCCGGAGTGATGATTTGGAAGGGAACAGTGTTCGCCGTTGAGGTGGATGGTGAGTTCCTGTCGAGAGATAAAACACAATATTACGGACCGCATGACAATGCGGATTCTCCTGTTCCGAATTACAGCTATTTAGGTAATGTCTACTACCATACTACAATGCTCTATTAGTTTGTTAATCTATTTCGATCATTAGGTATGGCTGTAACGGGTGGACGATATTTCGGAGATTTCATGTCCTTCGCAGGTGGGGCTCCACGGTCACGTGGCAATGGACAAGTGATTATATTTTCTAATCGAGACAAACGTAATCCCATCTTCAAAGAAAGAGAACTTCGAGGTGAACAGTTCGGTTCAAGTTTCGGCTACGAACTAGCAACAGCCGATGTAAACGGAGATCAGTGAGAAAATTTGCATTTTAAAAAAATAACTGTTCACAACTTCATTTCATTGTAGCGCTCCCGATCTGCTAGTTGCAGCACCATTTTATTTTGCTAAATCGGAAGGTGGCGCCGTCTATGTGTACCAGAATGTGAATAATAATTTCACCGAGAATTACACAACCAAACTAACGGGAAAACTTGAATCCCGCTTCGGCATGGCGTTAGCAAACCTGGGTGATATCAATAAAGATGGTTGTGAAGATATTGCTATCGGCGCGCCTTATGAAGGCAATGGTGTCGTTTATATCTATCTTGGAACCTCAAATGGGCTCTCTAAGAAACCATCGCAGATAATATCTTCAAGCTCTCTGGGATTGAACGTTCCCGCACTGAAAACGTTTGGAGGTTCCCTATCAGGAGGTGTCGATCTTGACAATAATACCTATCCAGATCTGGTGATTGGAGCGTATGACTCGGCAGCAATCACGACACTCTTGGCACGACCTATTACGAATATTAAAACGTCAGTAATTAGTAAGGAGCTGCAAAACATCGATCCTACCAAGCAAGGATGCGAGGCAGACCCAACTGCTAATGCCACATGGTAAGCAGCGTGATCTTATTAATTTTTGCATGTGATTCATACAAACATACATATATTTGCAGTTTTTCGTTTAGAGCGTGCTGTTCAATCGAGCCGTACGAAGAATCTGGCCACACCAGTAGTCAAAGTCAACACTTGAAACTAATTTACACGATCGAAGCAGAAACGTATAATAATATGAAAAAGTTTTCGCGAGTTTACTTTGGTCCGGACACCAAAAATCGGTCGAACATCCTTCGGAAACAAATTAGTGTGATTACAGATGGACGCCAAGAATGTAGAGAAGAAGTCGTTTATATCAAGGATAACACAAGGGATATACAAAATCCTATCCGCTTCCGGTTGAATTATACAATATTAGATAATACACTTCCAACATCGGCGTTGGATACGTTGGATCCAATTTTAGATCAAACCCAAGCGGACAGGACTTTTGAAGCAACCTTCCAGAAGGACTGTGGAAACGATGGCATTTGTCAGTCTAAGATTGATTTGAGCGCTAGACTATCACTGGAAAAACAAGGTATACATTGATTTCGATTTCGTATGCTTTTTCTTTTACCTGATTATCTACTTAGCGGACAACTCATATTCACTGGTTCTCGGACGTGATCGTGGCGTTCAGCTTAATGTGAGTGTTTCCAATTTGGCCGATTCAGCATACGAAACTCATCTATATGTGAAACATGATCCCAGCATTTCGTACAGCGGAACAAAGGTATTGTCAATTTCAAACGAAAACGATAGTTCACGACTGTAACCATTTCCCCTGATTTCATAGAGTCTCTACACCTGCACCCAATTCAACTCGACCATCGTTGACTGTTCGCTCGGTAATCCAATGCGACGGAATACGGAGGCAAAACTTTCATTGCGGTTCGACCCTCAGCGAGTGGATGACCTGGTATCGAAATTATCTTTTCAAGTGTTTGTCAACACAACATCTACCATGCTTGAAGGAGCGAGACATAGTGCAGTACTAGCTGTCAACGTGATTAAACGAGCGAAGATCAGCATATCAGGGTGAGTACTGGTAGCATGGTGTGGGTATGAACAATCAGCTAAATTCATTCAGCAATACAGGCCCGTGCTAATTGGGAAAGTTTTCGATTTTTCATCTTTCTTATAAAAGAAAACTTTTAAAACCGCACACACCCTGGAGATTTTGCCAATTTGTGTTGTGTATTTTATTTATAATTGATATCAACAGACACAGTGTGGTCCTAATGATAATTTCTTAATCTATTTAAAAAGTCAAATTGTAATCTGCTACGTGGAATGTGAAGATAAGAGGTAATCGGAGGAATAAATTATTGCGAAGAGCGCGGGGGCGAACGTTCATACTTATCGCACTGAGAAGTTCGGGGCAGTCAATTCGATCTTGCAAAATATCCGAAATCGTCATAGCACGGAATAGATCCCGCCGCACTTGCAATGTATCGAGTCCAATAAGCAAACCCCGGCTTTCGTAACTTGGCAGCTGGTGAGGGTTGCTCTAAGGCAATCGACGAAGGGCAAACCGAACAAATCTGCGCTGTACTGTCTCAATTCGATGGACAAAGTTAAGATAATGAGGCTTCCACACAACTGAACAATATTCCAGAGTTGATCGAACGAGTGAGCAGTAGAGCGATTTCAAGCAGTAAGTATCTGAAAAGTGCTTAGATATTCTCATTATGAACCCCAAACAGCGTGATGCCTTTGCGACAATATAGCTGATGTGCTGTTTAAACGTCAGTTGTTCTCCGAGAAAAACTCCGAGATCTTTGACACAATTCGCTCTGTTAATCGTGGATTCAGCTAGACAGTAATCGAATCTAATTGGCGTTTTTTCCTCGAGAACGTAATGACCGTACATTTCTTGGGGTTTGGGGTCATTCGGTTGAACTCGCACCATTCCGCAAAGGTTACCAGTTGGCGTTGAAGGAAAGCTGCATCATCAGTATTCCGGATTCTATAGTATAACTTGAGGTCGTCGGCGAAAGACAACCGTGGTCCTTCTAAACAAAAGTTGACGTCGTTGAAATACTGAAGAAAAATCAATGGACCGAGATGGCTGCCTTGTGGAATACCAGATGAACTCTTCGGATACACAATCACCTATCTTGACTGCTAGACGACGATCACTGAGATACGATTGCATCCAACGGAGAATATTAGTACCAAAGCCAAGTCTATCCAACTTTGCCACTGCAATAGCGTGATTAATCTTGTCAAAGGCAGCTGAAAGGTCCGTGTAGATAACGTCAGTTTGAAGTCCGTCCGACATGGCATCTGTAACATATGTTGTGAACGACAGAAGATTCCTAGATGTTGAACGTTTCGGCATAAATCCATGCTGAGTCTCGGAGATATACTGTTTGCAGTGGCTGGAGATGGGTTCCAACACAGCCATTTCAAACAGCTTAGGAACTGCGCTTAGCGTTGTAATACTACGGTAGTTGTCAACTACCTTTTTATCACCTTTTTTGTGAACTGGAAACATGAAGGAGGATTTCCAGAGTTCGGGAAATACTCCGGTTGTTAGC
Source organism: Topomyia yanbarensis (assembly GCF_030247195.1). Taxonomy (NCBI): domain Eukaryota; kingdom Metazoa; phylum Arthropoda; class Insecta; order Diptera; family Culicidae; genus Topomyia; species Topomyia yanbarensis. The sequence goes on from NC_080670.1 coordinate 147,038,368, forward strand.
GACAATTGAAACAGATGACAAAGAGGTTCAATTAGACCGGCGGAGCATTTTTTAGAACAATAGTTGGTATACCATCTGGGCCTGCCGAAGTTGAAGCCTTCATTTGGCCAATCGCCAGTTGTACCATATTATTGTCGATATTGATAGAGTTCAAAGATGGTATGATTGAGGTACATTAAGAGCCGTGCGTGAAACCTGGGTCGGTGTCAGTTTCTCGTTGGAGAAAACACTCGCGAACTTTTCAGAGAATAGTTGGCAAATCTCCTGTAAACTAGAGCTTACGTCCTCCATAGCTCATCGTTGAAGGCAGCCCGGATTCCTTTCTTTGCTCGTTTACATGCTTCCAGAATGTTTTAGGTTCGGACTTCAACTTACGTTGCACGTTTCCCAAGCAATCGGCATGGCAACGCTTCGATGTCTTTTTATAGACTTGTTTAACATGAACGTAGTGTTGTCGCAGCACATAACCCCCAAACTTGGAGTACTTCTTCAGAGCGGCTCTTTTAGTCGCTTTTAACCGTCTCAGCTCGGCAGTGTGCCACGCTGGGTGCTTAGATTGAAGGCCACTAATTTTGGGAACATAGCGATCGATAGCATAGCTCATAACATTGGAAAAGGTCTGCACTGCAACGTTGACATCATCATTGTCGAGAATTTCAGTCCAGTGGATATTCGACAGGAAGTCAATAATCCTATTATAGTCGGCTTTTCTAAAATTATAGCTGACGGTGTCAGAAGCATTGCAGTCATACTTCACTCGAATCGTTTCAAGCACTATATGCAGGGGAGGGTGGTGTCTAACAGTCTTTACCAGGGGGAATGGTGCTGCGGTAACATTTAGCGCGTAGTCAGATTTGCTCGAAAAACAAAGATCAAGGATTCTGTTGTTCTCGTTCACCACATTATTCGTTTGGCGCAGCAGATTTAGACTGTAGCAGTCAAGCAAACTGGTGATACCATGATGAAAAGATGGAGTGATAATGTACCAATCAATGCCAGTAGTTGCGGATTCTTACAACACTTGACATCTAAAATTTACTTCTCGTATCATTAGAGATAGCGAGTTGGTGTATTCCGCAATATTATTCGTGTGATCTTTGTGAATACGATTACGGAACTTCATATCATATGCCCTGCAGTAATGCAATTGCGTACATCCGGATTTTTGGTACTCCATACATTGATGAGCCTGTGTACAGAGAACTAAAACTCAAGGATATGCTATTGTTCCTAACCTATTGTGGTTTAAGCCGTATTTGAATGGCAATATCTCTTCGGGGGCGTTGTTCTATTATCTCAATATACCCTCCGGAGTGCTGATATACCCGCTCAAAGAGAAGTCTCATTTATTCCCTTGGGGGTGAGGAATACTTCCGTATTATGTATGTTCACTGTGTGGTTGTTTTCCTTATCCCTAAGCTTGCCACTTCCCCATTCCATCCCATCGCGGAAATGACGAAAAGGCAAATCACGACAAGCCACAATTCTCCGATCAATATGGAGAACGTGCCGTTTAAGCCAATCGCTACGTCTTTCTGATTCTTGAAGCTTCCGTTTAATGAGTGTTTCAGCGTATTGATTTGTTTGTGATAATGTTGTTCTACCAGAGGTGAAAAAGCCCCGAACAAAAATATATTCCAAAATTTAAATTTAAAATATCTTTTCATTTCTCGAACTTCAAGGCCAAATTCAGATCATTAGTGTCTTTGGAAGATTTTTTAATATTGTATGTGCACTAATGCATCCCCCTAAAAGTTTGATATTTTTAGAACTGTTCATTGAAACAATATTTCCAAAATTGACAATCAAAATGTTTTAAAAAAATAAATGTTCTAGATTCTAAAACATTTCAAAGCTATGCTCAGATGAAAGAGAAGCATTTAGGATTTTTATTAGTGAGTACTTCAACTATACTAATTTTTTATGAACCTACTTTTCTACCTGAGATATCGTATCACCTTAAAACCAAAAACGTTTGTGACTTTTTAAAAGGAAGGCTTCACAAATCGGACTGACTATGAATCCTGGCAAGACAAAGCATATGGTGACTGCTAGTGAACAAAGCAGTCCAAACATTGATGGTTTTGAAGTAGGAATGGATAGGATACACTAACACTAACGATATGTTACAAGAGACAATTAAAAAATAGGGTATTACAGATCAAACGATCATAGTTGATCTACTTTCCAGCTCATCTGAAACTTCTACAAACTTGCTTGATAGAAATTCGGTGATTTTAGTCCGTTGAATTGTTCCATCAACTACAACCTATTTCTTTAGGAGGGAATAGATTTAAAGAGCAAGTACGAAAGATGACGATATTCAACAGGTTATGGGCGTTTGGAAACTGTAGAGGTCGAGAGGTGAGTCCACTATCTGGACTAGATATCGATCCATCAACTCATGGACCGGGGACCAACGGTTTTACTTTCCTTCCGAAGGAAGAAGTGATAACAGATTTCTTCACCTCCGAAAAATCTCATCGACCTCGGCTGGAATTGAACCTAGACTAACTGGAATGAGAGGCGATCACGCTTACCAGGGTTCGGGTTTGAAATTAAGTCCTCGCTATGCGTAATTGACTGACATTCAAATTTCATTCATTCATTCAAATTTGTTTGGCAAGGAATTGAAGATTAGAAACCTTTTGAAGAAAAAGATCATAACGCGAGATGAAGAACAGCAATCAATTGAAATATCCTCTGAGGGACAAACTTATGAATGTCTGGAAAGCAATGTTCGTACTCGTTCATTGTCCAGGAACATCGTTCTCAGCTCTCTGTTTGTTCGATATTTCGGTTGCCTACAGAAGGACCTTGTTCACCCTTCCACGTTTGCCTGAATATGATGACAAAGCCAAGCTATACCCATTACAAAGGCATCTGTGTTGACTCCGCGCGCTTTTTAGTAATTATGTGCGGGTTGAGGAACTCATGTGGGTACAGAGTTAGAGAGTAAGTTACATTGTAGTTATGGTTACAGTCGACCATAACCGCGGCCAGGTCTAAGGTGAATTATGCTAATGGAAGAAAAACCAGAACAAATGAAGCGTTTTATATGAGATTCCAGGAAACCAGGACATTTTCTGGAAAACCAAGACCTTCAGTAATACAACTCTAGCAGTTTTTCGCATTAAACCTATACCTTGAAAGTGTCGATGAAACACCGCACGGCTAGCTCACCTGCAGTATCTCTCAGGGTCGGCAACCGCTCTCGGGAGGACTAACAGTACCCAAAATCAATCGACGTTAATTTATTACATGGTGGAGCGAAACAATAAAAGACCATCCAAGGGAAATAGACTCTCTATGAAAAAATGACTACATACGAATTTTACATTTATTGAATGGCCATACATGCGGTTCGTTTCGGCGCCGATCGACGTTCGTTGGGGCCCTGGACGATCTTCGACGATGGATGGAGAGAGAGAGAGAGAGAGAGAAAGAGGTAGGAGTTGACGTACCTTGGCACTCTTCACGGACGACAGCGGCGACAGCCTTTTAGCTCTGCTATATTCCGGGCGGCTGGCGGCGGTTAATACGGTGACGCAGGCGAGTTCGTGGTCGAAAAGATGTGGACCGCCTTCAAAGCGGTGTCGGTAGGCACCACGTGGGTATTACCGTTATTGGTCGCAACTTTGGACGGTTTTTCTCGACGATTCTGGGGCCGTCTATTTCTTGGCATCCGTCCCGGTGCAGGCAGCGGTGGTTATTTAGGACCGTTAACGAGTGCGGTGCGAGATCACCGACATTTATCACGAAGCACTGCTCGACGGTTCTTTTGACTCTTGGCTCATGCTGAGGGTAATACTATTTTTCTTGCTGATAGCTTGATTGCCTAAACCAGACTGATCTCGATCGTTATCAGTGCTTTCCCAGGGACTCCTTTCGCTCTCTATCCCTCTCTCTGCTGATCTTCCTCTCTCTCTCTCTCTTCCGGATACAGTGGTTCTGCTGGTAATGTTTTTATCCTCCTTACCCAGCTCAAATAGAAACGAGAAATTAACAAAATGTGGTACTAGAATTAAGATTAGTTGTTCTTTTATCGGTTGCGTATATTAGGGTGGCTCCCTATGGCCTTAGCTTTAATTTTCTATATTTATGTACAGATTGCCACTGTTCATGGAATACGGTTGCTTGACGGGTTTATTTTACTGCTCCTGAAGGGAGCATGTACTAAGCCCCAACGTCTGGTCTGCACGTTCCGGGGTGGGCGCAAAAGGCCTCTTTTTCCCGTCCTTCAATCTACATACTCCGCATCTCCACGAACAATGCCAAGTTGGACATATTTTTAAGCTTTTAGTGTAAGTTAGGGTATATATTTTTAGGTTTATTAGGGTTAGTGTACACTTATTCTAGGTTAAACAAAAAGTACATAGGAAGTATCCAAAAATTTATAAACTAACGACAATGCAAAGAGAGTCTAACAGTAGCAAAACAAAATTATCTTATGGACTAGAAACACTTAGGTACTAGTATACTAAAGTGGATGGACAAATATTGTTACGAAAAAAGTTGTTCTGTAACAATCTTCCTCGTGGTGGGATAGAAAAATTTTGCAAATAATTTTTCGTCAACTTAGATATCATCACTGGTAACCTTGAGTCCACAACAAATCTGTGTGCGCAGCAAAGCTGGATCAAAAAAGTTAATAAACAACTGTCCTTTGGAAGCCCGGGCTGGCCATGCAGCTAATCTAAATTTGTGCGTCTTTTGTCTTTTTCCTACTATGCAATCTTATTTATATTCTTCTTTTCATTTCTTTTCTTAGTGGGAACACAGAAATTTCTTCCACACCATATTTATCACTCTCCCTATTCAATCCTTATTCTTAGTGGGAACACCAATGTTTCTTCCTCACCAAATTTATATTTCTATCTGTAAGTTTACTGCAGGAAACCTACTCCAAGAACGTTTTACCTCTGTTATTCTTTATCATTCACCCTTTCCGATCAATAGACGCGTCTTCCATAACCATTCATACCTTCATTCATTCTCCTTCATTCGCTCCTGTTCTTATTCCTAATAAATGTTTCTTTTAGAGACAAAAACGGTTAACTGTCTCTCAAAGACCATCACAGTATATCAAAAAGGCAAAGCATGTTAACTGCCTTTTGTTGCACAGGACAAAGGTCGTAATGATACGAGTATCCTGGTCCATTCGTGGTTATAGGGGCTCCTTTTCAAGCTATGCTTTCTATCACATCGAAGTAATTCGAACCGCGAATTCGAATGATGAGTGCATAGCATCCCTATTATATCGACTTTTAAAGCAAACACCTTCTAACCTGGCGGAGAGATGTGCGCCGCTCAATAGTTAGATGGTAATTACATGTCAGACGTAGTCAACACATGGCAGTTCGGGTTACTGCAAGTATATTTTTTTAAATTTTAGCAGCTGGTGGAATTTTTTCCCTCCAGTTTATCAGCTTTAAATACTAACAGCTGAGTTGTAAAGAGCAGAATAAAAAATCTCCTAAGGATTGCGCAGATAGGCCACATCGCTATGGCAGCCAAATACGGCGATTTTGGGCTTTCGAGGTGGCTTCCATCCGGACAGCCGTTTTGATCTCGCGAAGGGATAAACGTTAACACTGATTTTTTTAAAATTAACATTTACCTTCGTTTTAAGTTTTGATAAGTTACCTTCTGCAATAGCGATCAGTGTTATGTGTAAACTGGTAATTTAAATTGTGACTACAAATATTAAATGTGATTGAGCGGTGTGGCAAAAACAAATAAAATAAATAAATAACCCTGGTTTCAGATGGGCGGCTGACCACATCCACAGGTTCGTACTATCCATATCCTCCAACTCATAGGATTCTCTTTTGTCTTCATTTTCGCAGAAAGGTACACGCTAAGGTACGTAGTTTGTGTGGTACCGTTCTGCGGTGTTAGATTATTTCATGTTGCGCAGGTATATAAGCTGGCAGACATGAAACGGATTTACCTATTATTTATGTCGCCTGTTCTATGAAATTTTAGTCGTGAAGGGTTAGTCCCTCTTATCTAGAAGACTGTTTACGACTCGTGACCTCTAGAAAAACTACTGAAAGGAAAGGTGTAAAAGCAGTCGTGCAACGAACCATGGTGTATAATCTATTTAAATAGATTTATATAAAACCAACAAAAATATATTGCTTCGAACAATAACAAAAATCGACAATCCATATAAGGAACTACTGCTGTTTTAACAGCCGTTGCTTCCTTGCACTTGCTCATAGTGCATCGATGAACATGGGCCTTGACCTACTGTGCTATACCTGACCAATAATGTTTATGTTGAATGCTCATCAACGTTATATACATGACCAGATGCAAGGACAGATCATAGCTTATGCTTGTTTTCATTCATACCTGTATTCATAAGGTTGGTTTGAGGTGCAAACAAAATTGTATAGGGCGCCATCAAATATTTGAAAATCAACATATTCATCGGGTTGATTAATAACTATATGTTTTATGTGATTAGACCAATATGACGTAGATGGACAAAACTGCAACTCAACGAGACGACACATTCGGAACCATGTTTTTCTTACATCCCCGGCGGTTAATTGCCCTACCGTAGTGCTTCAGTACTAAAGTCCAACAACTGCACCGCGAAGACGTCTTTACCTTGATTTATATTATGTGGATTAGGTAGAATCGGTAATCACGGTTAAATGAGATCCCTTAATGTTCCACTGAAGGGTCTCGAGGGACAAAAGTGCAACTATCACTTTTTCTTATGAGTGAGATAGCGAAGTCACTAGCGTCTGTCTGGGTCGTGAATTCCTTTGTGAAATCAGAACCCCTCAGGATGAGTGAGGTGATTGGTTTATACAAAAAAAATGCTTCGTCGGGCTTTTCATTCCTTCCCGTTGCAGCTGCCAACCCTCCGAAATGACGGGTAAGAATCTACTCTCGCCAATAGTTCCCCGGCTTGTGGGTATCGTGGATCTACATACGTCTATCACAAGCATCAATCGGTTAGACACAAGAAACCGTAAAGTTTGTCTGTTCGGTGCGATGTAAGTGTTTATGAGGACGGATAACTCAAATATAATTACTTAGTCTTGACACTCTGCAAATGCCGTGACAATGTCTTGCCGCCCGCAACAATCACATTTAACAACGTAAACTCCACTTCTAAATCATCTCTATCTGACAAAATCGACTCTCATATCTAAATATTTTCTCCTAATATTCTCTCTGGTAAACCTCTTTTCTGTACCAATCTCTACAAGCAACTATCGACAATTCAAATCAAGAGGAATTGATATTGCTTGTAGCGTGAAAAGGAATGGAAAGAAAGGCGGGACGTATATTGCTCCCGTGATTAAACAATTGACTCTAGAAAAACGCAAAAACTCCGAAAAACTAACAGGAATCGCCCGGTCTCCAACAGACAATTTGATCGCGATTGTTTGTCCGTTTCAATGATTCTAACAGTCTACTGCGCTCCAAACTATTGCAGAAACCAAATTAACTGCCACGATATCAAGCACGTGACGAAAAGTACACGAGTCTCCCCGAGATACGGCCAAAAATATTCCAATCGTTATTGGAATATTTTTGTTTAACGAGGATCGCCAATTGAAAGTGTCGATGAAACACCGCACGGCTAGCTCACCTGCAGTATCTCTCAGGGTCGGCAACCGCTCTCGGGAGGACTAACAGTACCCAAAATCAATCGACGTTAATTTATTACATGGTGGAGCGAAACAATAAAAGACCATCCAAGGGAAATAGACTCTCTATGAAAAAATGACTACATACGAATTTTACATTTATTGAATGGCCATACATGCGGTTCGTTTCGGCGCCGATCGACGTTCGTTGGGGCCCTGGACGATCTTCGACGATGGATGGAGAGAGAGAGAGAGAGAAAGAGGTAGGAGTTGACGTACCTTGGCACTCTTCACGGACGACAGCGGCGACAGCCTTTTAGCTCTGCTATATTCCGGGCGGCTGGCGGCGGTTAATACGGTGACGCAGGCGAGTTCGTGGTCGAAAAGATGTGGACCGCCTTCAAAGCGGTGTCGGTAGGCACCACGTGGGTATTACCGTTATTGGTCGCAACTTTGGACGGTTTTTCTCGACGATTCTGGGGCCGTCTATTTCTTGGCATCCGTCCCGGTGCAGGCAGCGGTGGTTATTTAGGACCGTTAACGAGTGCGGTGCGAGATCACCGACATTTATCACGAAGCACTGCTCGACGGTTCTTTTGACTCTTGGCTCATGCTGAGGGTAATACTATTTTTCTTGCTGATAGCTTGATTGCCTAAACCAGACTGATCTCGATCGTTATCAGTGCTTTCCCAGGGACTCCTTTCGCTCTCTATCCCTCTCTCTGCTGATCTTCCTCTCTCTCTCTCTTCCGGATACAGTGGTTCTGCTGGTAATGTTTTTATCCTCCTTACCCAGCTCAAATAGAAACGAGAAATTAACAAAATGTGGTACTAGAATTAAGATTAGTTGTTCTTTTATCGGTTGCGTATATTAGGGTGGCTCCCTATGGCCTTAGCTTTAATTTTCTATATTTATGTACAGATTGCCACTGTTCATGGAATACGGTTGCTTGACGGGTTTATTTTACTGCTCCTGAAGGGAGCATGTACTAAGCCCCAACGTCTGGTCTGCACGTTCCGGGGTGGGCGCAAAAGGCCTCTTTTTCCCATCCTTCAATCTACATACTCCGCATCTCCACGAACAGTGCCAAGTTGGACATATTTTTAAGCTTTTAGTGTAAGTTAGGGTATATATTTTTAGGTTTATTAGGGTTAGTGTACACTTATTCTAGGTTAAACAAAAAGTACATAGGAAGTATCCAAAAATTTATAAACTAACGACAATGCAAAGAGAGTCTAACAGTAGCAAAACAAAATTATCTTATGGACTAGAAACACTTAGGTACTAGTATACTAAAGTGGATGGACAAATATTGTTACGAAAAAAGTTGTTCTGTAACAACCTACCCCACGAAACTGTTATTGTTAAGATTGATTTAGAATTCTACCGGATGGAGACCGCCAAGGGTTCAGTATCTTGGCTTTATTAGCTACTGACCAGGCTCCAATTTTTGAGGATGAATCACCTTTCATTTAGAAGGCTGATGCGAAAAGTGCTCCGACGATCATCGTGTACGGTATACCAAAATATAAGAAATGTAAAAAAGGTTTGGGGAAATAATACAAGGTAATATTGGAAAAAGAACGGAAAGAAAAATTTCTAAATACATCTATCTCAACTGTGCATTCGGAAACAAACGTTTTTTTGGAACATATTATAGATATAATGGTTTTATTAATTCATACTTGTAATTTCTTTTCTTTTATCAGTGCTGCCCATCCGGAGCAAACATTTTACGGAGGAGACGTCAAAGGTGAAAGTGCAATGGAAACAGTGGAAGATATTGGCACGGCAGTTCAGCACATATATTTGGTATGTTTAAATCAACTAATGAGATGTAATCACTGATATTGAAATATTTGCAATAGATCTACAACGATGGTCCATGGAGGGCACCAAAAGTTCAAGTTACCGTCCAATGGCCGCATCAGGTTGCTAACGACAAGCCTCAGGGTAAATGGCTTCTCTACCTAACGGACACGCCTTCAGTAGACGGTAAACTCCATTATGCATTACAAATCAGCGTCTATTTTACATTTCAATTATGAATTTTAGCAACCAACGGAGGTGATTGTATAGTTGAACCCCATTCTGCTATAAATCCACTCGGACTGAAAAAAACATCCGTGCTAAACGAGTTGGTGCAAATGGATCGCTACACCCAAAGGGCACACAATAAATCGCTAACGTTTGCGGCCGAAAAATCTGAAAGATTATCTTATGCAAAACAATCGACATTCTCGTCGTCGGACAGCACATTAAATCGGGTAAAACGTGATCGATCCATGGTCATCCGCGCCGAGCGTCTAACGGACAAAGATGGCAAACAAACAGACATCGTTCACATGGACTGCAAACGAAACACTGCCAAATGCATATCGATCGTGTGTAATATATACGACGTACAACCGAAGGCCCAAGTACTTATCAACGTGACCGCCAGACTGTGGAATTCAACACTTGTCTCAGACTATCCGAAAGTAGACTTGGTAAAAATTGCCTCCATCGCACGAATCAAAGTGTTCGAGGTGCAACAGGATTATCCCATAGATTCTGTTATGGTGAGAATGTTTTTATTTCTAATAGTAAACAGAGGAAACATCATTACACTCGTTTTAGGTGGAAACGCTAGCCTATCCAGAACTGCATGACCAAGCTGGCGATGGGTCCATACCAATATGGATCATAATTCTTGCCATTTTAAGCGGTTTATTGGCACTTGCTTTGCTAATCTACATTTTGAAGAGGTGTGGATTCTTTAAGCGCCGGAGACCTGATCCGACATTGAGCGGTAATCTAGAGAAAAATAGCGAAAGCAAACCGTTTATTTCCTAAAACAATGGATAACAACAGGCTGAAGTGTAGCGTCGGTTGAAAAAGTAAATAACTGGGTACAGTAATCCTTGAGAAAGAATTGAGCAAAGTCTACTTAAAAAGTGATATGCACTATAGATAAATAGAATGTAAATTTATGACCATCCATTAGTTTATAGTAATATTACTTTTGGTGCTGCTACAGCCCTGCAAGAAATGGTAAGATCACGATGTATTGGAAAAATATACTGAGTGCGATACCATAATATCGACTAGCCCTAATTGTAGTGTCAGGATAAGTCATTGAAATACTTCAAACATCCATCTCAATTCAGTTGTGTAATATGCAAAAACATGCTGGGAAATGCCACCTGTGAGATAAATTACAGAAAGCAGCAAAGACATCGAATAAAAAGCTACTAAGAATCTTAAGACTGAGGATAGTTGCATATATCGTGTAGTTTAGTGATTCAATTTCCGAGTTTCAGTCATTACTTATCATGTGATTAATTCTCCAATAAGCCATCTTCTCTAAAACATTCACCTATGAGTTCTTCCATCGGTAGTCATGGCGACAAATATTTCATAACGCAATGAATTCTTATAATCGTGTTCAATAGCCCTATGCCCCAGTTTAGGTAAAATAAGTAAATTCAACTGTACATTCAACGAAAAAGCACCCAAATTAGTATATGTTTAATGAAGTTTGTCTATCCATTGTAATAAAATCATGCAACAAAATATGGCACAAAAAGTATTTGCATCTGCAAAATTACTAATATGTACATACGTTCCTTATATTGATAAAGAAAAACGTAGAACGAGATAAGCTATTGGATAATTGTGCTTCTTTGACCAGAAAACAGACCGCAGTTGGGTAACGAACATTGCTCGATTAAACAACCCGCAGTTATACTACTAATCAAAAGGTCATTGAGAAGCATCTTGCCTTTTTAAAAGTGCCATTATTATAAAAGTAGAGATGTAAAGCCGTTTTGGTGATCGAAATAAGGGTTAAATGCTTACGAATCGGTGCGATTTGTTTAAACAACAGTATCACAAAAAAAAAGTAAAAACTAACTTAGCATAATTCGTTGTGGTGTTATCTGTATTTTTGAGTACTGTAGCGTAATTATTTAAAACGAATTTAAAACTGTTGTACATTATTATTAAAGTTTTATATTTTAATCGTTTATGTGTAGAATATTAACAGTACATTATATGTAAATTTTATACTGTAGGTATATTTCAATAAAGTAATTTTCTAGGAAAAATCTTAATGGTCTGTTAAAAATGATCATCTGACGTTAGTATTGTACATTCATCTAATGTCGGTTTTGGTTGAGAACCTGGAAACAAATACACAGAAGTCTTTTTTTACTGCATAAAAACCGCATAGCTATGAAAATCCGCATAAAAACCGCATAACTTCGAAAAGTCGCATAAAAACCGTACAACTTTGAAAATCTGCATTAAAAAAATTCACACAACAAATCCGCATAAAAATTTGCATAACTTTAAACATCTACATAAAAAATACATAACGTTGAAAATCCACATTAAAAGATAACCTTTAGAGAGGTTAAAGTTACTTAGGACTAAAAAAAACTATCAGTAGATCTTGTAAGGGACATATCCGTAGTATTGATGTTGATGTTTATTACCTTCACTAACAGGCTCCTTAGCCCCAGTGATGGTTGCTTAAACTAATTACATTTTAAAATTGCCAACATTGTCGCTTTTAGCTCATTCCGCGTCCGGTTGAAGTCAAAGGCCGTCGCCACACTGTTAAAAATTCGCTGGAGTCCGGTAACAGCGCTCTGGCAACCATAGTTGGTTCTCCTGAACGGAACTCGCAGAAGAGAGTTATTACGTAGAGCTCGAACACGGGCTTGAAGATCCAGACGTCCGAGGATTGTAGGGCAATCCACTCTGGCAGAGAGTAAGTCGAAGACGAACAGGGCTCGAGAGCAGTCCCTCCGAGTGCTGAGTGTATCGAGGTGTATTAGCTGGCAACGGTTTTCATAGCTCGGCAGCTGAAATCTGTTTCACCATGGGAGATGCCGAAGGGCGAGGCTGCGTTGGACAGCCTCGATTTTGTCAATCCCGTTCTGGTAGTACGGATTCCAAGCAGTAGAACAATATTCTAACGTTGAGCGTACCAACGCGGAGTAAAGCGATTCAAGACAATATACGTCCCTGAAGTTTTTCGCTATTCGGAAGATGAACCCAAGCTGTCGTGATGCCTTATCCACGATGTATGAAGTATGTGGTTTGAATGTTAGTGCCGAATCCATGATGACTCCGAGATATTTGATGTGAGAGTGTCTTGGAATGTTCGAGCCGAAGAAATGGTAGTTAAATTGAGTCGGATGGCGTTTCCGCGTGAACGTAACGATTGAGCATTTGCTCGGGTTTAAAACCATTCTGTTTAGATCACAGTACGTACTAAAGCTGTCCAGTTCCCTCTGAAAAAGCTCGGCATCAGTTTTATCCCGTATTTGTTGAAAAATTTTCATGTCGTCGGCGAAAGAAAGGCGGGGTCCTTGTAATGTGATATTGAGGTCATTAAAGTAGAGGAAGAATATTACTGGACCGAGATGGCTTCCTTGTGGTATGCCGGATGTAGCGAAGAATGGTGCAGATAGACAGTCCTTAATGCTGATTTGGAGTTGCCTTCCATCGAGGTAGGAACGAAACCAGCGCAGAAGTTGTCCATGAATCCCGAGTTTGTCCAGCTTCTCTATTGCGATATCATGGTTGATGTTGTCGAAGGCCGCAGATAGATCCATGTAAATAGCATCGGTTTGCAATCCGTCAGCGAATCCATCCATTACATATGTTGTGAACGGGAGCAGGTTTGTCGTTGTCGATAGTTTAGGCATGAAACCGTGTTGGTCATCTGCAATGTAGTGTTTGCAGTAAAAGAAAATAGGGTCTAACACAACCAGCTCGAACAGTTTTGATACAGCACTTAAACACGAGATTCCCCGATAATTGTCAATGTTCGATTTGTTTCCTTTTTTTATGAACTGGAAACATGTGCGCTGCTTTCCAACAGGAAGGGAATGTACCAGTAGTGAGTGATAGCTCGAAGACTCGCCGAAGTGGTTCAAGAAGCCCGCTGATGCACTTTTTGACAAAAATCGGGGAAACACCATCTGGACCCGGGGAACAAGATTCTTTCGGTTTGGCATTTGCTGCAAGAATAGCAGCATTATCAATACAAATTCGGTTGATGGTTCGTCCTAGAGAACGAGTTAAATTGGCGGCGGTGGCGACTTGTTGCGGTGACAGGCGCTCGTTGGAAAAAACGCTTGAAAATTTGTCGGAGAACAGTTGGCAAATTTCCTTAGTGTCGGTGACTAAAACTCCATTAAACGACATACAAGATGGTAAACCGGATTCTTTTCGCAGCTCGTTAACATACGTCCAGAACGACTTGGGCTTGGATTTCAGTTGACGCTCGACGATTCGCCGGTGTCTAAAAAAGGCGCGTCTGCTTTGTTGTTTGTATTCGTGGTTGAGTTGAAAATAGTGATTTCGCAATGCAAGTGTCTTATGCTACGAGATTTTTTTTAAATGCAGCTCGTTTGGCAGATTTTAAACGTATAAGGATGGTTGATGGCCAGGGGGAGGTTTTCATCGCTACTAATTGTTCGTTTTGGCACATGGCGGTCGATAAGGTAGTTGAGAATACTAGAAAACGTCATCGCTGCTCCGTTCGCGTCGTCTTTGTTAAGATTTTCATCCCAGTTTATATCCAACAGCGTGCTAACGATACTGTCGTAGTCAGCGTTTTTAAAATCGTAGACGATAGAGCTTGATACGTCTTCAAAATTCACTCCTAGGTTACCAGCGAATACAAGATGTAGTGGGGGTTGATGACGCACTTGCTTGACTAAAGGAGTCGGTGCAGTGCAGCAGTACGGAGCGTAGTCCCGGACACTTACAAAGCAGAGGTCCAATGTACGTCCATTCTCGTTGGTGACATTATCAATTTGCCGAAGAGTTGCGCTACTGTAGTTGTCCAAAATACCACTGGCATTGTTAATAAGCGCAGATTTTTCGATATCCAATCGTTGAAAACCATTACTTGCCTGGCACCACGTCAAGCCAGGTAAGTTGAAGTCGCTCAGTAAAACAATATCATCAGACGGGGCGGCGATCGAGGCGATAAAAGAAACGGAGGAAAGATGTACGATCATGCTGGAATCACAAATTCTGTCAGGTGGAAAATACACAACACACAGGAATAGATTGCAATCGGCAAGTTTCACTGCTATCCACACTTGCTCGGAGCTCGCCCACCGGTCATCGTTGATCACTCGGTCTTTTATGCCACAGCGAACGGCGATAAGTACACCACCGCATGATGTCTTGTGGCTGTTGAGAGCATTGCGGTCACAGCGGTAGACATCGAATGGTGAACCAAAGACCTGGCGAGACAGAGTACGGTTGTCGAGCCACGTCTCGGTCAAGGCGATAACGTCGTAACAGCAACCCGTGGTCGCGAGCAAATAGCTGTCCGTTGATGAATTCAAGCCATCAACATTCTGGTAGTAAACTTCGATGTTGTTGGAGGACGGATCAGGTATATATATGGGTAAGTAAAAATTATCTCAAAAACTCATCGTAGTGAATAGATATTTTTACGTAGAATATGTATGCAAAATTTGAAATAAATCGGTTGAGTAGTTTTTGAATGGAAGTTAACCCTCTAGTTCCCAACACCGCCTCTAGGCGGTCTCTATAAAAATCTAAATAAAACTACTAAAACATGATTGTATGTTATCATCCGCACTATCATTTCTTCCCAACGCTCACACCTTTCATACACACACATTATTTGAATATTCGTAGCTTTCTGTTAAAGGCAATTGAAGCTCAAAGTTGAAAACTCGAGGAAAACGTGGAAAAAAATTATTTTGTGTTTAGTGGTAATCTTCATTAAACAAATTTTAACTATTTTTGGAAATTTCAAAAACTAAAAAAATATTTTTGAATAGCCTGTTACTAGTATTTCACTGTAGATGTGAATTGGTTTAGTGGAATAATTCGGAAGTTTTGGTTTTTTTGGTAAAATACTTTGCCCGCCTAGAGGCGGTCTTGGGCACCTGAGCGAAAAAAAATTTCTCTTTAGTCTTTAGTGATTACTTATCGTACCAAAACAAGCATTGTGTGCAATTTTAGCTGAAAAGAAGTATGTTTTAAATACTTTGGGTGAATGTTGCTGTTAAAATATAGATATTTTTATCATTTAATAATGTTTAGGGGAGTGTGGGACTAGCTGGCGGAATATTTTTTCTCCTTTTGTATTAGACATATGGTGCTGTCTCTAGTTCTGCACTCCGAGTACTGTTTAATCTATTCTCCAATGTGTTTATGTTGCATTAAATTCTGTTTCGTACACGTTGTAAGTGATATTGAGTTTTCGAGCGTATTAAAGTGAAGAGCCTACTTTAGTCGTATTAGGAAGGGTGCCTCACCATTTTATTAATTAGGCTCATTACCCTAGGTATAGTTATTAAATTTCAGCATTTTTGTTATTTAGGGCTAGTTCAAAGCTATTCCACGAATGACTAGGTTTTTCGATAGCGCGCGAAAACAACATTCCAAGCAAAATTTGTTTTTTTTGTTTGTTTTTTTGTTGTTTACTTCGGGATTTCACATGAAGAAATTCGAAAATTTAGCTTTTGAATACAAAGTGTGCGCCGAAATTAAAATGCAGGAGCATTGGGGCTGAAAAATAATAACAAGTCTCGATTGATTTGCAGGTTTATTCAAAAAGCATCTCACGCGATCCATACTTTATCATCAAAAAAGGCCAGGTGGCATCATAGTGCGTATAGTCGTAAATTGGCGAGATTCCCGCGTCACATATTTAAAATTCTGTAATGCAGTTAACAGTCTGCTCTTTTATGCAACGCATTCACTTTTACACGATCTTCTTAAATTAAAAACATAAAACATGATAAGTGTAACCATCGCAGACCCTGGACTCCTCTACTATAAATTAGAAGTCAATAAT
This sequence comes from Topomyia yanbarensis, assembly GCF_030247195.1. Taxonomy (NCBI): domain Eukaryota; kingdom Metazoa; phylum Arthropoda; class Insecta; order Diptera; family Culicidae; genus Topomyia; species Topomyia yanbarensis. Next base: position 147,054,830 of record NC_080670.1, read on the forward strand.
TAAACAACCAAAGCACTAGAGAAATACTCCTTACATTTTAGGCATTTTGCGTTCTGATGGAGTCCAAAATATAAGCAACCATCTGTATTCGCTTATGTTGAAGTAACCAGGGAAAAAAAGTTTTTATTTTTATTCGCCCAGGTGCCCAACACCACCTCTAGGCGGCCTACTTATTTTAAGGCTTTAATGAAAAATCCATTACTTTCAAGAATTTTTAATATTATTTTCGTTTTTCTCATCACGAAGCCCACCTCCAAAAATTTTTTCAAGCCAAAAAAAATTTGGGCACCAGAGGGTTAAAAAATAACTCTTGTTTGTGGATAGATGTAATATCTATACGGATACTGAAAGCTCTTTTCGTGCGCTATCGAAAAATATAATCATTCAGAAAATAGATTGAAAATCACCCCAAATAACGCAACGTATTTAAAATTTGGAAAATTTACTTGGTATGCTCGAAAACACAATATCACCCACAACCCACCAAACAAATCGTTTAGCAACAAAAACACATTGGATAACGGGTTTCACATAACTTGAGGTACACAAGAAGAGGCAGCGCTATATGTCTAATAGAAACAGAGAAAAAGGGATTCCGCCAACTTACCCCAACCGCCAACTAGCCCCGGGCTCCCCTACCTGTGCGTCAAAACATCCGAAACCATGAGTGCGTTATATTATCGCGGACTTTATGACACAACACCCCTGCGTTATAACATCCTAATATAAGTCTGTGTCATAAGATCTCAGACATTATGACGCAGGACTAGTTTCAGGCATTGTACACACAAAAAAATAATGAAATTTAAACGAAATGTAAATCAATACGAATGTAAACATCCATAGCTTGAATCAAAAATTTGATTGAGAATTAAGTTGAATTCGATGCACTCAATGGGAGCATCAAAAGGCATATGATTATACACTTTCGTTCGTGTGATATTACATGTCACTTATTTTACAGCAATATTGAAGTAAAATTACATAAAAGTGCATTGGTATCCCGTTTAATGAAGCTGTAATTTTCAGTTAACGTGTAAAATTAAATTAAAATTCGTTGAAGAAAGTACGACAAGTTGTGTGTATTCCCGATCAGAAACACATAACAGAAATACTTCAAAATTATATCTCGCATTATTACTTGTTATAAATTTCTGTTATTTTAACTACTAACGAGACCTAATTTATAACACAATATGTTACAAAAATTGTGTTCTGTTATAATCTTGTTATTTCATTCTGATCGGGTTTGTGGTGGAACTTGCTTTTACATTTATATTCATACTCTAAATATGTGCATGAAAATAAATTTAAAATTACAAAATATTTTTTCTGTGTAACAAAAGAGTGGTTTCGGATCTTTTGATGCATTCTTGCTTTCGGGTCTTATGACACATTCTTCTACGTCCTAATTTCGCGGACGTTATGATTGGGACTCATTGTTTTGGGACGTTATGATCTGGGACGTTATGACGCAGTACCTGTGCCTCATAATATCCGACGCTATGAACGCGTCATGGTGTCCAAAAAGTCTATTGCATCATGAAATCCGAAAACGACAGTGTGTCTTAGCGTCCGGGACAATGTGTCATAACATCCGAAAACGGATGTGCGTCACAATGTCCCGGACTTGATGGCGCACACTTATTTTCACACCCCTTTTGCGTCACAAGGTCCAAGACGTTATGGCACACCCCCATTTGGGACCTTATGACCTGGGACGTTATGACGCGGTGCCTAAGCGTCATTATATCTGAAACTATGAGTGCGTCATATAATCCTGGACTGTATGACGCAATACCTCTGCGTCATAATATCCCAATTTCAGGGCGCGTCATAAGATCCTGGACATTATGACGCAGCACCACTTTCGGGCGTTATGACACGGCGCCTTTATAATCTCGCGTAAAGTCCTCACAGCAAGCAATGCCTGCTTTGAGTTGACTAGCAACGCCCTTTTCATGTCCGAGCGGACCTTCGAAATTTCGGTCACAGCCAAGAACCGTTCTGTCAGATCTTTAGAAATCTGAAGAAGATTTAGTGATTTAATCTTGGGCCAAAAGAAGACCACAAATACACCAGTTGAGTGTTATGGGTAGCATTTGGGCTTAGGGGGGGCGGGCTTAAGAGCTGAATCCGATTCAACCTCCATTTGACCATCCGGAGAGGGAACCATCGAAAACGTCAACGCACGGGGTCAGTGCCCGCGCAGACGAAAGAAAACAATGAATGTGTTACGAAAGATAAAAACCACTTATCTTTAAACTGGTGTCCAGCGACGAACCAATCCCGTTTATACAGCTGGCTATTGTTTAATCCTCACACGTGAACAAAAGACTGAGGACCGAACCGAACTAGCAAGATAACCTTGAACGCGGATTAGCACTATTCTTTGTCGCTATCCATTGCACGGAGTGGAAAAAAGCACTTGTGTCTCGACCGAGAGCTCGAAAACAAAAGAGTTGCTTATTAATGATTTAATTTGATATTTTGTTGCTTTTTATTATATTAGTGCCTTTGGTTTATAATATTCATTTATAATAAAATTGTGTTACCATACAATATTGTATGGACTTATTCCATATCATCCAGTATTGCGAGTAAAATGCAATTTATTTTAAAATTGTGAAATTGCATATTTTGCTACAATATGGCTTAAAATTAATTTATTTTCCATAAGCATCCCGCGATTTTTTCTGGGTGAGCAAAATAAGGTGAACGTTTTAGACAATTTCTCAAAATAGAGGTTGTCTTATTGACCGAGGGGTGATACAATTGACTGAAAATATATTGACCTTACATAAATAATTCTTCCAATTCATTGAAATTCGATTACTTATAGGCACCTTTTTGAGATATTTTTAGTATTAAAATACAAATCACAGCAACCAACGCCAATCCGAACAACATTTTGTAGCTGTCACTGCAGCATCATTCGCATCATCGTTTCGCGTTTTATATCCTTTTTTCGTTTAGTAATTTCCAAGAAATCAAAAAAAAATCCTCATAGCTTTAGTTTAGCATGACATCCGATAAACCGGGGATCGAAATGACCAAAGGCAAACGAGTAAACGGTGTGAATCGACGCTGCAGAGATTTCCATCGCCGATATCTAGCGCTTTGTCGTGCTAAGAACTTTCAACCTCTGCCGGAGCTCACGGTAACCGGTAGTGGAGGTGGCACTACCCGTGGTCGTATGTCGAAAGCCGAACAGCAAGTTCCATCGCTAAACTTCTATGGCGACCGTTTCAAGGAATGCGACTGGCTGTTGATCATTGATGCGTTGCTTGAGGATACTTCGCTCGAGATCGTTGCTATCCGTCTGCGAAAGGTTCTTAGCGATGGTGAGTAGTAATCATAAACGCTAAATCAGTGGTGGATTGACCCGTATTATTTCCAGTACTTGGCAGTAATAGCCATCGGATGGATTTGGCATCAGATCGGCCTGCTGTTCTAACGAAACGCCTATTTTCGCAACTGATTGATAGTTTGGGACAATTTTTAGTCCACAACCAGGTAGTGAGGGTTTTTATCCTAGAAGCGCTACCCGTACAAGGGATATATATGGCTACCCTTGTCAATGTAAGTAGAAGCAATTCATATTCCAGAAAGTTAAAGCTTTCGTATTAGTTGACCTTTCATTTTAGGGCCTGCAGCAAAATTGTTCCATTACTGAGTTGAGCTTTGCCCGCAGTACCATAAGAGATGATGGTTGCGAGTCGGTTTGCAGTGCGGTGATGCATTTGCCCAAAATAGAAACGCTAAACCTTTCTGCTTGTCATTTGACTGCTAGGGGTTGTCATGCGGTAGCCGAACTGATCAAGTACCAGAAAATACAGCGCTTCGCTCAGAGTTGGCAGTATTCACTTCGGTATGGGGACATTGACACAAATAAGATGCAAGGATTGCGTAACGTATTGCTCAGTGGTAATCCGTACATCGGTGACGAGGGTTTGATCGAGATTACAGAGGTATTAAAGGATGACGAATGGATCCGACAAGTACATTTCAGGAACTGTGGGCTCACGGACATAGGGGCTAAATCTCTAGTAGATTGCTTGAATATCAACAAGACGATTGAAAAGTTTGACATACATGCTAATTTGGGTATTTCAAATAAAGCCTGCCATGAGATGCTAATAAGACTAGGGGTTGAGCTAGAATCATCCGATAATAGCCAATCATTCTCGACCGGAGCCGGAACAGGTGGAAACAGAATGAAGCCTGCAGAGCAAATAATATTCTTGCAACAGCAGTTGGCTGCCGAGCGACACCAAAATACACAGCTCCAGATGATGATAGAACAGATGCATCTGCAGCAAACGGAGAGCGCTGCTCAGCTGAACAAATTGAAACATGACTTCAACCAGATTGTAGAAGAGTATGTAAACATTATTTGTAGTGATTCAATTTATAATTGTAAGAACTATTATTTGTTTAGACGTGACGAATTATTGAATCGACAGCAGCACATGATCATGGAACGTCCCAAAAGTCGGCGATCCATTGTGCGTAAAAGTAAAAGTGAGGCTCTTCCAAAACCGTCTCAGCTATTCAGTCAAAGACGAACTGCGAGTCAACACAATGGTCGCAGCAAGAGTGAAACTAAGTCGGAGATTGTACTACGTACAGTGCGTGATCGTCATGCAGAATCAGCGAATGCTACTTCCAGGCAACCCAAACGGCATCACATGTTGGAGCGAACGATCGGAGATAGTGGCCTAACTGGTCAGTTGAATGACATTGCGGAGCTCAACGAAGAACTGGACGCGGTTCAAAAGAGTTTTACCGAGGGTGGTTGTGGTGATATGGGCATTGGATGTTCCAACATAAAAGTGAGCACAGTGGGACAGTATGACACATTTAGAGAAGGTTCTAGAAGGACGAGGGTAAACGATGAAACCAGCGACGAAGACTACTTTGTGGATATTGAAGAAGCCGCTGATCAGTGGTCAACAGAGAAAGGAACAAAAGGGTACACGAATGGCGGCGTAACAAGCTACGACGAAGATGATGATGATGACGATCTGGATGAGACGAGTGCCAATTCGTTCTCCGGAGCTGATTTGTTGAAAATGATTGTGAGAAAAAGATCAGCCGAGCACGTAAATGATGCGCAGTCTATGCTCACGAGCGTATACAGTGGTGAAGGACATTGAAACAAAGATACGAACTTTGCAAGTGCATGATTTTATTTCTTAAGAATATTTTATAAATATGGAACCGACTTACTAATAAAATTTTTGATGATGTGAAATAATGCGTAGCGACTAGCTATGGAATGTTGGGATGAATCTGTTTTTCTAATTTAATAATATATTGCATTAACAATTTTTCGCATTTATGGACGATTTCTTTACCCTCGCTTAACTTTTAAACCTGGTTCACCAGTACGTTTAAACCTAGTTTAACCGCTAAGCGAGGGTGAAGAAATCGGCCCTTATAGGTATAATACTCTCCTTTTCCCCTTTTTTATTAACGACTATTGAGTCAATTTTTAACTGTTGTAACTGCATTTAATTAGCAAGGGACAGGAAGCTGAGAAGTATATTTTACAATACTAACATCCTCACTTTAAAAAAACCAAGAAGTTGAAGGGAGAAACTTCAGAAATGCGTGGAATAGGCTTATATGAGCAAGGTTAGAGTTTCCCGGCGACTTACCGTAGGAGTCAGTATATTTTGGAGTCAAACCACGTCAAGTGGGCTTCGAAATTTCCACAAAATCATCGATTTTCATGAAAAATATTTTTTTGGATAGGGGACATGGAGTGGTATAAATGTTTTGGTAAAATTGCTCTATTCGTTAAAATGATGGGCTTTTAAAATTTAAAACCAACTTAATCCACCTAGCAGTGAGATGAGACATTTCTTACACATGTTGGATCATTCATTCATTTGCAGATAATTAATATTGTTAATATTAATACGTTTATTAATTTGCAATTACCCCAAGCAACCAAAAGTTCGTATAAGGGAGCTGCACAAGCTTCTCGTTTTAAGTAATTTTTCAGTACGTTTTATGGTCTAATAGCGGCTTAAGCAGCTTTCAAGTTCCATTAAAGCTTAAGCAGCTTGAAAGTTCGCTAAGAACTTTACGTGAACTTTAAAGTGTGCTTTTTAAGTATTATCCGAACTTCTGGTTGCTTGGGACTGGTCTTGCACGAATAAAACCTCGAATAAACTGAATAAAATATAGAAAATCAATAAAACGAACCAAATAAAAAAATAAGGCAAAAATGCAAAACAAATTTTTTTCAAATTCATAAAATGAGTACAATGATTTATATAAAACAAGTTAAAAAATACATGAATCAAATTGGATTAACTCATTAAATGATAAATTAGTTAATGTTTAAAAATAGTTATAAAATTAATTGAACAAATAAAATTGACTAAAACTAACAAATTGAACGAAATAAATAAGTGGAATCACTGATAATGAAATTATTAAAATTAAAGAAATGAAATGAATCAAATGAATCAAATGAATCAAATGAATCAAATAAATCAAATGAATCAAATGAATCAAATGAATCAAATGAATCAAATGAATCAAATGAATCAAATGAATCAAATGAATCAAATGAATCAAATGAATCAAATGAATCAAATAAATCAAATGAATCAAATGCATCAATTAAATCAAATGAATGAAATGAAACTAATCAAACGGATAGAACGAATTTAATGAAACCAGTGAAACAACGAATCAAATGAATGAAATGTATAAAATGAATAAAATGATTGGAATGAATGACAAGAATAAAACTAATAAAAGAATGAATGAATTGAATAAAATAAGTAAATAAAACAAACGAAGTAAATAAACAAAACAAATAGAATTGATTAAATAAATAAAAATAAGAAGAAAATGAATTGATTAAAATAAAAAATAAGGCGGTATTGAAAAGTTAAAAAATAATTGAAAAAAATAAATTGTGTCAAATAAATAATTTTGATGAAATGAATAAATCTGAAAAATAGTCAAATTATTAAAACGAAGAAACTAAAAACATGTATGAACTAGTTAAATAATAAGTTAAATGAATGATATGAATAAAATGTACGAAAAAATTAACTGATCAGAATGAAACCAAAGAATAAAATGAATAATATAGATTAAATGAACCCACATCAACAAATTGAATCAAAAGAATTCTGAATGAAATAAATAATTAAAATGGCGTCGTTTAAGATTATCTGGTGTTTCTACCTTATTGATGGAATTTAATTAGTTATCAGGAACATGGAACGTTCAATTTCTTTTGGAATTCAAAGTTGTCATTTTGGTCACATATTCCCAAAAAAATATTTTTCTGCAGAATACGTAAATATGCGCAATTGGAAATAGTAAAGTAAGACAAGGTCACATATGCTTTCATACCCATTAAACAGAGAGCGACAGAGAAATAATGCGATTCATGAATGAGGCAGGTAGAATTTTCAAAATTTTCATTTGCATTGATGTAAATAGTGTGAAGTTTCTACGCCATGTCGATAGCACAAAAGCCGTGCATTCAGGTGATAATAATTTACTCTCTTTCCAATCATTCTTATAGCGTGTATATTGTTTCGTTCGGAATTCTCTTTCAGGAAATATGGATAAATGAGTCCTGTACAAACCAATACTACGAAAAAGAAATGGTTCAAATTTTCAGGATAAGTATTTAATTTGTTGGAAACACACAGCAACTCTTCGTATCTCCAAACTTACTGTTGCGTAGTTTATTTTATAATGAATAGCTTTGTTGAAGATCGCATAATGATTGGACGTTCCCCTAAAAAGTTATTTAAGCTTGAAGACAAACCATTTTTTTGAAATTTCCTATTCTATGCATGTGCGAGAAAGAGAGGCAACACATAACTTTGTATGAGAATATCTTTTTACTGCAAAATCGGATCAATTCGCAGGCTTCGGCAATGTTGATCCTTGCACCTTAAGCTATATATCTGCAGATTTTGGGATGATACTGGCATTTTTTACTGAATTTATTGTTTCAATTGCCTATTTTTCATATATTTTCACGTACAAACTTGAAAATTTTTGTGAGTGAATTAGAGTTTTCAAAAAAAGCTCATATTTGACAAGTGGTATGTGAAGCCAATTACCGTTTAACAGTGTTCCAAAAAAAGTCAAAATTGTTGCCGGTCAAATAGGCATGCTTGACTTTACAAGTCTTAATTTTCTGCGAATATGTTTCTAGTTACATTGGTCATGAAAAGGGTACCTTCGTGTTAATTTGTTGTTACACAGTAATATGTATGACAAAAATGTAGTCAGATCAAATGTTTCAGTACACAGTACATCCAACGCCTCCCTACTAATTTTGACTGCCGTTGAAACATCAATTGAATTTTATTTAGTATAGAGCAATAATGAACAACGATAAGTAAGAAGAATCATTTTACTTGCATCCCCCATCGAGAATGGGGTCTGTAGGAGACTTCTTTTCCCGGATCTTACTCGTGGATATTTTTGGGCTTTGATCCGTTATTCTTCATAATAGTTCATACCAATACAATGAATATATCTTTTCAATAATATCATCACAAAAAAGATGTTCTTACTTTTCACGTAACATATTTGAGCATATGATTCATTTAAAATTCAATTCAGATAAGAAAAGTTTAAATGTCTCTTCTTAAAATTTTCATCTTCAAACATCCATATTACCCAGTTAAGTCAAATATTTTTCTAGATAGCCATGAATTTCCTTAATTATAGTGTATATAAAAGCTCTGAATAGAACTGAATTAAATTAGAGTTGATGTAGTTTTCGAATTTCGGTCGCCTGCCAACCCATAGTTCAACATTTCATCTTGAGGGTGTGAACATTTGAAAATAGTCATAGTTTTCTCATAATACAAACCTTTTGCAAATTTTCTCAGGAATTTATTTACCAAGTAGGATGTAATATTAAGCTTGTTCACATACACTAAAATGCAAAAATCTATTTACGGAGTAACGGCAGACAAAAATAGTATTGTCTTCTCAAACCTCAACAATTACATTGCACACGTGGCATTAATAAATATTTCAGATTATCAGATCTTATCACACAACTTAGAAAAGGAGAGAGAAACAGCAAGAAATATGTGCGCCGTGGCAGTTACCACGAACATGAAGGAAGGGAGAGAGTGAGAGAGAGTGAGTGAGAGTGAGAAAGGGGGAGGGGGCGTGTGAGAAATGGCAAATGCTTTTTAGTGCCGTGACCTTATATTTAAAGGTATATTATGCGATATATTGATTCCTTACATACTTATTATAAATAATGAAAGTAGTAATTTTTACGCCATAACCAGTTTAAATAACCTAAATCTTGCAAAAGAACAAAATTTTCGCTAGAGTTTTGGGATTCAAAAGTACAGTTGCTTTCGGTGATGCCGCGAGTATAATTATATGAGAAATCTTTTATCTCACTACTAGGTGAATTACTTGATGATCTATGTATTAATATACCATCAACATTTACCTCACGATTGAATGCAACACCTAATCTACGGGATAATACATACATAAATACATCTCCATAAAAAATTTCACTATGAACACATTATTTTGTCTTTGAAATGAACTTACATATTAATTTTTGAGAAATAGTTCATTTATTATAGAGGTAATTCACAAAAAAAAATTCAATATCGAAGTCCTTGAATCACGTAGATGTGTACCCCGATATTCAAAATCGGTTTAGTTTTGCCCCTAAGACACTAGTAAAGCAATACTCTGTATGAAAAGGTCTCCTTTTTAATTAGTGAAAATTGATAAGCGAGAAATGAAAATACAAAATGTTTAATATCATCTCCATCCGTAAACGGATTTTGACAGTCTATAGCTTGTTAGGAATCAGGAAGGTATTTTCATAACCATTACATTATTTACATTCGCTAATCGGTGATTTTGCGAAAAATTCGAGGATCACTTGATATGGCTTTACTCTTTAAGAAGTAATTCCGGAGTCGTTACTCGTTGAACACGGATCACAACAGAAAACGAACAAGAAAATACCAGGCTGGACCGTACATTAAGTAAATTCCCAAAGTAATACAAGTCTGTTTATTGAAGATTTCCCTCATAATATGGGATAAGAGCAAAAACAACATATCAAGAAGACAGAGTTGCCAGTTCAGTTCAGAATCGTACAATAGACAAAACCTTTATTTCTCATTTATTATTGCGATTTCTGTTCAATGTACAGCCATTTCCAGAATTTAACAAACTTGAACATAAATCTCATCGAATTATTTTTCTATCCTTCATGAAACTGTCAATCAGGATGCTCAATCGAAATCAAATCAAATGACTGAATATCTAATCGAGTTTGATCTAAAATATAGTTAAAATTTAGGCCAAATATATCCCACAAGATACTAACGAGCAAAAAGCATTCAAGATCAAGCATACTCCAGAATGAGTGAAGAAATAAAAAGAAGAAACAAATATATTTGTGACAGAAAAAACTGTTTCATTTTTCTGTATTACCCAGCATCTTTCAAAAGAGTCTTAATTTCTTTCAAATTTTATCTACTCTTCTCTTTATCTTCATGCTCCTAAAATATCATTGGTGCGCATAAAACGGTGGAATCTGGAATTATGCTTTTTACGCTTAAAGGTGGGACTTTGCTAGCATTCAGGTTCTTCTGAGAACACTGTTAAAAAAGGCAATCCATTTTTTTACAAATAAAAATGTTTTTGGAATAAAGCTTCTTAACCAATAAAATTATCGCTCAGATTCTCACTTTTGGTAGTATTTGAATGTCTAAAGTACTACCTAGGGGCAAAAATGTGAACCAGTTTCATTGAAAACCCCAAGTTTTCAAACAAAAAACCTTTAAAATAAAAAGTTGTTCTGGGGCCCCTGACAGAATATTTTAATTTTACTTTCAAATGAAAGAGAAAAGCCCATTCTATCACATGTTGAAGTTTTAGCGATGCCGATTTTTTTCGAATAAAATTCCCGTGGATACACTTTGCTTAGTAACGTCACGTAATTTAACTTTTATCAGCCGCTTGAACGATTTATCAGATATAGTGTCAAATTTTACTTCGTATGGTTTATTGAAACGCTTTCAAGCTGTTTCGTAAACAGGAAATTGTACTAGCTCGATGTTCATAAATTCCCAAGTAACCAATAAGCATTATAACGTAGCCTAATATCTGCTTTAGATCCACATATAAAGCTGTCCTATAAAGCCGTGAAGCCCTAAATACTTATTTAATGCTGATATTATGCCAGAAAAGGCGAAATATAGTGCTATTACTGTGCGGAGATTGACAGCTCGTTTCTGCAGTACTAATGCTATTATATAGCAAAAGCGTACAAATGTCAAATTTCAAAGCCTTATATTGGCACTACTAATGCTATTAAAAAGCTTCAATTGGTTGTCATTGTCCGCCATGGTTTTAAAACCATTTCTTATGTTTCCTTTCGGTATGATGAGCAAAAAGGAAAAATTTTAAAATAAAATATTCTGTTTAAAACCGTAATTGACTCTGTTCTAATGCATAGTAATGAATATCCTTAATGGGTTTTCGTTCTCACACGATATGAATGTTTACGAAAATTACCTTTAGTAAGTCTCGAACTGAGGTACCTTGCCTCGTCCTTCACGGTAAGTGCGCTGCGTTTGATTCCTGGACTATATTGCATATGTTCGATTGAAATGAAATATGCCGAATATAATCTTCAAGAAGAGTTGCATAACAAATAAACCCACAGCATTACAATAGCATTATATCAGCTTTTTATAGGCTCTATAATGGCATTAAATGCACTTGTAAAGCTTACATGCTTTAAAGATCCTTGAAGCATGTACGCGTTATATCAGCTTTATATACGCATATAGAGCAAGCTATAATGCTATATGTCGGCTGTGCAGTTATGCATTATTGATGCTAATAAAGAGCTTTATTGCGTTGTTAATGCTGTAATGGAGTTTCAATGCAACATTAGTGCAAATGTATAGCCAATATAGTGCAATGGCTTAATGCTTATGGTTACTTGGGTTCAGGTTGTATATCCTTAAGTGCTTAAGGGGTTATATACCATTGACACATTCTTTCGTAACGTTACAACGATTTGACCAACCTTCATTCTTTAAATCTGTTATAAGTTTTTCAAATGCACTCCTTCATCAAACATAATTATAGATTCAGAAAATAAACAAAATTTTATGTAAGATTTGATCTACAACACCGGAGGAGGTATTTTTAATAAACGATTGAACAACGTCACATTATACATAAGCCCACCTACGCTGTACTCTCCTACACGCAGAAAAATGAATTGTAGATATAACAATATTCTGGTTTAAACTCAACAATAATTATTATTATCTCAGGGCTAATAATATTCAATACTTGATTCAATCCGTAATATTGTTATTTCTACAATAAATTCTGGTTTTGACGTTTCTAGATTTCAATCACATCATTATATTATTGATCTAATTGATCAATAATATAATGATCTAATTGATCTAATATTGTGAACACGATTGGTTCCACAATATGATTCAGTTGAAAATACAACGAATATAGAAGAAAATATGTACTGTTGATGTTTGTTAATAAAATAAAATTCAATGATTTTATTGCTTTATTTTTAAATTTACTGTAAATTTAAAAACTTTGTAGGATCATTTGCCCGTTATTATTTTCTGCATTTTGAGATTGTTCTGAAAGTGTCAAAGGTTATGTTACTGCTAATGTTATTAATCATTTTAATATTGACACTTACCTCATTGTTGAGTTTGGTTTAACTGGGCTGCGAAATTTGTTGAAATCGATATTCTAAAATTTGTACTTTTGTTTTTATTAATAAATTGTAATTTTCATTAAGAAATGAAAAATACCACCGCAAACACGCACTAACATTTTCAATACACACTGATTTACTACTAGTCAAAACCAAAATTAAATAAAATTTGGTTGGAATGAACATAATATTGTTAGTTCAATAATAAAATATTGTATATTGAACAATCAAAGAGTTTCGAATCAAAAATAGACTGTCGATTGATATCAAAAATGAATTTTGTTGGTTTAATCATGTGAAATTCCGCTGCGTGTAAACGCTAGTCATATGGTACTTTCCGATGCAATCACGCTAACAGCAACAAAGTCCACAACATGCTATGGAAGGTTGTGAGGGAATTTCCGAATTTCGTTCTCGGGTTAGTATTTAGCTATGAATAATTATGCGTTCCCTGAATATTTCTTTCCTCCCAGCAATCAACCATTCCACACTTCGCCATCATCGACGAGACGCCCGTTATAAAGGTTGTCCGCAACCTCCGTTGTAGTCGCACGTGCCGTCAGTTAGTAACAAACCAGTTCTTCCGTTACATAGCATAGCATAGCATAGCATATGCGATTGCACAAATCGTGGGTGGCTGTACAGTGATCAGCTAATATTTAACAAAATACCATACCGCGTCGCAAGAAAAAAAAACATTTGGGATTAACGCTTTTTCTTCATAGTGGAACAAGCATCACAGTGTACACCTGGCCACGTCCTTACAATCGCCGAGGAAGGGAAGAAATGTTAGTACAACATCTACTAGCGAAAGTGCAGGGAACCCATACTACTTTCATAGATGTTTCAGGAAAAGGAGCTTGTGTTAGTAGGGCAGGTTAATTATCAGGAACTTATTCAACAACATTTCGTAGGAAATATAGTGTAAAATGGATGTAACTTACCTTTTGTCTATTAATTTATGGGAAACCTAAAATCTAGGCATAAAATGGTTGTAAAAATAAAAATATCTAATGCGCAAAATTTCGTGAGCTCAAATTAAAAACAAATTATACGTTGTTTCGCATATTTCTGCGGATCTTCTGATAGAATTATTAGCACTAATTCCATCAATAAAATTCAATTAAATACGTTGTTTTTTTAAGCCGCCATTTTCCCCAACTATACACCCTGTAGCATAACGTCTCGTGAAATGTATATAAAAGGGACGTCGCAATTCATATATACAATACGTCGCGATGTTTGTTTACGTCAAATATAATAATCATTTGTTCTACTTCTAGAGTAGAGCCTCTAGCAGAACTCACTTTGAGCCCATTTTAATTGAACGCGAGAACGATTTCCGCTACTCGCCTGCAGATGGCGAACGGAGTACGACGTGTAAAAATTTAGTGGGGAATTGTGCATAAGTTAAAACGCAACTTTTTACTACCGAAAGGCACTTTTTTCCGATTTTTGTCACCGCACGACCGAAAATCTATAAGACATGAGTCAATTGAGATTCACCATCACTACAAGAGAACGGAGCAAACTATATTCTGACCAAAAACACCGAATTCGCATCTAAAATCTATTAAATATCACGAGCACAAAAATAACTTTATCACAGCAGTGCTGCCGCTTCGACATTTTTTTCAGCAAACTGTTGTCGTGAGCACACGCATTTTAGCGACAACAGTGGTTTTTCTATAACGACCCAGACAACCATTTTACACTTATATCACAATCTATGATCGCATTGTGCGTACATTCATGCGTAAACATTAAATCGCACAAGATGCTTCAAATGCGTCATATGCGTGCAAAAGTGGAGGCGATATATATATATATATATATATATATATATATATATATATATATATATATATATATATATATATATATATATATATATATATATATATATATATATATATATATATATATATATATATATATATATATATATATATATATATATATATATATATATATATATATATATATATATATATATATATATATATATATATATATATATATATATATATATATATGCATTATGAAAAAAAGTTCTACAATGAGATGTAAAAAATACGTTTATGCGAATTATGTACTACATGTCGAGCAAAGTAACAAACCAGTTCTTCCGTTACAAGCCCAAATACATCGTCAATGCACCTACATTATTGAAATGTCTGTGGTATTAAATCCAATATAGACGGGTATCTATTCGAAGTTATAGGAAGTTGCAAAAACATAATTGGGTCTACAGAGACCTATCTGGGTGACCGCACTAAATCGTCTCAATTGTTTAGAGTCGGATAAAAAGGCTTTGGCACATCTCAAATGAGCACAAAAAAGATAGATGAGGGAGTGTTTATTGGTGTTTGCAGACATTTAAAAACCCGTCGAATTGACGATTGGATGTAATACATTCTTTCGTAACATTACGGCGATGTGACGTGTTCCTTTTCTCTGAATCTTTGCAACTATAATATATACAATATTTCAGTGTACTTAGCACTGTCGATTGTCTGGCGCTTAAATTGTGCTCGCTTTGTCATATAAATGCACTTGCTTAAGACCAACAATACAAATATCATACTACTGCAATACTGCCAGTGTATTTTTGTTTGTGAAATATGGGATAAAAGCTGCTATTCTGGCTCCGTTAAACTACCATATTGAGTTCTGTCAAATAAATACATAAATGTGTCAAATGGCTCAAATCTATCCACAACAGATATGATTTTTTTTCTTGATTTGATCAATTATTTCTGCTACAATTAAAAAAATAAACTGCAGCTTGATTTTTCGACAACCCCATATTGTTACTTGAGTAAATTATCATTAAAACGGCTAAATGTGATAAATATTTAAAATTTTACTCAAAACAATAACACCAGCGTACCAAAGTATAAGATTTGCGTGACGTTACAACGCAATGAAATATTGCTTTTCTGAAAATGGAGCGTTGTAACGTCACGAAAGTTGAAAGATACTTAATAAGAAACAAAACATTAAAAAATATATTTAACACCTAGTTATTCGTATGCTATTTAGAAATACATCATAGATATTTTGACTTTTATAGAAATACGCTGAAAGTTCTAATTTGTGACGCGTTGTAACGTCACGTTACGTTATCGGTCATAAAACAATCCTTTTCCAGTATATTCAGTTTATGTTTATTGAATCTTTAGTGAAATTTTGTCTACTTTCCAAAACTGCAAAAAGTTTTGATGTAGGCGTTAATTTGATAAAGTTATAATATATTAATGGAATGAAGAATCGTCAAATTGTTGCAACGTCGCGAAAGAATGTGTCAATTGATTATAAATAGCAATTCTTAGCCCATATTGGCACGTCGTATTCGGTTTATAGAGCATAAACTAAATAGCTTATGCTTCCAACACTGCACACCGATATGTCATTCACTGATTGTCAACTCTTCGTGTTGTTCAGTTAATGATGGTGCTTAATAAAAGTTGAAAGCATTTTATTCTAATTATCTGCATTCCATCAAAACTTGACCCTGACAGGTAGGAACATAATGGAATTCGCAAAAGATGTTTTCTAAAAAAAAAGTATAAAAATTTTGAATTGAATAATTCATTTTGCAAGGTCAAGGTTCTTGCCTGATGGATCAACAGTATTTAAATGGATATGTGTTAAAAAACCATTCGCGCGCGTATAAATAGTCATATTCAGCTGCGTTGGTATTGACCCGATTTGACGTTTGAATTTGGAGGAAAACAAATCAGTTCTGGGAGGTTGGTAATGTGACAATGCGTCATCTCTGTGTGCGTATTTTAATCGTCAGATATCTCAATACATGCAAAGCAAACACGTGCATCATTCAGTAAATAACCTTCGTAATCACGCGTCCGTATAATCTGTTTTGAATGATCACTTCTGGAAAGTCTTTCGAAGTGAATTTTGCTTCTTAGCATTTATTTTTTAAATTTATTTGTGCTGCGTTGGGTCTAGCTTACCAGAAAACGAATTAAGCTATTTGAGACCCATTAATCTCAAATTGGTTTATGAAATGTTAAAATAATAATTAAAAAATAAAAGCAAAGCTTATTAACGCGATTAACGTCTGAGTGTCCCCCATATTCCTATTCTCCATATCATCAGCTGTGTACGCTGAAGATGAGTTTAATATTGTTTAAAAAAGACGATATTGGGGAAGACCGACATCTGATGAATGGAAAAATACACGGAAAGTCTTTATTTCATTTTTATCAGCATTGTGCTAAACACTTATTTCTTCGTATCACTAGGCATAAGAACTCTCTTCCTCATACTGCGTGATGAAATTACAGAAAGCACATGTTTACATCGCACATACTTTTTAACAAATGCTAACACTTTGTCTCATTCACAACAATTTTTAGTGAGCAATCTGGAGAGTAAGAAAGTTAGCATTTATGACGAAAAAGTCACTGAGGGAAAACTTCCGGTCAAGCCATTAGATGGCATTCAAATTTCACAGCAGTCAACGAAAAAGAAAACTGTTTTGTTTGTTTACTATTAGCAGCTGTGCTTGGCGATGAACGGTTCGTGCGGAATATCCCCTAAAGTAAATTTTTACAGATAACTTTTACATATTAATCCAAATTTACTCGAGATTTGCCCATGTTTTGCATCAAATAATTTTTACAAAAGCTTATTTTTCGATGCGCTAATGGAGAATGAGATGTATTTTTAGCAGCTCATACCCCTGAAAAAATTGAACTTAACATGGCTTACCCCATTCCTCTATTACCGACCTATCACAAATCATCTGGACTACTCAGAGTACGTGTGTCACTATTAGTATAAAATACAAAACCCAAAGCCTCTCGGTAAAAATCGTGTACATAAATGATCAAGGGATAAGATTTTGATTTTTTTTTGTAATTTGTTTCAGGATTTAGGTACTTCTATTACACTACATAAGCATAAGATGAGCTTGTCAGTAGTACGAAATGTTTTCAGAGAATACCCTATTGTTAAGGGTATGGCAACGTATAGTATTATATGGCCAACCGGGAGTCTAATTCAACAAACCATGGATGGAAAGAATTGGCGTAAGTCGCTTGCAATTAGTAGCATTTATGAATCCATCATAATACTCTGTTTTAGGAACTTACAACTATAGGCAATGCATGAACTTTGCCATATTCGGGACGTTGTTTGTGGCCCCAACCTTATATGGATGGGTTAAAATCTCCAGCCAAATGTGGCCAACAATGAACCTAAAAACGGGGATAATTAAAGTAAGTGAAGATAGATTAATTTTTATGCTATTCAATTTTACAAGTGAATGCAAAGAGTTGGCTAAATTTGGACATATTTAGATTTAAAAAATAAGTCTATTTTCGCCCTTTCCATATTATCACTCAATCCATTTTAAGACTTCGATTAGAGCAGCGGCTCCCATCTTAGTTTAACACATTGGTTCAAATGGTAGTGAGAATTGGGGCACTAGATTCTAGTTTTTGTCGCGAGTATTTCACCATTGGCCATTAGTTGTGATTCTTAGAAACGAAGCAAATAAAATAATGCAAAATTATTGGGTTGAACTAAGCTATCAGATTAAAACTTTGTTCAAAATACCTTCATATACTGGTTTATGTCTGACAGTGTTACGAAATACTTACAAACTTTTTAATTTTACAGGCAATTGTAGAACAATTTAGCTATGGTCCATTTGCTGGGGCGAGTTTCTTTTTCGGAATGAGTCTGCTTGAGCAAAAAACAATCACGGAATCAGTACAGGAAGTAAAATCTAAATTTCCCGATACTTACAAGGTACTGGTGTACGTTTCCAAACCAAGAGATACAATACATTAATCATGTTATTTTTCCGGAAGGTTGGAATTTGTGTGTGGCCGGTAATCCAAACGATAAACTTTTCCCTAATAGCAGAGCACAACCGTGTTCCTTTTGTCAGTGTTTGCAGTTTATTGTGGACTACATTTTTAGCGTATATGAAGCAACGAACGGCGAAAACGGAGCACCTCGTTCAACAGGAGATTACATCATGAAACGTGCAAAACCCATTGAGCTGGAGAAAAATGTTTTAAAATTTAACAAGATTGCCAAAGAATCTAAAAATGCCGAATGTATGTAGTGAAATTGTTCAGAGAGGCATTAGAAGCATTTTGACTACATCAGTCATTTCAATTGTTGTGTATATATTTATTGAAAAACATTCTAGCTAGCCAAATGTACCTTAGAAAAAGAAAAAATGAATCAAAATATATGTTTTATAAAGCAGCAATTTCTGTTTTTTTCATTTTTCAATTTCTCATCGCTTCATGTTCGAATGAGTGATAAAACACACGCTTACATTGCCAATATTAAGAGCCAGTTATTTCAAAATTTTGTCGCTGGTTGTATTGATGTTCTCCGATATTTATGTAGGTTTGCGTTTGTTTGTGCATAAGTGTGATGGGCTTCGATTAAATATTAGATTCCTACATTTACGGCAGCGGGGTAAACGTGCATTGAAAATTGGTCCGAAGAAATAGGTCTAAATTATAAAATCATTCCTCTGATTTAACTGGATGAAGCCTAAATGTGTTACATTGAAACGCAATCATATTTACCTTGAAAAGATGACAATTTTTAAAAAAAGTATAGCTCTTTGCAACAATTTAATTGATGGTAGTTCAGTATGGGTGAATGTTAGAGTAAAACTTGTGATAATAACTTTTTGGGATGCCTTAAAATACGCGAAATATTATAGTCTTTCCACAAACTGCATGTTCTCAAAATATATTTTTACTTAAGGTTTCTTTCCAACCAATTCTTCATTCGAAATTCTATCATTTTCAGATTTCTTAGTCAATTCGATCCCAATTTGATGTATTATAGTCAAATATTCTGTGAAAAAGTCTGGAGTTTAGCACAAACGAATGACGTCCTTTTGAAAAACGAATAATTAAATAAGTCGGGCCAATACTTTTATGAAAAGTCTTTCTCGGCAACAATTTTAACATCAATATAATCAATAACGTTTCAAGGCCTTTGTTTTTGTCTTAAAAATGAACATTGTAAAGTCAAAACAAACCTTTAAAATAAAATATATTATCTTTACAATTGTGTATGAATTGAATTTGCAAACTTATATTCTATATGATTTGAACTTGCAAAGGAAACAATATTTTTAATAAAAAGTTTGATCGATACACACACACATTCTTGCTTGGCCAATTTTTTATCGTTACACCCTTTACTTGACGAGAATCCAATTGCCATTGTCACTGCATGCCAATTTTTTGTGTTTTGTTTCAGCTAAAGATTTTGCTGAAACTTTTCAGCAAAACTGGGTATTTCTAAGAGTTCAGCTTTGCAATTTTTGTTTCGCTGGTTTTTAGTAAAGCTTATTATTTTGACGAAAATCAACAAATCTATAGAATTTGATTGCTGAAACAATCAGTGAAAGAATGGCAATTTTGCTGAGTTCCAGCAAATCAAACTGACAGTTCAGCAAATTTTGACAGTTTTGAATTGCTGTAATAACAGCGAAATAGTTTTTGCTGGTAGTATTGCTGATATTTCAACAAGTGAAAATTCATCAAAATTTTGGTGATATTCGGCAATCAAAATTTAGTGTGTGGAAATCGATCCTGTAAAACAAGAGTCAAAGGACATACTCATCAGTAGAATGACGTAATATAAGTAAACATAACTCACGATGATAAGGTTATTTGTCTCCGATTCTACAGTTTGTATGGTATATATGTTACTCTGACACACGACTTTCCAAAATTCGAAAATTTGATTGATTTTTAAACAAAACAAAATGATTGAGTTTTAAACAAAACAAAAATTCCCGGGGTTTTGGTTAAAATAGCAAGTTTCGTAAAAATGCAAAATTGAAAAAAAAAAAAAAAGGTCGAGTTTAACGATGGTGGTTCGTTTTTCGAACATTTCCAACCGTGTCAATCAAAACACGACTTTTGGGAACCCAGTTGCAGCGGAGGCGAGTTATTGGGGGCAGCGCTCTGTCATGTTCAAAGGTCCAGGAAAACTAAACTAAAATGCGTCTTCCGTTAAAACCCTTTAGGAGTGTATTTCTAGCATGTTTTAAAGTAGAAAAATGCTGGTCTATGCAGCACCTTTTACATTCTTCATAAAAGAAATGTATAGGATTTGGTCAAACTTTGAAAACTTTTTGGTTGTAAATATTGTCTTGCTAAATATCCTGAACAAGTGATCAATCTAGTACAATATGTTCTTATATATTTAAAAGAGTGCGCAATGTGCTTTTTTGATCGTATAGGTGGCAATGTTCGTATTCGTAACAAGAATATTTGTTTTACATCTAGATCAAAATACTGCATTGTTCTACTTCTGTTTATGCTTTATCCAGAAACGTCAGAATAAACGGTAAATTTATATAAAAAACGTGTTTTCATCCACCTAGCGGTGCAATTGTGCCTTTCTCATTTATCCAAACTACACGAAAAAAAATTGTTCCCAATTGTTCGTGAATAAAGTGGAATGAATCCTGGAACAATCACATTTTTACGTTATGAAAAATCACGTGTTTTATAATTATGTTCAATTTCCATTCAGTAACGCCCGCATAACGTTTATTTAAGTGGAACTATTTGTTTTTGTTTTGTGAACTTCAGTCACGGTTTCCACCAAGTCATTTCTAATGCGATTTTCAGTACGCGAACTAGTTCACAACTTTATGAACATTCTTCATAAAACCAAAGGTTGACTCATGATGATTTTCATAGATATAGAAGCCTTAGTTCACAAAATCAAAATATTCTGGATACGTTCTCGTGAACTATTTCGCGAAATTCAAAATTGTATTCATGAATCTATTTATTTCTCGTGAACTAATTCATGATCTTTAATGTATTAGGTACGATCCAATATCCGTGCTCGTGAAAAAGTTCACAAAATCATCAAATATTATTCATATATTCGTGAACTGGTTCATGATTCCTATAATATTTCTCGATCCCAATCCGTGCTCGTGAAATAGTTCACGAAATCATGAAATATAATTCATGTATTCGTGAACTAATTCATGATATCTAGTATAAGTCACAACTCATGTTTATTTTTGTGAAATAGTTCACGAAATCATTAAATTTTATTCATGTATTCGTGAACTAGTTCATGATGCCTAGTACATTATTTACAATCTATTTTGCGTGGTGGTGATATTTAGAAGATACCACTAATCATTTACGATTTCATGTAACATGATAATGAAATTTTCCCGTGAACTCT
Source organism: Topomyia yanbarensis (assembly GCF_030247195.1). Lineage (NCBI taxonomy): Eukaryota > Metazoa > Arthropoda > Insecta > Diptera > Culicidae > Topomyia > Topomyia yanbarensis. Next base: position 147,076,821 of record NC_080670.1, read on the forward strand.
TTCACAAAATTTGAAGAATTATTCGTGGAATCATTTTTATTCCATGCACTGTTTTATGAAATATCCAGCTGCTAGCGACCATAGTAATAGACACGAGCATTATATATAAAAAACTATTAGGACCTCGAACATCGTTATTTGTTTGATAAGGTTAATAGTGATGTCTGGATAGAAAACGAACCCTGCGCTGAGAATCCCAAATAGTGTGTGTGATATAATTCACCGAACAAGATATCGCAAATCAGTCACATTTTTATGATCCAGTTCATATTGTCACGTTATTCCGAATAAAAAATCGATTGTAACCAAAAAGTAATAGATCACAATTAGGCGAAGAGAATTTACGAATACCGTGGTAAAACTACTGATATCATGAACATTAGTCATATTACTCTTCGTATCAAATTTGGAAGTAGGTTCCAAAATAAAACATTACAATAACATGAACAGAAATTACGAAAATCGTGACTTAGATCCTGAAATCATGAGCACAAATCACACAACTCGTGACAAAAATATCTAAAATCGTGACTAAGATCCTGTTCAAACTAGTAACCAATTATTTAACCATTTTCAAAACTTGTTCTAATTACGTAAAATGACACAATTGCGCTATTCCCATTCATTCACACTAAGATAATTCCTCGCATGTATAACATTTGGATCCAGGCTCTTTTTCGAGCTGATAAAGGAGCTTTTTCGTCGAATGCATATCACCACGCAAACCCCAAGAATTGTAACAAAACATCAATACAACTGTTAAAATATACATAGAACAATTATACAATTTTTTTTTCGGAACACTTTTAATTCAAATGGTAATTGGATGCAAAAAATAATAGGTAAAATATAAGCTGTTACTGAGAGCTCTAGTTCACCCACAAGAGGTTTGAAATTTCTATTATATATATATATATATATATATATATATATATATATATATATATATATATATATATATATATATATATATATATATATATATATATATATATATATATATATATATATATATATATATATATATATATATATATATATATATATATATATATATATATATATATATATATATATATATATATATATATATATATATATATATATATATATATATATATATAAATATATATATATATATATATATATATATATATATATATATATATATATATATATATATATATATATATATATATATATATATATATATATATATATATAAACTCGGTCACGGAAATAAAAACTTAAATAAAACAAAAAATTCCACAGTAACTCTGCAAACCTCAAAACATATGGCTACATAGCTTATTTTATAACGAACAGCTTTGTTGAAGGTTGAATATTAACTGGAGGTTCCCCGTTAGAGTTATTTAACTTTGAAGACCAACTGAATTTTTTGAAATTTCCTATTCCAAGCATGTGCGAGAATGAGAGGCAACACATAACTTCGGATCGATTTGCAGTCTTCGACAATATTGATCCTTACACCTTAAGCTATATATCTGCAGATTACGGAATGCACAAGATGATACTGGCATTTTTTACTGAATTTATTGTTGCTTTTGCCTATTTTTCATATATTTCCACATACAAACTTGAAAACTCTTGTGAGTGATACAGAGTTATCGGAAAAGCTCATATTTGACAAATGGTATGCTACATGACATTTGAATATTGTAATGGGATGCATTTTATGAAATAATGTCACACTAGTCAAGATAGAATCATGTGTTCGATTGAAACTCACGCTTCACAAACAGCGGCTTATAGAAAGTGAAACTGACTTTACTTCGCATGTGCAGCTCACAAACTAACGAAAAGTGATTCTGGTAATGACATAAACTAGCTCAGTATTATGTTCACCGACCGTAGTTATACAGCACTACTAAAATCGAGCAAAATTAAAAGTATTAACCATTATAAGTGCTGAGTTTACGTAATTAAACGTTATTCCATCAACTGGACAATCATTTATTGTGGCTAAAATTACAGCGAAGTTGGCTCTAAAATGATACGAACATGGCTAAACAGTGCGCGAGTATTTTTCAACCGTTATCCAGTGGCTCGAGGGATGCTGACGTACAGTCTAATGTGGCCCACGGGATGCTTGGTACAGCAAACCGTCGCCGGAACAGATTGGAGTGCGTAATAAGTTCGATTAGATAGCTATCTGTAAAAATTCACTCTCTTATGGAAACGAAAAATTAAAATAATTATAAAAATGGTCGTCACACGAGGAAGACGTAGCGAAAATACAGTCGTGCACACTTTACCTTGACAGTGATCTTGGCGTGATGCCAAAATAACGGATTACCCCCTCGCACACGTTTTTGACTATCGCGTGAAACTTCGCAAGGTCATGACAACAGGGATGATTACTCACAAATCTGTGTGTGATATATACATTATACAGAACTGATGTAAACCAGCGTCTATTGATAGTTTCAAAACAGAATCGATGGTTATTGAACTACACTAAAGTATCTTTTTATGCGGTTTTCATGCGAAGTTTTGCGGCATAGCAAAAATTCTAGTATTTCAGATCCGAAGAACTGTTAAGTGAAGAGTGTTTTACAAAATTACTTAATATGATATGAACTGGGATACGATCCAAAGCATTGAAATAGTGGTAAAAGGCATATGAATGATTTTCTCAGTATCAGCACAGTATTCAAACCTTTTTAAATACTTTTTCTTGAAAATTGAATTTTTTAGGAAGAGTGAAAGAAACTGTGGGTAACATGGACATGGAGGGAAGTAGAAGATTGTTATTTCAAGCCTATGAATGACGCTGCACTATGGAAACAAGGTGATGAGCACAATAGTTTTTATAGGTGAAGAAGCTTCCAAGAACAAATGGACAGCAGATGTCACTGGAATAGAAGACGATTCAATGCGGATGAATCTTTGGATGTCTGCTCAAACATCGAGGAACAAAACAAAGCTACAAACGGTGCGAACAATGAAGTTTCTCTCCCGTACTAGGAACTAAACGCAGCAGCAACATGGGTTGCTCTGTATCGGGCTCATAGCAGTTCACCCCATATCAAAACATCAACGACATGATAACCACCATTGCCAGCGGGCCCCCATCTCCGTCGTTCACGGGGGAGGATACAAATTCTTCCATAAGTGTCGCGGTGTTGGAGGTTTAGAAGGGTTAAAGGTCTAGGGTTCGCTCGAAGCAAGTGATGAGTATTTTGTTATCTAATTGTTTAGTTAGTCTTCGAGTACACGGTCAATCAAAATCCAAAAGTTGTTTTGAAATCTGGGCAGCTGGCTACCGAGAATAATCTATGTTTTCTAAACAAAGCCGATTTAAACTCCAAACAGCCGGACGCTTGGGTATTGCCTAGAAAATCTAATGTTATCTGAGTAAATAGCTGCAACTGTATTTAGACAGCTTTCGTTATTTCTTCTCTACGATATATTTATTGGGTTGAAAACAACCTATTGATAACACGGAAGATAGGCTAATATTAAAGATTTAAAGCAAAATGTTATAAATAACACTGATGGCGACAATTGAGTGGATATTACAAAGGTATCTATGACCTGATGCAAGGACGTGTTAGCAATAACGGAACTTTAAATTAGATTCATAAATGCAGACGCAGCGAATTTTCAGTATGTATTGACCCGTGATCATCGATACTATTCAGATTAAAGTTGTACTGGGACTGATCTCCGATCAACTATTCAGTTTAACAGTATTTTCACACGCCATTCACACGCCATTCTGTTAGTATCGACCCAGTCGCAGCCGGTATAAAGACCAAATGTCATCAATCGACTCAGACTCGCGGGGAGACATGAGATAGGAGACTTGTAAGAACCATGTTATGTCACCGTTTGACAATCAGATCGAAGTTTTATTTATGTAAAAAAAACCTGTTTTAATCCAACTAGCGGTGCAATTGTGCCTTTCTCAATGATGAACACGAGAATTTTTTAGTTGCTTGACTTGACTTGACTTGACTTGACTTGACAACTACATACAAGAAAAGAAATCATTATTCGAGTTCTAAAATTTTGCAAAAGAAAAACCAGCCACAGTAATATAGAGTTGAAAAAAGAGCGAAATCGGTTAAGTCCCAAAAAGTCGATTTTTATAAAAAAAAAATCGAGATAACATAAAATCTCGACGTTTCATGCATTTTAAAGATGTTTGGCATCAAAAATACGAATTCGATTTCTGAAATTTCATGGGGTCCCCCCCTTGAAAAAAAATTTGAGTTCCGGCTTATATGGGGATTTCATATGTGACCGGACGGTTCAGTCTATATCTCCGAACCCATATAAGCGATCCGTGCGAAATTTTACAGACACCTGTGGGGATAATATAGCTATCATTTGGGACTAAGTTTGTGAAAATCCGCCCAACCATTTCCGAGAAACTGATATGAGTTTGCTAGTTTTGAAAGATGGCCGCTTTTCCCGGGCACTTCCGGAACCGTCTATGGTGGTCAATGTAGTCAACGAAAGTTTGTTTGGCCGTCGATGACCTAGAACAGCAAATTTAAGCTGTTTGAGAGACATTTTAACAACATTTTTTACCTTTTTTGCTTTCATCGGAGTATCGGTTTGAATCGCAATTTGCTGTGTGATCGCACGCCACAACGCATAACTCCAGAACTGGAAGTCGGATCAAGATGAAACTTGATAGCCATTTACGAGTGCGCAATACCTTTCATTTGAGACTAAGTTTGGTTGAATCGGTCTAGCCATCTCCGAGAAACCGATGTGACTGTTATTCTGAATTTGGATACTTCCGCCGGGGCTTCCGGAGCCGATGATGGTGGTCAATGTGGCCAAATAGACTTTGAATGGATGTTAGTGACCTAATACTACAAATCGAAGCAGTTGTAGTCATATTTTGGAAAAATTTTCGCCTTTATACATTCATTGCAGAATTTTTCTGCGTGTTCGTACTCATCACCCTGTAATTCCGGAACCGGAAGTCGGATCCATTAGAAATTCAATAGCAGCCTATGGGAATGTTGCACCTTTCATTTGAGACTAAGTTTGTCAAAATCGGTTCAGCCATCTCTGAGAAAAATGAGTGACATTTTTGGTCACATACACATACACAGACGCACATACACACACATACATACATGCACACGCACAGACATTTGCCGAACTGAATCGAATGGTATATGTAACTCGGCCCTCCGGGCCTCCGTTAAAAAGTCGGTTTTCAGAGCAATTGCAATACCTTTCTATTGAAAAGGCAAAACTGGGAGAGCATTATTTCATCAAAAAACTTAATTATTTTTTGAAAAAGTTAAGTTTGCAAATAAAAATTGTTCATAACTTTTCAAATAGAGGAGGTAGCAACCTTGTCACTTCAACAAAAATATGCGCCATGCATAGTTCTAAAAATGCTACAAGCAAAGTATGAGAAGTAATTTTTAAATGCCTCCTTTATATCGTTCAATCTTATATGGTAATATGAAATAAGGACAGACTATGGTTATTTCTAAACCGGCCAGCAAAAGTGATCTATTGAGCATTGCATGAAAATGTATAACCTCACTTTTCTGACAGCTCAGAGAGCTTGTTTATATCAGAGTTTTTAATAGTAGAGTTGCGTAAAGAGGATTGGCAACATTGGACCAATCATTGGTCTTTTTTAAATTTTGGCAACCTTTTATTTTTAGTTAAATTTCAAATGACTTAACCCGAACGCTTCAGTTAGAAGTTAACTTTCTGCATTTGAAAATTTAAAATTAAGTGTTTAAAAATCAGTACGATAAATAACATCGTATAAAGAATTTAAGCTTTTTCCGGTTCTCAACTGAACCGCAACTAAGAACGAAATGCATTGATTTTTGCCGCTTGCCGTCTGATTGGAGTGTGACAAAAAACAGTCGAATTTGCAGCGTAAGATAAATTTGAAACAGGTACATATGTATACACAAATTTGTCAAAATTTTAGCTGCACTTTAACTATGAGAAATACCTTCATATTTCCACTGTCGGTGGAAGATTATTAACACTACCCAGAGCTGTTCCGGTGTTTGAAATAGTGCCAAATTTGAATATCAGTGAACATATATTTTTTTAATAATTGTCATTAAGCGAAATATTAACATTATTTAAATGTTAATATTACATCATTGAATTTTTTTTCATAATTATAATCACATAATAACGATACTCCCCACGCATTCGAACATTGTTATTCTTCGTGTCCGATAGGTAGACGTTTTGAGTGTTCAATAGGTAGATTTGCTTCAGTCTTTGCGCAACTGTTCTTTATAAACTGTGGTTTATATGTACTTAGAAAATTTTTGGTTTCACCCAGTACAAAAAACTCGGTTCGAATTCTAACACCATGTAAACAAGCTCGCTGAACTGTCATTTTTTCGAGCATTTTTACTCATATGACGTCATCTTGCAATGCTCAATTACAAGCTCACTGAAGTATTGCGCACTTCCCACCAACCTGGACTCCGCACTTTCAAAGTGCGAGGGATCTCAAAACTGCGAGCTGTCAAAACACATGTATTTCAAGTGATACAGTTGGTACTTTCGTAGACAGACCAGTCGAACTAACCAGTCTATGATAAGAATTTATAAGGAGAATGGTAAGTGCGCTGTGCGGTTAGAATCCAGTTTTTAGTGCCACAAGCAATAATCCCTCCTTTGTTCCAAGTGACAGTGATGCCTAGAAAATTACAAATATTTCCTTCATTTCTATATATATATATATATATATATATATATATATATATATATATATATATATATATATATATATATATATATATATATATATATATATATATATATATATATATATATATATATATATATATATATATATATATATATATATATATATATATATATATATATATATATATATATATATATATATATATATATATATATATATATATATATATATATATATATATATATATATATATATATATATATATATATATATATATATATATATATATATATATATATATATATATATATATATATATATATATATTAGACCTCTCCACATTTTGAAAAAAATTTGAAATATACATGGGTCAGCTCAAATTTTTGTTCTAGGTGTAAATTTAAGAACTTTCGCCAAAAATGGCTTAATTTGGACATGATTTAGAGGTGTCTCCAATCAAAAATCGTATTTTTGCTATGTTTTCATAGGAAAATCACTTACACTCTGATTTGATAGGCCCTACACGTCCACATATCATCAAAGGTTGTTTCTTATCTTAACATGTTTTGACAGGTGAACTAATCGCGGTAGAAAACTTGTTAACGGAATTTTCATATAGAAAAGTATATCAAAACCAAGGAAAATTAGTAGTATTTTATCATTGTTTTGATATTCTCTATATAAATTCTCTATATATTCTCTATATAAAAATCCAGTTAACAAATTTTCTATTGCGATTGCGATTGCGATCACCTGTCAAAACATGTTAAGATATGTGTAAGGAACAACCTTTGATGATATGTGGACGTGTAGGGCCAATCAAATCAGAGTGTAAGTGATTTTCCTATGAAAACATAGCAAAAATACGATTTTTGATTGGAGACACCTCTAAATCATGTCCAAATGAAGCCATTTTTGGCGGAAGTTCTAAAATTCACACCTAGAAAAAAAATTTGAGCTGACCCATGTATATTTCAAAACTTTTTCAAAATGTGGAGAGGTCTAATATAAATTTTCTCAAGAGATCTTAGAGATGTTTTTAGTTATTCGATAAAGTAATCATTGCCAGTGGTGCAAATTTTCATTTTCAAATGCCAACTTTCAGTTCAATCAAACCCAACCACGATTAAACGTCAAAGCCTCCTTCAATCATTCACATTCAAGTTGGCGGGATTTTCATGACTGAATCGTACGTCTTCATTCCAAATTGATGCTTTTTCATTCACCAACCAAAGCTGTCATCTGCTCTGTAGTGGCCAGTTTAGGTTAAATGTTGACATGTTTTGCGTTTTCAAGCTTACATGAACAGTAAGAAATATCTTCAGAGTAATAACTTAACTATAGAAGATATTAAAATTCAGCGTCAAGTCTCTAATCCTTGGAAATTAGACGTAGCTGAAAGCCTGGAAATTTTCAAACATTCGTCTCCTTTCTTATTAAATCGAGACCAAGGTAACGGATATTCATGGCTCTTCGATATTTTACCTATATGCAAAAAACGGTCAGCTTCATGCACCTAGGTACCCACCGACCACAGCCTACCCGCTTCCCTAGATAAAACGACTTTACAATCCCGTAATTTCCTATAGATTGATACAAACACTGAAGAAGATTACAAGTAGTAATCGAAATACCGGTATCTGTTAAATAGTGAAGTGCGAGTGCATCTAACTATAAAAACATAGTGGAATTAAATGGAAGAAAATCTTTGAAACATTACGTACATTCCACTAAGACCTCCGTTCGCGTATATATTGTGATCTTCAGAGTAGTTTTGCTTGAAAAACCTAGTCAATATCCCAGTAGAGAGATATTCACAGGATCTATGAAATCGAAAATGAATGGAAAATGATTGAGCAGGTCGGCTGTTTGAATGAATTAAGCAACCAACAATTGAATACTTTACGCTGACGTCACAAATGAACTGAGCGTTCTTTACGATTTGCTTCGAGCGAATCTAGTCGTCCACAATTTTTTCTAAGTCCATGTAAACAGTACAAGCCAACTCTCAAGAAAAGTGAGGTTAATACTACGTTCACACTACGAGTTAAAACGTGTTTTAACGCTATCTTGATGACATTTTTCTTGTTGCAAATTATTATAACATGTTTTAACTCTGTAGTGTGAACGTAGTATAACTGTGTCAGGAGAGAACCTAATTGCGAATTGAACATCGTAGGACATGATTTGAGATTTGTTCCTCCTTCAAGTTCAAAACAACCTGTTGAAAATTTGCAGCTCTGATCATTGTTAAGACTAAATTGAGTTTAGTTTCAGAATGATTATAATCTGTTTATTTGTAACAGCGAGTAAAGGCGCTATAACCTAGGCTCATTAGCCAAGGCAAGGTGTAAATACCTCTGTCGCATTCCAAAGGACCAAAGGAGTGTCACTCCCAACGATTTATCATATCCCCTTTACACTGAAACGGTCGGTACGGTTGTCCTCGTTTCTTCCTCCTTCAAGATTCAAAATAATTTGTTAGTTAGATTATTCATTAAATGAATAATTTAATTGCCGTGTAATTTTGAAACATCTTTAAACAAAACTCTGCACAGTAGGCCTGGCCGTTTTAATATTTGCGACATATTACACATCATATGCTTCAAATATTAATGTTGACAAGAAAAACACTACAGAATATTTGCAGTGCAGTGCAGTGTGGATGCTTTTCAATACTGGCTGTGTAAGGGTTAGAATAGAATAGAACAGATTATAATCTGTTTATTTGTTGTATCAGGACCAACAGACCTCTTGGCCCTAATGGTGGTTCTTAGCCTCGTTATATTTAAGGATAGACGAAAACTTATTTTTAATCGTATTTCTAGACGTGTGAAAGTCGAATCCTGTGGCAAAACTCGCTGAAATCCGGTAACAGCGCTGTGGCGACCGTAGTTGGTTCCCCTAAAAGGTAGTCGCAAACGAGATTTGTAGAATATTAGTGGAATGCAATATGGCAGGGAGTAAGTCCGCAACGAATAGGACTCGAGAACAGTCCCTGCGGATGCTTAGTGTATCGAGGTGTATTAACTAGTAACGGTTTTCATAGCTCAACAGGTGGAATCTGTTTCGCCATGTAGAAGGACAAAGCGTATGAACAGGCATTGGTTAGCCTCGATTCTGTCAATCCCGTTCTGGTAGTACGGATTCCAAACAGCAGAACAATATTCTAATGTTGATCGAACCAGTGCGCAATAGAGTGATTTAAAACAGTAGGGGAGAGTGAGGACACTTGAGCGACCAAACTGAAGGTTTTTTTATTCGACTCTGACAAAGTAATGTCCCAGTCCGATTTTTATGCTTGAAGTTTATTTCCGACTTTTTTATTCTAATATGGTTGAAATGGGTTTTGCGAAGCATGTTCTATCCTTGCGACTTTTATTTTCGGTCGCTCATTTGATCCTTCGGGTTATTTGATTCCTTGACCATATCAAATAATCTATACGAAAAAAGCTATTGTGCAGCAGTACGGAGCGTAGTTCCGGCCACTTACAAAGCAGAGGAACTGGGTTGGGCTGTTGCAGTTGTCCAAAATATTACTGGCATTGTTGATAAGCGCAGATTTTGCGATACTCAATCGTACAAATCCCGACACAGATTGCAATTGGCAAGTTTCATTGATATCCACACTTGCTCGGAGCTCGTACACCGGTCATCGTTGATCACTCCCACCCGGTCAGCGCGGCAATCAGAAAGTTAGCAAAAGTTGAGCAAAGCGAAATTGATGCTGGCAGCGTTTCTGTGAGCATTTTGCGCGATTTGTGCGAGAATTCTGGCAACGAATTCGCTCAAATGCAACAACCGTTTCTGACAGAAGCGGTTAAACCAACCGATGCTGCTCACTTTTATCCAGAATCGAGCCAGAAATGTACGGCCAAGATCTCTGCACGCTTCCTACCACATCTTTGTCAGATGTTTTGCTCGATTCGTGCTGAATTCTACTAGGTAGGAATTGCCAGGATCTTTGCACAGTTTATGTCCGAGTTATGCCACGGTTTAGCTCGGTTCCTGTCAAAATTTGCCAGAAAACGCGAGCGAAACCGAGTTCGCCCTAGCTCAACTAACCCGACAGGATACGCGCAGAAATCTGACAGGGCTGCCAAACCAAGACTTACAGAAATCTAGCAGAGCGGTCTCTGTTAGAAAATTTGCTCACTGGGCAGACAGTAATTTGTATTACAGCTCGATATTTAGAGTACTTTAATTGGTTTCTATTATCTACTGAATTGAACAAATATACGTTTAATTTCGGCTAAGCATAATGCGCTCCACTGTGCCATGCCGCTCACATAAAGCGGTAAATGGTACGTGTTTGTGAATTGTTTTGTGCGTTTAGATAGATGTACTATTCCATTTCTCCGGCTAACCGCGAAGAATCCAAGACTACTACTCACTCTCGCTGTGGAGGATAAGCCGAACGAAGACTGCCTTCACCACAGCTAGCAGAAAGAGGAGAGTGAATCCCCAAGGAAGCTGCATCGTATGGGAAGCACACTGCTGTATCTTCCGAAATAATTAGCGGGGCGGAAAAATTCCCGTTATTCTTCACTGCAGTCAAGGAGAGTCCAACAAAAGAGCAAAGGTCTCCTCACTGATCAACAGCTAAGTACCGCCGTAGCAGTAGCCAGCGTCAACACCGGAAGAGTTCGTTTGAAACAAATGAATGCAGTACTATAAAAGTTAAAATTATCCGTCGTCGGAGGTCCGGAGATCGCCCCCGAAACCGGAGTCTCCGGGTCAAACCCGGAGAGGTGGCAATTCTAACGACGATTGTCGTCGGCAACAGAAATGGTTGATATCCGATCAAAAGGCAAAATACTAAAAGCGAAGAATACAGTGAACCGCTTGAAATGTTCGGATCAGAGCTGCAAATTTTCAACAGGTTGATTTGACTTGAAGAAAGATCAAATCTCAAATCATGCCCTACTATGTTCAATTCGCAGTTGTTGGTTTGCATCATCCATTCAAACAGCCGAACGGTTCAATCATTTTCCATTCATTTTTCAATTTCATTGCCCCTGTATATATATCTTTACTGAGGTATTGACTAGATTTTTCAAGCAAAACTGCTCTGAACAAAATTCTTACTGTCCATGTAAGCTTGAAAACGCGGTGAATGAAAAAGCATCAATTTGAAATGAAGACGTACGATTCAGTCATGAAAATCCCGCCAACTTGAAAGTGATTACATGCGATGCGATGGCGCGATGTGAATAGCAGGTACGGAACGGTAGCAGCTTACGGCGAGAGTAACGACAGCGAGATCAAACGGGAGCCTGCTTCGATCGAACCACATACGTTCGAAAATGCGATCCGTCGTAATGCAGCATAAGAAATCAAAAGAAATTATATAAAGTTATAATCCTTTATTCGAACCCCGATCAAACCTAGCCTAAGTATAATCCGGATAAATATAAAAAATAGCACTTTCCAGGATCAGTTTTTCTTTTGATAGAAATTTTGAATGAAAATCTATTCGAATAAATATTTATTTTTTCTGTTATCAACTCTATCGCGTTTTTTTGCAGGACAATACGATTGGCACAAATGCTTCAGATTCTTTATCTATGGAGGCTTCATAGTAGCACCATCACTCTATTGCTGGATTCGGTTGGCCTCAATGATGTGGCCAGCACAAAACCTCAGGTCTGCTATAGCAAAGGTAGTAGTACTTACTGTATTTATCTGGACTCGAGAACATATACTTGTTTATTTTTTTCATTTCAGGCTCTCACCGAACAAGTCAGCTATACACCGCTGGCCATGACATGTTTCTACTTTGGCATGAGTTTAATGGAATCAAAAACGATCGAAGAATCGTTTCAAGAAGTAAAAGCCAAAGTGCCGCCAACATATAAGGTGTGTAGGAAAATGTATTTTTTCGAATTTTCGTAGAAGTTTGAATAAACTGACTGTTTTGCAGGTCGCTCTTTGCATTTGGCCTTTATTACAAACTTTTAACTTTTCTGTTGTGCCAGAAAAAAATCGTGTACCTTTCGTCAGTATGTGCAGTTTGCTTTGGACTATTTTTCTTGCATACATGAAGCAGCTAGAGTTGGAAAAGTTGCAGCAGAGCGCTACCATTATGAATACATAGAAGTTGTAATATACCTATACATACTGTGAATATGCTTCCACTGATCAATAAAAAGTTTATTTCAAGATTCTTTTAATACAGAATTTCCTTTAATGATAATTTTGCGAACTTTGATTTCATCCAATGTAGATAGCAATTCCGAAATAGCTTCCGTTGTAGAGTTTTTAAGAGTACCTTCTCTCATTATTCGTTGCCCAACGGCCTGTCGATACCGTAGGCGCTGATCTATGTATAGACATTTCCTTGTATTCATAGTGTCTTGGTTGAATTCCGTAAAGGATATGAATGTCTTTTCTACATCTCTGTGAATGCCCCAGAGCGGCGAAGGTAATTCCACCTCGTATACATCATCATACAGTGCTTCAAACTCGGGATGAACCATTTGCGATACTTCGATGACGACACTACGCGCAACGACTTTGTCATCATTTTTGCCATTATTCTTCTGAGAGGACATGTTGGCTGTATCGTGCTTGGCGACCAATTGTTTTTCTTCCATTTGTTCAAGTTTTGTCTTCTGAAATAATAATAGTAAAATAGTTATGTGCATATATTTAAATATTATTTCGAAGAAAATGTCTTCAAAATCCGCTACCTAATCGAGTCATTAATAATTCAATTCACTATGCCGAATGACTTGGTTTTCTTCAATATCATTGAAAATGATTAATGTAACAATACATCCAATGTGATGATTGCTGTGCGGTTTATTCTAACATTAAATAAAATTTAATTTTGTCTATGACGTGATTGAAAGTTACCTTTACATAACTATTGGACGTCTTTTTGTCTATTTTACGTTTGGATCCGACGCCGGATACTTGGCTATCGAGAGCTTCGAAGTATGAATTATCTGATATTTCAATATAACATGGAACTGCGCTTGGTCGAAGTGCAGGCTTTTTACGCTCCATTCGCTCCACTTGACCATTTATTGTGTGCTCCCAGTAACGTAAAATATCCTCTTCCTCAAAGTGAATCTCACATACTCTATCAAACTCTTTCAAAGGTCGGTGCTTCGGAAGAGCCTTTATCCAGCGACTGAGAAGTACGGGGTCCTGGTATACAAATCGTAAAATGTAGTTATTCACTCTAGTGTAAGATATGGCTACATTTCAAACCTTCATCGGGACGTTGAACATTGCCCGCTTCGGATTGTGTTTGTTCGACTGATCGCATTTCGGTATGAAGCAGTTTCTCATGACTAACGCTCGAGTTCAAATATTTATCATAATAGATACCAAACGACTAAAGAAACTCGAAATGCCTATTCTCAAATTTGAATTGTTTATATATTTCTTTGTATAGTAGTACAGTATATTTTTGTTATTAAATAAGTTTTCTATAAGCAAAGTTCTGACTTCTTAATTCTATACCGTTTATTCAAAACGCCATATCTAACAAATGTAAACAAACTGCTAAGAGAAGAGAAGACAATCGCGTAGCCAATTTGATCCAGTCCTAACCTCAATATTGAACCAGCTTCTGATTGGTCGTTTTGCCAGTCAAGAGCGTTCATAATATTTTCAAACGGGTTGAAAAACAGTGCTGCTGAATTTATTTTGGCTACTTTTCATACACATGAACATTTCATGCAAATTGAATAAATACCCTGAATGACGATATAACTACGTGTATTGTTAAGAGAGACACCAATAAACATAAAATTCAATTTTTAAATGCAGCTAGTATTGTGAATTCTTGACAAAGGGTCGATATTTGAGGTACAATTATTTTCAGTAATTGTGAAAATCATGCAAATGGAATCTGGCAACGATGGATGCTTGTTGTCTTTGGAATTACGACAGGGCCTGGTAGATAAAATTAAGAAGAGCAAGAAGCCTGTTGTCGTCTCTTCTCTTAGACAAACTGAGTTAATTATGCCAAATAAAAGCCAAGCATTGACTCTTTATCGACCACGAGAAAAATAATCACTCTTTACATGTTAATTTAATCTCAAGTCGAAATGTCACATATAGTATACCAAAGTTTTGCTAATATTTTGTAGATGTGATGTTTGTTTTGTAGATTAATGTTTAATAAATTTAAAAGTTGCAAGGAAATTTTTGCACGCGATTTTCTCCGTTTCACGTTTCTGTTAGATATGACGTAATGAAAAAACGCTCTAGAATTTTCATTTTCTCTGTGAAAACGCTCTGTTGAAAATTTGTTGGCATTTGGCCCCAGAGATGCCAGATTTGAAAATTTGTCTTCATTTTGAAGTCATTTGAAATGTTATGAAGACGTGTTTTTCATTTTGAATACAAATTTGTTCGGATGTCTGACTGATTTATGGAAGAATTCTGGCTCAATAACCGATTCAGAATCCTGGCCGTTGAAGACAAATGAAGACATTTTTTATGAAATGTGAAGACATTTGAAATATATATATATGGTATTAGCAGGGATACCAGGTATAGCCCAGTTAAACCAGGGCCTTGCCTCTAACGATTATTTTTTGGTTCATTGTGTATTCGCCAATAAGTAACTCACGGTCTCTCGAATTGTCAAACCCGACCATGACGTTTATTGACGTTGAAAACATGGGAACTCATTTTTCTATCGACGAAAGGTATTTAAGGAGAAAATAACAATTATAATGTATCTATGGAAAGAAACAACGCTAAAAATCAAAGTACTTACATATGTTTGAAGGGATTTTGACTAGAAATAATTACATCATAACCAAGAAAGCGGTTTGCATTGTGCGAGGAAGAAATAACTCGGTTAAAAAGAGTTCGTAAACTTTGGTGGTGGTGATAGGATGCGAAAATGACCTAAACATTAAAGCTATTAAAGAAGTAAACAGTGGGTCAAGATATGCTATACATAGAACGAAAAAAAACTACGGAAAGGCCACCAACTTCGTTCATTTACACCTCTAACTGGAACTCCCAGATTGGAACCACATTGAAGCACGCAATGCTGGCAACCGCTGTTGTAGCGGAAAATATAACTCCGCTAGATTTGTCAGTCCTTGCCTGTCGTCAAAAACCGAATCTGAGCTCATTTTCGTTCATCGCAATTCGACGTAAATAAGACCAAATCTATCAATTCGGCGGTTTAGAACGGTTTTAGTGTAACAGCACCTTACCGGGAACAATTTCTGTATTTCTTGCAACATTAGCCTACAGCAACTCGTTAAGCTTACATCAAATACTGCCAAGGTAACCAACAAGCATTAGTGTATGCAGTAAAGTAGCGTAAAATTTGCATCCTGGATGCTTCTTGCAGTATGCTGGCATTCGTTATGCATAACTGTTGTTAATCAGCATTTGAAAAACTGTTTAAAAACTTCATGCCAGTATACAGCATTCTGAATGTACAACAGTAGTAAAAAAGCATTTTCATAGCACAGCAATAACGTAGCCGTATATTTTGCCAAAAGCGACTTTTAAATAGCATTTAAAACGACTTAAGTGCTTATCAAGTAGCCGTTAAGACGCATTCAGCATGCTTATTGGTTACCTGGGTGAGTACGAATCTTATTACATTCATTGTTGTTGGATAATTGTCCGAACAGCATGATGAGGGACGTTAACATTACATACTCGACCGATTTTTATTTGTGTACCGGTTTACCATGGCATTAAGTCAAACGAGATCTATCGTCGGTATGGAAGGTCATGTGGTTCCTACATGAAAACTTTACAAAAATAAACTTTTCTCTGCTCCTACCATTCTCCCTTTTTATTTTAACCAAGTTACAGGTTTTTACTTTTATTTTCAGTGAAATGGAGAAAAAACTCAAACTGGGGGTGTTGAGATAGTGCTCCCCAAGACCAGTTTAATTTGACACTTCGCCGCATAGACAAACAGCAGACTTCAACATCATCAAGCAAGAAATCATCATCGCCACAGGAAACTCCAGGAACCTCATAATTTCCAATAGAATGAATTTTAAGAATGTAATACGATGGACGAGTGAAACTCGCACAATTCTGCCCTACAAAAAACCTCTCGATCAAGTTCGACAAGAAAGATTCATCAATAAATAAATACAATTTCGCTCTTGTATGGTTTGGCCACAGAGAACAGACGTCCATCTTCAGCATTCAACTTGTGTAAAATCTCTAACGGTTTCGAAGGTAGTTTGGATATCAAAACCAGGTGCGCTACTGTCGTCATGTTTTTTTGTAGCTGAGTTCGACAGAATTGACAGCGGTTATTCCTCTACCCAGTCAAACTAGTCCGGAACCGATTCGGACTTCCAGCATGAATTCCAGCTCAAATGTGTCAACCGATAGAGTCGGAATCGGTTGTTTTCTTTGAGCTAGATTCCATGCTGAATCCATCCAGGATTTCGAACCGGTTCCGGAATCGATTTGACGGATAGTTGGGATAGGTTGGTGTGGCGGCGCTAGTATTTTTCGTATATTAATTCAAATGTTTACACACGTTTTTTAAATATATTTGTTCGATCATGGATGTCTGTTCTCTGTGGTTTGGCATTGATGTATAGATGACCAATGACACTGTGCTTCCACGAGTCAGTCAACACGGGTAAATTGCTGGAGTAGCAAAATCTTTTCATATTATGAAGGCACTGATAAAGTGCAACTTGTTGGGGCGAATCGCCGCAGCGGTCTAATCGTT
The DNA here is from genome assembly GCF_030247195.1 of Topomyia yanbarensis. Classification (NCBI taxonomy): domain Eukaryota; kingdom Metazoa; phylum Arthropoda; class Insecta; order Diptera; family Culicidae; genus Topomyia; species Topomyia yanbarensis. The sequence continues at coordinate 147,094,202 of NC_080670.1, forward strand.
TGCCATTGAGTTTAAATTGGCCGAAGGACCCATTTGCTGTCGCTGGAACCGGTGAAATGTGACGAATAAAAGAATGGTCAACGAAACTGAATAACGATGCCGGCGATACAGAAAATTCTGGATGGTACATCGGAAATCTCTGACTACTGTATTATAAATTTATCTTCGATGACAGTTGCCACGCTGACCGGGGGCAAGCTAAAAGTTAGCAAAAGTTGCGCAAAGCGAAATTGATGCTGGCAGAGTTTCTGCGAGCATTTTGCGCGATTTGTGCGAGAATTCTGGCAACGAATTCGCTCAAATGCAACAACCGAGCCAGAAATGTACGACCAAGATCTCTGCACGCTTCCTGCCACATCTTTGTCAGATGTTTTGCTCGATTCGTGCTAAATTCTACCAGGTATGAATTGCCAGGATCTTTGCACAGTTTATGTCCGAGCTATGCCAGGGTTTAGCTCGGTTCCTGTCAAAATTTGCCAGAAAACGCGAGCGAAAACGAGTTCGCCCTAGCTCAACTAACCCGACAGAATACGCGCAGAAATCTGACAGGGCTGTCAAACCAAGACTTACAGAAATCTAGCAGAGCGGTCTCTGCCAGAAAATTTGCTCACTGGGATGCTGTGTGGGGTGCTGTCCCGGTTAACAATGAGGCGAACGAGATATTTGCAGATACGTCATTTAGTAGGACAACTGTCAGTTTGCTGGTAGAATTTAATTTGGTTTTTGTAAATTTAAAAATCATAAAAGAATAATTAAGGTTTAAGAATGATATGAGTGTACTCGTAAGGACACCCGCTATCAATACATATGAAAACGCACAATTTTTCCAAATTAAAGATTCCTATTGTACTCTCTGCACGCTTCCTGACACATCTTTGTCAGATGTTTTGCTAAATTCTACCAGGTAGGAATTGCCAGGATCTTTGCACAGTTTATGTCTGAGTTATGCCAGGGTTTTGCTCGGTTCCTGTCAAAATTTGCAAGAAAACGCGAGCGAAACCGAGTACACCCGAGCTCAACTAGCCCGACAGGATACGCGCAGAAATCTGACAGGGCTGCCAAACTAAGACTTACAGAAATCTAGCAGAGCGGTCTCTGCAAGAAAATTTGCTCACTGAGAATTTGCTGCCCTTTTTACTTTTCAACAAGGGAGAGGGAGTGATTTCTTTACTCAAAATTAATGGGATGATTTAGTCAGCTTTAAGGAATATCTCATTATTTTTGGGTAAATTTGGACTCCCTCCAGGACTCCCCCTCTCTCGTTTGTCGTTGGAGAAAGTACACTGAGAAACAAAAATATGCATAGTTAGCATACTTTCTATTCTCGTCTCTTTTCTTCTGCTGCATTTTCATGCATATACTTGTAGCACAGAGAACAGACGTCCATCTTCAGCATTCAGCTTGTGTAAAATCTTTAACGGTTTCGAATGTAGTTGGGATATCCAAACCAGGTGCGCTACTGTCGTCATGTTTTTCTTGTGGCTGAGTTCGACAGAATTGACAGCGGTTATTGCTCTACCCAGTCAAACTAGTCCGGAACTGGTTCGGATTTCCAGCATGAATTCCAGCTCAAATGCATCAACCGATAGAGTCGGAATCGGTCGTTTTTTTATTTCGATTATAGAGGTTTTAACCTTAAGGTCATTCGCCTCTTCGGGTTAGGCAAATCTCTTATGAAAAATTTCTAACCCTATGTGTAGGGTCGGGCCTCGAACCCAGGTGCGCTGCGTACAAGGCAATCGATTTACCAACTACGCTACACCCACCCCCATCGGTCGTTTTCTTTGAGCAAGATTCCATCCTGAATTCATTCAGGGTTTCGAACCGGTTCCGGAATGGATTTGACGGATAGTTGGGATAGGTTGGTGTTGCGGCGGTAGTGTTTATCGTATATTAATTCAAATATTTACACACGTTTTATAAATATTTTTGTTCGATCATGGATGTCTGTTCTGTGTGCTTCTAGTAAACATTCAATGAGTGGATAGACCGAATATGTCCAATGCATAAAATTCCAACTCAAATGCAACAACCGATTCTGAAATTTGAGTCGGAATCGGTTGTTGCATTTGAGTTGGAATCCATACTAACTCCATTCAGAAATCCGAACCGGTTCCGGAATTAGTTTAACTGGGTGCTAGGTAATGTAAGTTTTCTGTGTTTGGTGCTAATTACATATATGAAAGAAAAATCAGCAAGAATAAACAAATTTTGGTTTTAATTTGAAATTTTCCCGTTTGCTATAGTGACAATCCAGATTCAGGTGTGATTTAATCAATGCTGTTGCTTGAAATTACCAACAAATTCATATGTTGGCTTTTCAATAGTTCCAACAAATATTCCGTTTGAAACAACAAAATCATGATAAGTTTAACCCAACAAACAAGTTCGAAGGAAATCTTTAGTATTAACGAAAGGAGAGAACAACTTAAATTTAGTTGAAATCCAGCAAAGATTCTGTTGGGTTTTAACTAAAGGAACAGTTAGATCGAACAAATTTTATTTTGTTTTCAACTATGTTCCTATAGACAAAATCGGTTGTGTCACTGAAGCCGGAATACGAATTAGAACCAGCTAGAGTTCCTAGAAAAACTCTAGTAAGAGAACTGCGGAGAGAAAATCAGCATTTTTGGCAACGTATGCCCCGGCATTGTATGGCAACACGTCCAATGTTATAAGGATAGGCAATGTTCGATTGGATTCGTTTTTTGACAGCTAAACGCGAATCCAATCGATCCAAAATGGAGTCTCCGCAGTTCTCTTTCTAGAGTTTTTCTAAGAGTTCCAGCTCATTTCCGGTTGAACTTTACTGGGATAACGGCCTACCAATAAACTGTGTTAAAATATAATTTGAAAATGCAATCTGGCCACCCTTGCAAAAAAAAATCGTTCCACCCGGGTCCAACGATGGACGTTCGTTGAACGGTTTTTTGGACGTTGTCTAAACTGGTCCAACGAACGTCCTTCATTGGACGATTTTGAAACCAACCGTTCTTAGAGGGCAGATAGAATTCGTTAATATCGGTAGGGTCGGTAGAGTCACTAAAAGTATCGGTAGTTATCGGTAGGCCGGGTTGTTGTCCCAAAAACCACAGTTTATAAAGAACAGTTGCGCAAAGACTGAAGCAAATCTACCTATTGAACACTCAAAACGTCTACCTAACGGACACGAAGAATAACAATGCTCGAATGCGTGGGGAGTATCGTTATTATGTGACTAATTATGTGAAAATTCAATGATGTAATATTAGCATTATTTAAAACCAGGAATATTTCGCTTAATGACAATTATTAAAAACATATGTTCACTGATATTCAAATTTGGCACTATTTCAAAAACCGGAACAGCTCTGGGTAGTGTTAATAATCCTCCACCGACAGTGGAAATATGAAGGTATTTCTCATAGTTAAAGTGCATCTAAAATTTTGACGCATTCCACTTATACATATGTACTTATTCAAATTTATCTTACGCTGCAAATTCGACTGATTTTGTCACACCCCAATCAGACGGCAAGCGGCAAAAATCAATACATTTCGTTCTTAGTTCCGGATCAGTTGTGAACCGGAAAAAGCTTATATTCTTTATACGATTTATCGTACTGATTTTACAAAATAAAACTAAACACTTAATTTTAAATTTTTAAATGCACAAAGTTAACTTCTAACTGAAGCGTTCGAGAGAAGTCATTTGAAATTTAACTAAAAATAAAAGGTTGCCAAAATTTAAAAAAGACCAATGATTGGTCCAATGTTGCCAATCCTCTTTACGCAACTCTACTATTAAAAACTCTGCCAAAAACGTATTGGAAAATACTGACAACACAGGTCTCAGACCAAATCCAACCCAAAAAATGAATGTTGAGTAGGATGTGTCCAAAACCAATAAAAATCGGTAGTTTTCGGTAGGAATAACAAAATATCTGTAGTTTTGCCTTGGTCCCCACCGAGACGTCCAAAAAAATGTTTCAAAATCGTTCAACACGGGTCCAACGATGGACGTTTGTGAACGGTTATTTGGACGTCGTCCAAATTGGTCCGACGAACGTCCTTCATTGGACAATTTTGAAACCAACCGTTCTTAGACTATCAGCACCGGTGCGTAAGCAAATGCGTGTGTATTTTGATTACGCTAAACGATAATAATATATTTAGACACCCGTTTTCGCACCGGTCGTTGGTAAATAGGTTGCCAAAATAATAATCTGTTTTCACACCGGTAGTTGTTATTATAGTTACGTTACATTTTTTTGCAATCATGCAATAAAGTATTTTTTTTTTTAAATTTAATTATATGGATTTAATTCAGTGAAAAAATATAGCTAGAAAGAAAATACATTTATTTATTGAATTCAATAAAATCATTTCAGTAACAAATATCGTTCTCTTTTCCAAAAATTATATTATTGAAATGATTGCAACATTATTCGAACTGGAAATGTTTATTGAGATTAAAAGTTAATTATTGTTTGAATACAAAAAATGTTCGTACCAATAATTTTGCCGATTGAAGCAATAAATATTGTATAATTGAATTCAATAAGACATTTTTTGTTCAAATATGTTAAAATTTTCTATGTAATAATAATTATGAGAATTCATAGAATTCTATGAACTAATGTTTGCCCGGCAGTTATTGTCTAAAGCACATACTACGACGGTTCCGAATCAGGAGTGCAATGAAGAAGATCTCATCCTAGATATTACGAACAGACTTGCGGTGAATGAAGCTTTTCGACCATTCAACGATTGTTTTGCGGAACCAGTTTTCACGAACGATTGGTTTCGAAGACTTTCGTTTTTTGTATTTCGAAGCCTTTGAAGAGGAGACAATACTATAATAAAAAGCCAGAGAAAGCTGGGTTTTACTAAATTATGTGAAAGCCATCTGACATACGTCCTTCGGACACTACAGTAAAATATATTCGCATGAGAGAAAATTTGCGCCTTAATCTATGTGAGAATCCTGCTATACCCCAGATAATAGATGTTTAGACAGTTTTTTACATAAATTTTTAGCCCAAATGTCCGTCATCTGTGGTAATATTGCAGAGTATAGTTGGGTAAATATATCTGCGTTTTAAGAATTTTCAAAGGCGATTTTGAATCGCAGAGTAGTGGGCTTATTCAGGAATACTTGGTACGCTGGACTGTACCCACTCGAAATATAGATCCGAGCTTTGTGCTTAAAAGGCAATTATCAAAATTCACGTTGAGGGGGAGTTCCAAACCAATATTCACCAAACACATCTAGTGCTCGTGAACAAAAGGAGTATTGCCATCTCTTTCGTGACAGCTATGAACTGCGCTAAGCCAACAATAGTTTCTCCGGACATCAGCAAGCAACAACTAGCCGCTAGCCGGCGCTACTATCGGCCAACAGACTTCTAGTAATCGGTATACGGACTTTTCGTACACCCAGTAAAGTTCAATCGGAAATGAGCCGGAATTCTGGCTGGTTTTAGTCCATATTCCGGCTCCATTGATAAAACCGATTATAACTAAAATGTGTCACTAAAGCCGGAATGCAAATTAGAACCAGCCAACATTCCGGCTGAGCTTAACTTGTAGTATTCCGGCGCCAATAACACAACCATTTCCAATTAGAATCGGTTGTATCACTGGAAATGAAATACTAACTACAACTACATCTACTTCAAGAAATAAACATTAAGTGCGTACCCAGGGGCAAATTGATACACACGAATTTGTGGCAAATTGATACAGTGTATCAATTTAATCCAACATTTTGTCATCGATACGGTAATTCCAAAGATGGAATCAAATTATCACTTACTGTTTAAAATTATAAATTTGGTTCCAATTTATCAGTATGGCAAATTACAACACGGAATCTTGCTTTCAAACAATGGTCCTGCGGGGTAGTGCAAAATTCCTAACCAGAGTTTAATCAACGTTGGTTTAATATGGTAAACACTTTTAACGCAAACAATTTGAAATTCTACTAGAGCTTCGCCTGTTAAATGCATCGCTTTTTGCGATGCGATGAGCTGAAGCGACAGTAGGTAGCATAAGGTAATGTAATGTTCAGATGTGCTCCTTTGAATATGGTCGATGTACTTCTCAAATCAGTCTGTTAGGTCTGTTTGTCTGTGCATAGACCGAGCCAAAGGATCCTCCGGCGTTTATCATGGCCTGACACAGGTCATATTCATAGGAAGATTAAACAGTCGAACGTTCGAACATTTTTGAGCGTGACGTTTGCTGCTTACCAAATTGGTCGTCAAATCTACATCCATGTATCAACAGTTTGGATAAAATTCTCGGAGTAAGTCAAAAACTATTGAAACAAATTAACAAAAGTAATTATCCTTAATCATAGAATATTTCTACATTGTTCGACGTGGAATTCTTCTAGTAAATTTGTAATAAAATTTCTTGCAACAATCAATTTTATTGTCCAACAATAGGGATCTTTAGGGGTGTGCGGGTTAAGGCATATTCTGATGCAGATTAGTACCGTGAGTTAATATCTCAGTCCTTTTTCAATTTTTTGGCCCGAAACTATTGAAAAAAACATTTTTTAGTTTGTTTCCTTTTAGGACAATAACACATCCAAACCCATGCGACTTGCACGACCCTATAGGTTGCCTTATCAGATCTACCATAGTTTGCAGATGAAACTTGGGATGGCAGGTTGCTAGCGGATTGACAAAGTACCAGATCATGCTGTGTGGGGTGCTGTCCCGGTTAACCCCGCTTGGAAGAAAAACGGGCAGCCAGCAAAAATCCGTCAGGATTCCGGCAGCTGTCAAAATTATCAAAATGGCGCTGCCAGAATTCAGCTATACTCCTTCCAGTTATGGCAGGCAGATTCGCCTCACCGGTTCTGTTTTGTTTATCGTTGTTTCATTTTCGCCATATTGATATTTTTCCAAGAAGGATGGTTTTGACAGATGAAAAAATAGGAAGAAACAAAGATTTTGGTTTCAAATCAGGTAAGTAATATGAATTTCATGTCTCCAGACATGTTTTTATTATAAATTTACATAAAATTAAAAAAAATTAAGAAAAAATACAATCAAAACCTGAAGCGGTACAAAACCGGTCCTGCCGGTGCGAGCCTGGCAGAAATCCGGCAGAAAAAACCGTTAATAACCGTAAGGCGAAAAATTCTGCCAGAAACGGTTGTTGCATTTGAGCCGGCCGGCTGGGCAGCGCTCTGCCAGCCAGACCCCCAGAAATTCTGCCAGAGTTTTTATTTCGCTGCCTGCTATCTGGGGGGAATCCTGCCAGGCACGTCCGAGCGGGACAATGAGGCGAACGAGATATTTGCAGATACGTCATTTAGTAGGACAACTGTCAGTTTGGTGGTTGAGTTTAATTTGGTTTTTTTAAATTTAAAAATCATAAAAGAATAATTAAGGTTTAAGAATGATATGAGTGTACTCGTAAGGACACCCGCTACCAATACATATGAAAAACTGGCACAATTTTTCCAAATTAAAGATCCCTATAAATTAGTTAATTAACATTTCGTGTTACTGTTTCTATGAGCAATATAAGAAATGTTTGAATGTATTAAAATATCAATTTTTATAATGTTAAGTACTACCGTCCAACCCCGCCATCTCCTTTTTCACAAAATTAGTGAATTTTGAAATTTTATGGAGAAAGGTTAAAATTTATTGATTTTGTATTGTAATGTCATATTAGACTGTAGTATAAATTATTGTTAAACTACTGTTTTGGTACAATGAAAAAAATGGCTTTTAGTCAACACATTATTATGGTAGTGCATTCACGTCCATACATTTCACTATACACCACAACATCATATTATCCCCCGAAAATATGATGAAACTAGATGGTGATGATGTAACAGGTGTGATCTGTGTCCGTCCAAGTTCTTTTTAGGTATTCTTTTCTGAACCAAGCGCTGCAGAGTGTGTGGCAAACCATTATGGTCGTTATCTTCCACTTACTATTGGACCTGAATTAAAGACTTTTGCACAAGAAAAATTCACGCATTGCCTTTCTTTTTGAATCTTACTTTCCACAGTTCCATTTGTTCGCAGTGTTTCCTCATACATTCTATGCAGATTTTTAGTTTTTTGATTTGACCCATCAATCTGATCCTGGGACACATCATGACAGCTTGACATAATGCTATATCTACCAGTTCAATCCAAGTTGCTTCGATGCCCTCATTTTTACTTTCACGCAGTAAATATACAGCATGTCGTGTTATGATGGCGGTTAGCAAATCGCTTTTACCCACGCTCCGGTGCTGTTAGTCTTAGAGGGTCGTCTGTGAATCGGTAGGTAAGACTAGAAAAACTCTAGAAAGAGAACTGCGGAGACTCCATTTTGGATCGATTGGATTCGCGTTTAGCTGTCAAAAAACGAATCCAATCGAACATTGCCTATATCCTTATAACATTGGACGTGTTGCCATACAATGCCGTGGCATACGTTGCCAAAAATGCTGATTTTCTCTCCGCAGTTCTCGCTTACTAGAGTTTTTCTAGGTAAGACCAAAAGCGGTAGGTCTGGTCACCCTGCACCCTTGGTACATCTTTTCAGTTGACAGTTGCCATTTCTTAAGATTTGGCTGCTTATGTGCTGTTCTGTTATGTGTTGTTTTTGACATTAAAAGCTCGTTTTCGGCGAATTAATAGTTAAAACCTAGGTTAAAACTTGATTATTCACCTATAAAAATCCATATAATGGGGCATTAATAATGTAAATTGCAGTGATTGCTATTTGTATTTGCTTTTTTTGTTTTGTGTTTTAACCAGTATTTGAAGTATTTAAACTCGGTAAATCATTACCTTAAGTGGAGTTTTAGGCAAATTATGTAAATAAATTGCTGAAATCCTGCTTCACTTTAAATACTAGGAATAAGCATTGTCAAAGGTCAACATACATCTAGGGAGACGTTACCAGTTATCGAGGTTCGGAATTCGATTACTTTGAAAAGGGCATAACCTTCAATCTTACAAAATGTCCAAACGTCGAATGAAAGGTCCTGGACTGAAGATTCAGGTTGAAGAAGCATCCAACTCCAATCCAGTGTAATTATACAGTTTTTGCGGGGGATGTGAAGGTAAATGACGTTTTTATTTTGTAGGACGCCACCAAGAAACTTGGACAAGACAGCTACCATCACAATCGGAAGCAATACTTTTGTTGTTGAAGCTGATAACCTAGAGAAGATTTGTGATCTTGGCCGAGGAGCATACGGTATTGTTGAAAAAATGCGACACAAGCAAACAAATACAATTATGGCTGTGAAACGGATTACGGCCACAGGCCAAACGCAAGAGCAGAAGAGACTTTTAATGGACCTGGATATATCCATGCGAGCAAGTGATTGTCAATATACCGTTCATTTTTATGGGGCCCTGTTCCGCGAGGGCGATGTATGGATTTGTATGGAAGTGATGGATACTAGCATAGACAAGTTCTACCCGATCGTGTTCAAGAACGGTAGGAAAATGCCCGAGGATATTCTCGGCAAGGTGCGTATGCGTTAGCATGTGTAGGTGCAAGGTGACTCCAATTATTTAACGTCAACACTTGATAATTACAGATCGCAGTTGCAGTCGTTAATGCTCTTAATTATCTATACACTAAACTGCGTGTTATTCACAGGGACGTTAAACCGTCCAATATATTAATTAACAGAGAGGGAGACGTGAAAATGTGTGATTTTGGAATTTCAGGTGAGTTGATTAATTCATTGACTAAAAATATTTTATACCTCGTCCTGGCGATTCCGAGATTTTGAAGTACAACAGTTCTGACAACAGTTTTGAAAGCTTGGACGAACCATAACTGTTGAAAATTATGCAACGATATAGATGTGCTTAAGACCCTTATTGATCATCCACGTCCAAACATGATTTGGACGAGGATTATTACTAATATTGTTGTACTCTTTTAGTCAAAAGGATTTACACGAGGGAAGGGTTCCATACTCTTTGCCACCTTTCATCTATTCATCAATAATTAGCCTTCAACCTTAGGGTGCTCATATTGCCTCACTTTCCCCTAGTGGTAGTTAGTAAATAAGCATACAATATGTATTGCACGCAGAGACCGAAGTGCATGCTTTGCAATCTAGAGAACGGTATCGACCCTACCTACAAGAGGACGATTGTAGGCCAGCGGTAATGGAGACAATCCAGATGAATCTTAATCACCGTGACACCACACGGCAATTTTGGCAGCCCTCTAAGAACGGTTGGTTTTAAAATCGTCCAATGAAGGACGTTCGTTGGACCAATTTGGACAACGTCCAAATAACCGTTCAACGAACGTCCATCGTTGGACCCGTGTTGAACGATTTTGAAACAATTTTTTGGACGTCTCAGTGGGAGTCTACGACAGAAACTATGTGTGACGTCGGTGTGATTCCGGCGCCGTATCAAGTCCCCCCTGATAACGGCAACTAGGTGGCGAAAAGAGCGGAAATGGTTGTGATACAGATTACGGGTAGATTTCCCATTCAAGCAGCAGTAGAACGTTCATACGAAGGTTGCTGCGCACTTTCATGAAGCAGTTCAGCCTAATTCTGGAGCATTTAAGCGAACAGTGTATCGGTCAAAAACCGGTAGTCACTGGTGGTGACTTCTATGCGTGAGCTGTGGAGTGGGACAGTAGAGCAACAAATACAAGAGGATGTATCCTGCAGGAATCTCTAGCGAATTTAGACGTACGATTCTGCAATGAAAGTTCTGTTAGCACACATCGGAGAAACGGTAGAAGGTATCATTGACGTCACGTTCTGCAGTTCTTTATTGACGACGAACATGGACTGGAGCGTATGAGAGATGTATAGTCTTAGTGATCATCAGCAAATTCATTACAGTATTGTCCAACGGAATCCTGCTGCAGCACCGAGAAGGATGACCGGAGAGCGAAAGTAAAACCTCTTCGTGGAGGGACTTCAGTCGTACAGCAGGTCCGAGAACGTTGATACGGCTGATCAAATCAGACGGGTGACGACGGCCTGTGATTCCATAATGCCACGTAAACTAAAGCCACGCAGTAAACGACATCCAGCTTACTGGTGAAACGAGACGCTCAGAACGCTATGCGTTGCCTGTCTCAGAACCAGGAGGCGGTCTCAGAAAGCAGTTTCGGAACCAAGGCGGTGTTTCGGAAAGACTAGATCAAGCATAGCAAGTCACATTACCATAAGGAACTGTGCCTAGAAGCTTAGACATCAATCCCTGGGGGACGCATATCGTGTTGTGATGGCGAAGATGAAGGGCCCGTAGATGCCAGCTGAAATGATGCCCGGGCAAGCTAAATAATATTGAGTTGAACTCTTCGAAGCATGATCTAGCTACCTGTCTACTGTGGTCACGATAGATGTCAAGAATGCATTTTACAGCGCCACCTGGGAAACTATGCGCACTGCACAGAATGAAGTCCCCGATTATTTGTGCCAGATCCCGAAGCGCTACTTCCGGAGTAGAGTGCTGCTGTATGAGATTAACACAGGGCAAATTCCAAATCAAAAAGTCAAGTAGTCACGGTGGGCGTTCCTCTGGGTTCCGTTATTGGTCTATCTCTCCGAAACGGGATGTAGGATGGAAACCAAATACTTCGGCTGTACAGGAAAGTGAAAGTCGTGGGTGTCACGGAAGACGTGTCACTAACGGTAATGGGTGAGAAACTTGAGGAAGTGTTGCTGAAAAGCGATTCAGCGAATACGTCGGAGGGCACGTGATTACATCGAAGCGTGCACTGAAGCAATTAGGAGTGATAATGGACGACCGGTTGAGCCAACCACGTCAATGATATCTGCGAAAAGTTAGCAAAAGCAACGAACACAAAGGCGAGGATCATGCCAAATGTCGGCGAGTCGAGAAGCAACACAAGGCTGCTGGATAGTATTTCATCATCATTTCATCATCGATACTACTATATGGGGTATCCCATACGGATGCGGTGCTGAAAACCAAGCGGAATCACGAAACAAGAACAGCTGAACAGGACGTTTCGGCTGATGGCCAAACGAATCATGAGTGCACACAGAACAATCGTTGAAGGTAGTCTTCGTTATCGCCGGGATGACCCCAATTTGCATCACCCTTGCGGTATCGGATGGTATCGAGTGCTACAATCGGAGAAACACCAGAAACGTAAGGAAGATTGTGCGAATCGATCCGATGATGTAGCTGAAAGAATGGGGTAATACGGAGAAAGACAGGTTGACCTACCGGTTGCTTCAGGAAGTATATTCATCGGTTTGGGAACTCAACGTCGTAATTATTACCGGAGTATGAGCACGTCGAGAAGACACCGGAGCACGTGGTCTTCAAATGGTCGAGGTTCGAAGCGACACACATAGAGATGCTTTAACATCAACTACAGAATGACAAGTGACATAAACACATGGAACGCGATCAACAGAGTGGTGACACAGATCATGACCGCTTAATGGCGGAAAATGGCGTAATGAACAGCGAGTAACGGTTTAGGGCGAGCAATTATCGCTAGGAAACTCTCTACCGGAGTAGATTAGACCTGAGACGAGACATGCAAATAGCAAAAAATCGAACGTCAAATGCAGCCAGGGGGTACTGTCAAATGCAGCCAGTCCATTTAAACTATGTGAGGCAAAAAGAGATGCTATGTGAAAAAAACGATAGAATGAAGAGAAAACAAAAACATCTATCGGCAAGTCCCGCCCCAGGACTAGACCAACCGCTAGGGACTAGTCGAGTCGACCGCGATAGAACACCTGGTATAAGTGGTATGGGCGCCAGCGAAGTAGAGACCACGATCCTCCTGGAATCGCCGAACCGACCACTGCACCCTACCTATTGGCTCAAGAGAAAGCGAAAACAAAAGAAGAATCGGTACCGAGAGAACTTCTTTCGTCGGGTAACTCCGTCGGTGTAAGCTAGATTCACCGCTGGTGATTCGACTAAGTAGATCGTAACGAGACACTACCGGTTGCGGGTCGTCGGGGCGAGCCGGACGCCTCCACCGGAATAGCCGAACCGATCTCGGCACCTGGATGATTGGCTCGGTTTCGGAAGAACTAGGTTAGGTTCATTGTTGGGAACTCCACCGACTAGTTCGCCGGCGTTGAATGGCTCAAAGCAAAGATAAAAACTATTTTCAAGAAACACGTATAAATAGAACTAGGATTTCTTTGTAATAAAAGTAGTAAACATAACTTAAGCGCGTGGAATAAGGCTTCAAACGTAAAATTGTCCGTCTTCAATGCAAAAAAAATAGTCATTACAGTAAAATAAAGATTAATTAATAATTATTTGTTTATTCTGTTAGGTTACTTGGTAGATTCAGTTGCTAAAACAATAGATGCCGGATGCAAACCATACATGGCACCCGAAAGGATAGATCCACAAGGTTAGTTTCGAGTTAATCAATTCTACGCGACAGTAAAGTATCCTTATATTTCATTTAGGTAACCCCGGGGAGTATAACATCAAATCAGACGTTTGGTCTCTAGGCATCAGTCTGATTGAAATGGCCACCGGTAATTTCCCCTATAGCACATGGGGATCTCCATTCGAGCAGCTAAAACAGGTTTGTGATTGGAATGACCGCTATATGTTATGTTAACTATTTCATCCTGTTTAGGTTGTCAAGGATGAACCACCTCGGTTGAAATCAGATGATTTCAGTGATGTTTTCAAAAACTTTATAATCGCATGCCTGCAGAAAAATTTCCAAAATCGGTACAACTACGAACAGCTGCTAAATCATCCGTTCATTCAGGAACACACAGAAAAGCAGACGGATGTCGCATCCTTTGTGAGCGAAGTTCTAGATTTGGCTGCAACGGCTTAGCAGTCTTAGTGATAAAAGAACATGTATTTAGTTAGGGGTTTTATTAGTTAAGAATCTTGCTTAGAAACAAACAATTACTACAGTTCTTGTAACGATTTATTTTGCCACAACCAATATGCCATAATTTTGTTTTCTTTCCCTCGATCTTTCATAATTTGCGCACTTATGTACGATAGGGAAGAATAAACATTTTAAATCCATACAAGTATGTTTTTTGAAGCCAGTACCGGTTTCCTGGGAAATTCGTATTTTTAAAATTGCTGACTTTCATTAGTTATTTCGTGTAAATACGTCAACAATATTACTTTCGGCAATTACCGTTTTACCTTTGAATATGGTTTAAAATTTTTTTGGATTAAGTAATAAAAAATTGAACCATGCGCCTAACGGGACATTTCTTTGTAGTTCAATTTCACAACCAAAACACAAGATACGAAGCAACTTCGATAACGAGAATAAAGCTAAGTCTTTTATTCGCTGCATTAATGATCACCGGTTTGTGTTGCTATAAATGGTCTACCGTTCGCGATTTATTGATCTCGTCGAATGATCGCAGTTCGACATTTGTCTTCCAGAAACACATTTCCGAGAGGAGTTTCGTATAAGCGTGCCTGTAAAACAAAAATACAGTTAAATATATAATATTATAAATCGAAAGTGTTATTCTATGATTCATGAATATCTACAGTCCCTGCGCTGATAGTATATGAGGCGAAATGTTGGTCGATTTTCATGTTTGTGCACCATTTTTTCAAAAACCATTCCCTCGAATTTCATCTCCCTAAATGTAGCATTTCTCATCTCCTACAACGGTATTCCCCATAATGTAGCATTGTCCCAAATTCTCCATTCCTCAGAATATTATGCCCAAGAATGTTTTTTTGATTGACTTATTCATTTGATCTTCTGCAACGATTGATTGTTTTGATTTATTAAAAGCGGCTTTTACCTAACTAATCATTCGCCAGCTCACTTGAAATGATTTGAATTGTATTGGAATCGAGAGTTTGGATGACAGCATTATAACCAATGAAACAATACAGCTATATCTTGAATATACATTACTTCTTCCAAATAAAAATTTATAAATTGCTAATTTATGTCGTGTTGAATATGGCAGATCGTGGGCGTCGTATTTGTAAGGAATAGACAGTAACAATTACGTTATTTTTCTGTGTGAAGTAATAACAGATTCGTACGATATTTAAAATTGTGTGCAGTCTATGTCAGGACAGCCGAAAGCTGGAAGTCGCAGTTTCGCTACTACTGGGCAGTTGCATATCAGATGATATGAGGTTCCATAATCAGTTTGCCCTGAGCAGAAGCTAAAAATCGTCCCGCACAAGTGAAACAGTCAATTCTACCTACAAGCCGATCGGTGCCCATCGCACAAGCAGTTCATATCATATCAGTGCACAAACAATATTGTATTGTTTCCTCCGGCTGCGGAGTGAAATGAGTTTGCTAAATGAAACAAAAATGCCCGTACTACGGGATAACACGATTTCGATCAACTTTAATAAAACTCGTGTTAGACCCACAGTTCAGGAAGTGGACTGCCCATAAACGCATAAGAGTCCCATGTGGATTTTTGTCGAAAATGAGTTATCCGTTGGATTGTATTCTGTATCACCACTGAATCACACTGCACAAATAAGATTAACGGGTTTGTTCAGAAAACATAAAAAAATACCAAAACATGGTTGTCCCATCCAATTGGCTCAATGGATGGGACAATCTAGAACAGCGTTTTTCTCGGCTTGCTGTTTTTCAACATGGGACTCTTATGCTGTTATGAGCAGTGGAGCAATTAGTTAAAGTTAAAATGGAGCTTAATCTAGCTGAAGTTACGTACATTCAGCTACATCACGTTAAAAACTGTGTTTTGATTACGTTTAGAAGTTTAGCACAGGCAGAAAACTTAATTGAAACATGCAACACGAGGTCGAGTTTAATAACACCAAAACCAAGATCCCGGTGCATATGAAAAACGACATGGTGGACGTGCGTATCCATGATTTGGCCCCGCGCACTAAGTAAGAATACATCAAACAAATCATGTCGCAATATGGAGAAGTAAGTACATGACTATCGAATGCAAATCTCCGAAGGATGGAGTGACCTATAAGCAAACAATGCTAATCACATATCCCGGGTAGACACCAACATACCAATTCTGTAACCATACAGCCAACTACGGAAAAACATGCGCCGAATTAACTAGTCAAAAGTCGTCTACTACAGTCAACTCTAACAAGCAGCCACCGATACCTTCAGATAAACCAAAAACAACGATCCAATTAACCAATAATGCAGGTACAACGACCACGACAATCGCTCCCAAACCAACGACTAGCATCACCAATAAAGAAGAAAATACCGATGTAGACGGATTTACAACAGCGACCCGTAAGAACAAGAAACAAATAAGAACCTCTGATCGTGAAAAGCAAGAAAGCAGTACCGATGATGACATGGACGTTAACAAGAACGCGAGAGAAGGCAAACTGAATGACCCCCAAGCGGCTTCACCACCAAGGTAAAGGATCTCAACACGCAGCAGCAAGCTGCGTCAACAAGATCATTCTTAGCATTTTATTTTCTTATTTTTACTTATTGTAAATTTTTTTTAACTCAATCGGTCGAGATTAAGGGGTCGCGCAAAACGACCAAAGTGTAAAAATTTTCACCCGTAAAAACACAAATTGAATCTGATTTTTTATGCTAAATGGCTTAGAATGTAATGAAGCGCCGAGATCTACTGCCATCCTGAACTTTGTTTTAAGATAACCTTTATGAAACTTGGGAAATTCTAGATTTGAGTTGATACTGGGGTTTGAAAAGACTGCTTTTAATTTATTTTCTATGCCAAATGTTTTAGAACGGATCTTGTGTCTTCTTATTAAAAAATGTATTGACAAAAGTTGCCTCTCTGGTACTTTGAATTTTCAAACTTAAAATAAAAATAAAAAACTTGTTCTTTTTTAAATTGGCATTAGATTTTGACATTTCATTGATTTCGAAAACATTTGGCATACAAAATAAACTGCATTTCCAAACTCAAGTCCCATCTCAAGTCTCTCAAAATATTTCTTGTACCGCAAAGACCTTTTTTCAACATTATACCAGATCTCGACGCTTCATGACATTGTTTTTCGATTGCACTCAAATTTTGTATGGGGACTTTTTTTAGGAAGCAATACTTTTGAGGTGTGTACGATTTGAAATTTCAGGAAGACCGTAAATATTGGCACTCTACCGTATAATAAATGTACTCCTGAATTGACCCAAATGATCCTAAAATGGATGCCGAACAAGATTCGTCGCCAAAGATCTGAGCTTATATTTAAAATCAAACATATTGAACTGGGTTCAACCGTATCCGATCTTCTGCCGGATCAAAGGTAGCCCGCAAAATATTCTAATATTTCTCAGGACGCAGAAATTTTCAGCTGTGCCAGATATCTCGAAAGTTCGCCTACATAAGCTCAGGATTGTGATATTTTGTCTAAAGTAAACAAATGACAGTACTGGCGACAAGACTTTCATGAGGAACTAACGCGTTTACATGCCCGCTAACAAAGTTGAGATCGATGGTGTAGTTATAAATTCGAGCTTGGCATGCGTGGATCTACTGAAGCACGGGATTGTCTGTTTCAATGACCCCTTGCTCAAGTGAGCGACGATTTTGAGTGACAATCCTATTGGACCTGCAAACTAGTGTCAGGTGACCTTTTGGCGAGACTGCCCTGCGTCTTCTTCGACAAGGATAGTCTACATGATCGGTTGTTTGTTGGTACCACGCGTCATGCTTGCAGTATTGCACTAATTACAAGCAAATGAGTCTTCCTGAGTCTTCCTAACAATATTTTTGCTCTCTTTTGAAAGGCCGTTAAATATACCAGCAAGAAAAAACTGTGCAACAATTCCGAGGCAAACAGCAACTGGTCAATTCAGAAGAAACAAAGAGTTTTCAACGCTATCAGGAACACTTAAAACCATGTGACAGTCCTAGATTGGGAACCGGCAACTTTGTGATATTACAGAACTACTCCCGGCATCGAGGAGACTTCAATGTTCATGGTACGGGTGATCTTTTTGATGATAATTGATCTAGCTTACTCTACGATCTTTGCTACAACTTTAAAAAAGGCGGCCTGCTTTTCTGGCCATGACTGCATTTCCGTTCCCCTTGTTCCTATGAAACTGAGAAAACGAGCGGAAAAATTGTAATATCTTTCGCTATTTTTTTAGTCTTTGTCTTGTTTGTTGTTTATTCTTGACTAACAGGGCCGTAGCGTAGTCTTCTGACGCCTTTGGTAGAGTATCAGTTATGCGCCTTTTTGCTGTCTGCTTTGGCTATCTTTTCAGTTCGACTTTTGAAACAATAATTTTGTGTTTAGGAAATGATACTCCTATCCTGACTAATTTCATGACTTAACCTCACTTATTTTAAAAAGCAGATCAAGATTTTAGCGTCCGAAAGGTTGGTGCCCTTGTCAGGGGCCACGATACGGCTCTGAGTGAGACATATAAGAGTTAAATGGAGCACGATCATAATTAGAAACCCATGAATTGAGAAGAAACTAACGGTACACCATGTCAGAGTTTCGCATAACACAGTAAGGACATAACGCAAAATGCTGACTGCGACTGGCACTTTTTAGACCCTCCAGCTATTAAGTCCTGTTCACGGAACTACACCTTGACTTGATTCTTGTTTTCAATAGCCTCTTACGACACCTGGGAGGAGGAATCCAGTAGTTCAATTTTTGGTCGGATGCTACAAGCTTACTGAGCATTTTCGTCTCTACATATCGAAAGTTGATGATCGAAATCCAGCCAAAATTCACTGAACTACCATCAGCCGAAAGCACCACCAAGCCCCCAGTCAACAAATATCAGACATAATAATGCCGATCATAGGCGAAATTTTTTTTGGTGAGTAGAGCGAAAGTTCGGCTGCGTAATGCAGCACACTGGGGAGTTCGCCATTGAGAATATTTTAACCCCCTCAACAATTTTAACCAAAGCACGGGTCGCATGATAGAGTAATTTCGGGAGAGATGCCGCGTCGGGTGAGATGCCGCACTCTATATCTCGTATATAGGTTTACTTTTATATGGTAAAATGATATTGTGAGTTTGTCTTTCGAACAATTTCAACAATGCGGAGATGTAAAATAATCATTATTATCTCTCGAAAATTTTATTACTGATTATGTGCGTTCAGTTGCATCACGGAGTGCCGAAGAGTTTTCAGTACTACAATAAATTTCGTTTTTTTTAAATTGTTCGACTTTTTTGGTGAATCATATATCGGTTGAATAGCTGGGACCTTTAAGAAGCTATTCTGATCATGAGCACGGTCATCCACATTTTCAGAGGAAAATGTCGTCGTACGGCATCTCTCCCCTACAATTGGGAGAGATGCCGCATCAAAATTGCGGGTGAGATGTATTTTTTTCACCTCGGAATGTCATTAAATGATCATTTGCCTCAGATATAGGTTCTTAATAAGGTATATCCACAAACTAACGGACCTAACATAGTGATATGTAGGATTATGAGTCTATTTATCTAAATCTTTAATATATTTGCAATATATATCTAAGTATTAGTTACTTCGGTTTATTCTTTAAACTTTCAAGCACTTATTTTCGTGAACGTATTGATTTGTAGTCAATATTGAGATAAAAACAAATAAGTCAATGAATTAATGATTTTTCAAAATGAATCTTTCTTTTTTCAAGAACAAACCTAAGTTATATAAATTCATTGTTGGGAGAAACAGCCACAAACTGCTTTTAAGGAACCTCTACCAACACACACACACACACACATATATATATATATATATATATATATATATATATATATATATATATATATATATATATATATATATATATATATATATATATATATATATATATATATATATATATATATATATATATATATATATATATATATATATATATATATATATATATATATATATATATATATATATATATATATATATCTGTCCCCAAATTACCCTACTGTGGGTTCCCTGTTTGGTGAGTCTGTGAGAACAGGTGACCCATAGCGTATTTCTGAAACAACCACTACCAGCACTACAGGGCTTATCTAAGCTACTCGAAGAAATAAACTGACATTGAAGAACAGCATTCATAAATGGCCGAGCATCCCGAGTGTGGCGCTTCGTATTTGTAAGGTACAGCCAGTTACAATTACTGAACTTTTTAGTAGTAGTTAATAACAGATATGTATGATATTTGAAATGTTTTGTAACTGATTACTCAGGTTCTACGTCAGTTCCTGGAATACTCTTTCATGGAAAATCAACAAGACCGCTTTTACTTCGCAGACCAAACTTATTTTGAGAATACCTCCATTATATCAGGAATATCCCTCTAATGTCATTCAGTCCATCTAAAATAAATTTCTTTTCGTCCGAAAAGAGTTGCTAGATGTGTTGGAGGGATAGTCGTCATGTTCGGAACTTTCAGTGGGGCTCTTTTGTTAGTTGGGCAACATTTGAACATCGCGATAAGATTACAATTTTCATCGTACTGCTCAAGATGGCTTCATTGGGAATGTCCTGATTAATTTCATTGGGAATGTCCTGATTAATTTTGGTAATAACTTGTTGGGATAAACCCTGATTTTTCTGCAGGATAATGCCGCAATACATTCCTCAAAATGAACAAAGTCTTTTCTCATATCACGAAATATCGATACATTGGATGGGCCTAATACCTGCTCTTATCTAAACCCAATAGAGAACATTTGGTGTAATTTGTTTCAGAGTGTAGTTGCAAAAGGACGAAAATTCGATACATCACTTCAGCTGAAAACAGCAATTCAAGTAGCATAGGCATAAATCGACACCTTGGTGTTGGAATAATAGGTTGATTCATGACGTTTAGTAGATATTATTGGAGCTAAAGGAGAATGAACAAAGCATTTAGTTCTCAATTTTGAAGTCTGATTTGTGATTAAAAATGGTTGAATCGGTTCTGTGCAGTGTAGTTATTTCTTATCGATTGTCTATAACTTAATTCGTTCAATAATAAGGAGTAAATAAAGTGAAGATATGATCGATGTGACTTGTTTCGATCCAGAGTATCACATAAAAATCGCTTGCACTTTAATTTGGATGGAAGAACTATTATTTTAGGATTTGTGTGGCTACGGTATACTTATTTCACTCACCGTATCATCCTTTTGCCGTTAGTAGCTGGGGAAGAGGATGCGAACGGATCTAGGCTTGAAAACGCAAAAAATGAATAGTTGGTCGGATATTAGACCCAAAGCGACTTTAAACTGACTAGTGAATCGGAAATATTTTCCTTGATTTATAACATTTTATAACTATTTGGCTATATTAGGTGCTATCACTTGGTTGTTCTCAACCCAATACATATACAGTAGAGAATTAAGAATTAATGTAGCCTGTCTAAGTACTGTTGTGATAAGTAGTGACCCGGTCAATTACACAGATAACATTGGTTTTTCCAGGCAATACTCCCACGGCCGGCGGTTTAGAGTTAAAATAGCATTTATTAAGAAAACATATGATACTCTCGGTAGCCGACTACCCAGAGTTTTATAAAAAAACCCCTTGAAAACTAAACAAACGTCTTTTTTAAATGATCGTGTACTCAAAGACTAACTAAGCAACTAGATAATATAGTACGCTCTACAGGTCGCATCGCTTGCTTGGTGCGAATCCTAGACCTTATACCCTTTGAAACCTCCAACCCCGGAACACCTATCAAAGAGTCTGATGAGTCGTCGTCCCTTCGTTAAGTGGGTGAAGCGTCAACACTTCCCGTCTACCGTATCCTTTCTCCTTCCCCATATACGATGGAGACGGCAATGGTGGTTTTCACGTTGCTGAGGTTTTATTATTATGATATAACTTCCTTATTATCATTTCCTAAGCAACACTTATTAGATAATCCGCAGTCAAACATTAAACATGATGAAGTCAGAGTGCAATTTGCCAAATTTAACACAACGCAAGGTAACCCAATATCTCACTTTAAGGAGCATTGATATCTATTACTGTATTACCAAAAAAGGTCAGGGATCATCATATTTAAAAAATCCAAGAAGACATCATTGTTGTGTACTTTACCGTTTTCGAGTAAATAATTTATCGCACGTTTTTGGCAATATCAACCAAAATATAATAAAAAAATGAATCCAAATCCTGTAAAATGGGATTAATAATACTACTTATGAACTACAAAAATATTTGTTTCAAGTTATTTGTTAAGCATTTCGCTGCCGATACGTTTTTTAAGGGGTTATAATGTTGAGGTCGGCTAAAAAATCGAATTTTTTTATTCTTCTATCGTAAAGCTCAGGTTTTTTCAGAATGTTACCTCAAATTTTTATAGAGATCGGAGCAGTGGACGCAAAGTTATAGCGTTTTTCATCTTGCTCCCTTATGGAGGTGTTGCTTATACTTGAAACTTTAAACGCGTATATCTCGAAATCATGTTTCCCAAAAGCGTCTTTGCGGTAACTACGATTGCCGGAAAAGTTTTCAACCGATCTCAAAACTTTTTTTTAACTTGTTCATAATTTAACTGCCGTGTCCTTGAACGATTCCATTTTTTCGTCAAAATTTTCATATTATTGTTATGATTTTTTAAATATTTTTTTTCATGTGAAAATAGTGTTTGTTTTTGTAAAAATCGTCCCCGTTTCCAAAAAGAAGAATTTTGTTTTAATCGATCGTTCAAGGACAACAAAGGTACATATACTAATGATTTTTTTTAGATTGATGGTTTCTGTTGAGCTGTTGGACTGGAATCGTAATCACGGAAACGTAATCACGGTTTCTTTGAAAAAAACGCGTTTTGCGGAAATTGCTATAGCTTCGACAATTATTAATATTTTTTATTTTTTCAAGTGGATTTTGCAAATTGGACATTGTACTACGCTAAACGTATATCATAAAGATATGGCTACATACCTTTATAAAAATTCAAACTTTTCCCTTTTTTCCCGCATCTCAACATATATAACCCCTTAAAGCATCCAGGTAGGAGATTTATCTCCCGTACGTAATGTTTGACCTAAAGCCAAAAACTAAAGCCTAAGTTTTTGTTCGATTCCTTAGAACGATAGCGAGCGACTTAAGCTGAAAATATCATCAAAATTAACACCAAATTGTTTATTTAAAAAGCAGCAAAACTTCAATAAAAAAAATAAAATCCTACGTACCTCACTGGAGAAAAAACTTGAATTATTTATAAAAAATTCAAAACGATCAAAAAAAGTTAGGTAGAGTTACATCCTCGACAAAAGTTATTTCGAGAAAACACGTTTAAATTTTTTAGCACGCTTGAGATTTATCTAACATATGCTGTGACAAAATTATAAATCTGGAACATTGAGGTAGGGGAGAGTGAGGACACTTGATGCTTGATGATGGGGATATTTGATTCCCTGGCCATATCTAAAGGGCTTTTGTCTAAAAAATCACATTTTTCGACTAAGAAGTTAAACAATACAAAAAAATTTAAATTTTGTTCGTCTCATACAATAGGTATCTTTGATCCATGTAGCACTGGGTATTCATGATCCCTACCATTAGTTCTCTCAAACATTTTCGAAATGTATAGAAATAGAAAAACATTATTTCCGTAAAGTACCTGGCACCATTAATTGATCTAAAATATTTTTTTTCGTGAACAAATATGGTATAAGTTATTGAAGATTGGAGTTAAATAGTTAAGCAGCACTGATTTACCACAAATACTTGTCATGACTTCAGTTCAGCTGCTTTTGACAAGATAAATCACGCTATTGCAGTGGCAAAATTGGATAGACTCGGCTTTGGTACTAATATTCTCCGTTGGATGCAATCGTATCTCAGTGATCGTCGTCTAGCAGTCAAGATAGGTGATTGTGTATCCGAAGAGTTCTGTGCTTCATCTGGTATTCCGCAAGGCAGCCATCTCGGTCCATTGATTTTTCTTCTGTATTTCAACGACGCTAACTTTTGTTTAGAAGGACCACGGTTGTCTTTCGCCGACGACCTCAAGTTATACCATAGAATCCGGAATACTCATGATGCAGCTTTCCTTCAACGCCAACTGGAAACCTTTGCGGAATGGTGCGAGATCAACCGAATGACCCTAAACCCCAAGAAATGTACGGTCATTACGTTCTCGAGGAAAAAAACGCCAATTCGATTCGATTACTGTCTAGCTGAATCCACAATTGACAGAGCGAATTGCGTCAAAGATCTCGGAGTTTTTCTCGATGAACAACTGACGTTTAAACAGCATATCAGCTATATTGTCGCAAAGGCATCACGCTGTTTGGGGTTCATAATGAGAATATCTAAGCACTTTTCAGATATTTACTGCTTGAAATCTCTCTACTGCTCACTCGTTCGATCAACTCTGGAATATTGTTCAGTTGTGTGGAACCCTCATTATCTCAACGGTGTCCATCGAATTGAGGCAGTACAGCGCAGATTTGTTCGGTTTGCCCTTCGTCGATTGCCTTGGAGCAACCCTCACCAGCTGCCAAGTTATGAAAGCCGGGGTTTGCTTATTGGACTCGATACATTGCAAGTGCGACGGGATCTATTCCGTGCTATGACGATTTCGGATATTTTGCAAGATCGAATTGACTGCCCCGAGCTTCTCAGTGCGATAAACATGAACGTTCGCCCTCGCGCCCTTCGCAATAATTTATTCCTCCGATTACCTCTTCGCCGGACTAACTATGGAGTGAACGGTGCCATCATTGGTTTGCAGCGGACTTTCAACAGAGTTTCATCCGAGTTCGATCTTCACATTCCACGTAGCAGATTACAATTTGACTTTTTAAATAGATTAAGAAATTATCATTAGGACCACACTGTGTCTGTTGATATTAATTATAAAAAAAAAAAAAAAAAAAAAAAAAAAATGACTTTCTACTGTGGTTAAAGTTTGTCGTGCATCTAAAAAGATTGTCTTATTGATTAATTTGTCAGGATAGGTAATTAGCTGAGCTTTCGTGCCTATAAGTCATAGTGTGCTTTGTTTCTTTATCCTTAGTAGCAGGGGGATCAAGTTACCACACGTTTTTACAAAAACCTCATTTTGACATGATTTTCAAAACTGACAGGGCATACATTCATAGCTCTTACAATACGAATTGACTACAAGCTGGCGAACTTTGCAATTCAAATTTTTATTTCATTGAAAAGTTAAGAGAAAAAACAAAAGTGGGATCAAGCGTACCCACTCTCCCTTATTTTGTTCAGCTCCATGTTTTGATAAATCATTTTTCAGACCTTTTTGGTCAGATTTTAGAGCAATGAAAAATTTATTAAATTTCACAAAAACTGGCAACCCCTTAAGAGCTATAAGAGAGGCAAAATCTTCTAGAACGCTGCTAACTGTATAGCAGGTTTTCTTAAAATAAGATTGTTTTGCGAGGTATGTTTTTTCATTTTACGTAAAAATGGTATTCCGGAATACATACAGTACATTTCGGGAAATGGTTCATTCCGGGGCAGTGATGTTCCAGTCCATGACGCGAGCCGCTTAGTACCGAGAAATAGTTTTCCGGCAAATGGTAGTCCGGGAAATGACGTAGAACACAGTGACATATATGGTACTGGTCGAGATTTGTTCGATCTACCCTCATTCATAAAAGAATACCCCAACATAATTCTCGCTCCTTTGTTTCATCTTATGAATGAAAACCATACAACGACAATTTGGCCTTTCCGCTTGTAGACATATAACGAACGTCATCAAAAGATGATCGTTCTGCTCAAAAATTTTTTCACATCCGTAGACTTACCTGTAATTCTGACTGCCGATAGCATAAATGAATGGATTGATGACTGCCGACATCCACGCGAGCACCGAAGCAAACACGTGCAGATTAGCATGCGAACCATCATCTTCGATCACGTTGGCAAGCATCAGTGGAAAGAAGCATATCAGGAAGCAGAGATATATTGTTAGCAGTGTCACTGTTAACCGACAATCTTCCTTGTTGCGGAAAAACGACTCAATCCTGCCCGATGCATTGGCACTGCAAGAAAAAAAATACATATAAGCAAACAGTGTGCGAATGGACCATGTAGCAAAAAAAATACTTGTGCGCTTTCAGCTTTGATCTCTGTTTGTGCACCGCATAGAATATGCAGGAGTAGGAAATTGAGATGACTATACATGGAACCAAGACGCCAAATAGAAAGATGAATTTCTTCGGTGAACTGTCGTTCTTCTTGAGAATGGTACAGGAGAAAGTTTCCTCGTCCAAGCCTAGTCGACCCCATACTTCAAACAATGGAAGCAACTGTAAATGAATAATTTTGTTAGATAATTATCACTAAATTGGATTGTGAATCGCTGTTACCATTATACCAAATGAAAACCCCCAAATCAAAAACAGTTGCAAAAACAAGCTGATTGGAGTGTATATCTTAGAATATCGACTAGGATGAAGTATCAATGTATAACGGTTGATGGTTAGACCAACCATGCTGAGTACTGATACTGCTACATTACCGTAGAAAAACACCGGGAACACTTTACACAAGTCCTCGCCAAGAGTCCATTGCTGGAATAAATTAGGTTCAATGGTTTATAATATATATTATGACATTGAATAAAATAATACCTGATTAATGAACCTTATTGCTGTCAGTGGCATATTTACCGCACAAAAGAAGAGATCTGATATGCTGAGGGACAGCACGAACACTGTCGTTGGGTGTTTTCGAAGTTTTTGGTATTTCAGGAGTGCTATTACTGTGAGGAGATTTCCTGAAAGAAAACCAATGACAACATTTCAGTAAGGGAATTGCGGTTAAAACCGACACCTCATGCATAACCTTTTTTTCTGAGTTATCATAAAACAAATAACATTATGTTTTCTGA
The DNA here is from genome assembly GCF_030247195.1 of Topomyia yanbarensis. NCBI lineage: Eukaryota > Metazoa > Arthropoda > Insecta > Diptera > Culicidae > Topomyia > Topomyia yanbarensis. Next base: position 147,120,924 of record NC_080670.1, read on the forward strand.
GCTGAATTATTGTTTAGGGGGTCCGTGTCCATAGGTGCGGGAGAGGGTTATGTAGGGTTAACTCGGTTGAAAAGGCAAATTGAAAAAATCGTTGTTGCGGTACAGCGAGTGTTACTATACTCATTCAATTTCTAAATCATAACGCCACAATTGAACAATATTTACTCCATTACATATGTTGAGGCGGGCCAAAAAATCGATTTTTTATTCTTCTATCGTAAAGTTTAGGTTCTTAATAATGTTATCTCAATTATTTTTATAGAGATCGGAGCAGTGGACGCAAATTTATAGCGTTTTTCTTCTTGCTCCATTACGGAGGCGTGGCTTATACTAAACTTTAAACGCGATTCTCGAAATCATTATTGCCAAAATCGTCTTGGCGGTGACTACGATTGCCGAAAATGTTTTCAACCGATCCTAAAACTTTTTAAGCTTGTTCGTAATTTAACTGCCGTGTCCTTGAACGATTCCATTTTTTTGTCAAGATTTTAATATTATTGTTATGATTTTTTTTTTAAATTTTGTTTAAGTGATTGTGTTTTTTTGGAAAAATCGTCCCCGTTTCCAAAATGAAGAAAAGTTTTTTTTAATTAATCGTTCAAGTTGTAGCCTGTTTGCTTCGGCAATAGTACTGAAATTACCCACAAACTACGATTATCCAATCAGCTGTATCTACTGACGGTTACCCAATAAGCAGGGAGGCACAATCGGATAAGGCCCACAGCCGAGTAAATGCCCCTACTATACTATATTTTTCCCTACGAAGAAAAATTTGGGTGTAAATCAAGTTTCCCCCTTTAGGGAGAATTTTATGCAGACTTTTGTTCACATTTACTTACGATAATTTTGGGTGGACAACCCTTTCCAATATCGGGAAATATAAGACCACCAGTAGTAGTTATTCATCGTGCAAATAGATTCTCAACCCAATAAATATGCAGCAGCAGGTAAAAAATATTGGAATTATTAGAATTTCGAAAGCGAGTTTCTCACTTTAGATTCGTTGTCTGGCGTTTTATCCATATAAAGTATAAAAGAAGCACAACACCAGTCATGTTCAAACTATCACCGTATCATAGAAGCCATATAAAACACCTGGGCATAACACTAAGTGACTCACATTGTTTTGCTGAGAGCGCCTGTCCTGTGAAGTCACTGAATAACTGAAAAGTGCAATGCGAACAAATTCTACGTTTGAGTCATAGAAATAGCTGAATCACGGTGATCGGTATATTGAATCATCATTGCCGTTGTCGATCCAATAAGCGAAAGTTTTATCACCGTGAGTTTGGCGTTAGGCTAAACTAATCATGCATTTCGAGAATTTTTTAATTTTGATTTACTTATACTAAAAATGGGATTTTACATGTCCGATGTGCTTGATATTTCTTTTCAAGAAAATTGTTTGCGATTTGAAAATGGTTTTGGCTTGCTTATATAGAAAGGTTAGGCAACTTGATTCGAAACTCGAGTTTGTACTTTCATGACGAGATCAGAAATGACAGTACGTATGTGTGACACAAATATCAAATATTTTTCAAGAACATCGCTCATTTGAATAGTAATGAGTTCTACAAGCCTCATACCACTCTTTAACATTTCAAAGATTCGTAAGAAATATGAATGAGAGATACAGAATACAAAATATTAAAATCAATCAATATTTACACAGTGAGTCCACTTGACGTTACGTTACTGCACATTTCTCGTAAAGAATTGATTTAATTTTACGTTTCTTACAAAAAAAATATAGGATTCGCTCCAACTTTGTAAAGTTTTTCCGAGGCCCGGAGGGCCGTGTCTCCTACGCTAATCGAATCAGCTCGACAAATTAGAACAATTTCTGTATGTGTGTGTGTGTGTTTTTACTTGGTGGTAAAGCTTTTACACCAATCCAGTACACGTTCAGTGGTTAGACCATACTACCAATTTCGTCCATAATATGCCAGAGTGAGGGACTCTGAGAAGATAACTTTGAACCCTACTCCGCCAACCTCCACCAAAGAGTCCGACATTTAGCCGCTGATTTGTCGTTATCTGATATCCAGTTTCCATCGCTGGCCGGGATACGCTATGGCTCCGAGATAATAACTACCTCGCACTTAGACTCCACTACAGATTGCCGCAGCAAGTGTTGTGCTGTGTCGCAGTGTTGAAGTTGATTTGCATTACCTCCACTGTGACTTCGTTGCTGTCGCCTGTTTCAAGGCCGACCATCGTGGGCATCCTGTAACGTGGTTGTTACCTTTTTCGATTACACAGATCAGACAGCTCGGAGCCTGTCGGCAGTCTTTTGCTTTGTGTGCATTTCTGTGAACCGATCGATCGTCCACCGTGGAGATGCGTAGCAGCTGCAAAAGAAGACTCCATTGATTTTGGCGATTACAAAACCTTCATCTGCGCGATTACAAAACCTTCATCTGCGCGATAAACCAATTCGTGAAATGGATATCCTCGTGTCGTTCCAATCGCCGCTGATTTTAAGTTATCTGATATCCAGTTTCCATCGCTGGCCGGGATGTGGTATGGCTCCGGGATGATAGCAACATCACACTTAGACTCCGCTACAAATTGCCACAGCAAGTGTTATGCTGTGTTGAAGTTAATTTGCGTTACCTCCACTGTGACTTCGTTGTTGTCGTCTGTTTGAAGGCCGACCGTCGTGAGCGTCCTGTAACGTGGTTGTTACCTTTTTCGATTGCACAGATCAGACAGCTCGGAGCCTGTCATCAGACTTTTGCATTATGGCCTTCTTCCATGCACTTTCTGTAAAATTTGTTCCTATCAGGTCCACTCCAGTTTATGGCCAGGTGGCCCAGCTATTGACATTAGAAGCACATTTCCGGTCGTTGTGTGTGTGTGAATGTATGTACTTGTCTGTACTTGTCTCAGCAATGGCTGAACCGATCTCAACGAACCTAGTTTCAAATGAAAGGTCAAACGTGACCAATAGACGCAATTATTTTTGTTTTTTAGTGATATGTTGTTTATTTTCTGAGATGTGGGTGATTTTGTCAAAACGCGACATGTTTTAAGGTGAACCGATGCCAAAATCGCAACAAAGGTTCGGTTATGTTCGGCTTTGTTCGGGTTACGTTCAGCATCTGTGTGCGGCTAGAACGTACTATACCGATAGGAGATGATACGCACACAAGCGTATCGTTCAGCAATCAGCTGACTGATTTTTGCACCACGTGTTTCATTTGTTTTGAAAAATAAAAAGGTACAAATTTCCCAAACGAATCAAAATTCCGTGAAGAGAATCTATTCATGTGCATGTGCTAACATGCTTACATACAGTGATACAATTTCTAAGCAATCTGAGATAAGACCACGGTGTATTTATTAGAACAAGTTTATGCAAAAAAATTCAGCATCTCTGAAACTTCGGAATATGAAAGAATGGGCTTTCCCCTTTCATTTGAAACTAAAATCAAAATAATCCGTCGGGGGGTCCAGAGCAACTTTTTTTTTGAAGTTTTTTTCGTAACAATATAGGTTTTACTACTGGAGATAGTTCATATTTCTGTCCCTAGATGGTGCTTTATAATTCGAACAACACTAAAAGTGAGAAATTGATAGAAAATTCAATTGTCTACAAGTTTGTCGACCACTAAAAATTGATCTGAAATCATCCGGAAAAGTTGTTTAAGATTTTAACAAAGTTATATCTAAGATAGTTTCATACGAGGCCTAGTGGTTTGGAAATATGTTTTCTCGCACTTATTACATTACCAAAAAAAAAAAAATTGGGTTTAGTGGCATGAAAATATTAGACGGGATTCATTACGTTGACAATTCTAATTGAACTTCTGAAAATAAGGATGTTTGACAGAGTCAGACAACTATTTGTGCTTTTGGTTTGTAATCCTTCCCGATAGATTCGAATGGACTACCATTCATCGGAAGGTATTGCTTGGTTACAAGGGTTTGCTTACATTTATGTTTTAGAGAGGACCGTACGTCGTATAACTTAGCTTATGATCGCTTAAGTCAGCTATTATAATTGCGTTCAAGACGAAATGTTGGGACACACCGTTTCTAATTTAACGCAAACCACAGCAGTAACTGTCCAAATTAGTGGTTAGCGTGAAACGATTTATTCAAGTTTTCTCCGCAAAGCATATTGTGGCAGTTGTATTTTATGGCCATTTCCTATCAATTATGCGAGATATCGTTACTAATTTGATCCTAGATTATGCGATATGTATTACTTTTGAAAACAAAATATGATTTGAGTACAACAATAACCTTATATACATAGAAGTCCTCGAATATATCCCAAAAAAAAATTATCTTGATCCAAAAACTCAAAGTTTTTTGTTCACTGTTTGTCACATTGAGTCAATTTTGAAAACGGATAATCAGAGTTTTTAACCAAGCGTTGCAATGAAATCCGCGAAATATTGCAATGGTGCGTTAAAAGTTTCATTGAGTTTGTTCAAATATAAATGTTGAAGTTCAGGACATGTCAATTTTATACGAAGATGCTAACAGAGTAGGAGAATCATGTAAGAATAGTTATCAGTCATCCCTGAGAACAATCGAAAAAATGAAAAAGAAGGCATACATAATTGAAAAAGCTGTTTCTGTGGGAGGAATCACTTACCATCATGAAAAAGAATATTAATATCATACTAGTTTGATCAACACTTATCTAAAACTTCTCATCCCAAAAATATGAATGGTGCCCTGTATCAGGGAATTATAATTTTTAGCTACAAGATGAGACTTTCCAAGCTCTCAAATTCCGCTGAATTCACTATTGAACTAAACACAACTATTTGGCAAATAAAAAAAGTGCTTGTGAATTGACAAACCCCTAGGTCTTCTGTGAAACTAACTTAGACTTAGAATTCGTTAAAATATTAAACTACTTTTCGGGATAATTTCAAATCGGTTTTTAGTTGGTAACAAAGTTGTAGACAATTAAATAATCTATCAGATTCTTACTTTTAGTGTTGTTCGAATGTCTAAAGCACCATCTGGGGGCAGAAATATGAACTAGTTCCATTGTAAAATCTATGCTTTCACTAAAAAAAACTTCAAAAAAAAAAGTTGCTCTAGACCCCCCGACGGATTATTTTGATTTTGGTTTCAAATGAAAGGGGAAAGCCCATTCTTTCATATCCTGAAGTTTCAGAGATGCTGAATTTTTTTGCATAAAGTTGTTAAAAAAAGACACCGTGAGACATTTAAGTTACAAACGATTTTGTCTTGCGCGCCAATGCAATGTTTTGATTTCGACGATGAAATAAAAAGAAGAAGCAGGAACGACGGCAGCCATTTTAGCTGTCACCTTGTGACTCTGTTCAGCATGTCCTTAAGTATAATAATATAATGCATATAAAAAACTTATAAAAGTGCAAGTCATACATTGTAAAAATAATCTGTTCACGAACGGTGGAGATATAAAACATTTTATATTTTTATTCCAAACAAATCACAATAACGGCTTGATGCTAGCAGAAAGGGAGAAGAATGATCGCATGGGCGAGGATTTGTGAAGAATTTTTGCCGGCGTCGGCGGTAAAACATGAAGATGAGTTATGTTCTACCATAGATCATGCGGTAGACTTAGGTGCAACGCCCAACTCCTACTTGGCAGAAGGCAACCGATTCTTCACATTTCCTTTCGATCATGTCCATATGAGCCTGCCTAGTGCTATTTTTTCGGTCAAAGTTTATAACTGATTCGCTCTAGAATACCTATCCGTCTTTCACTTTCATTGCTTTCGTTTCTCTTAGTCTCAAATTTGCCGAAAATAACCAACAAAATCGATACAGTAATACCTAAATATGAGACCGTTACATTGAGTATTGATTTACTAGTGTTTTAAGGGCAAAACCACACCGATTTTGAGTATGGGGGTATGAAAATACATCTACGTGATTCAAGGAGCTCGATTCTGAAAACATTTTTTGAATTTACTCAATAATGAATAAACTGTTTCTCAAAAATTAATATGTACGCTCACTACAATGGTAAAGGGCAAACTGTTTCCAAAGTAAAGGTGTTTAACCCTTGCATTAGGCATTGCGATCAACCGTAAGTTTGATGTTTGATTGTATAATAATACGTTTTACATTTCTTACACATGATTTTTCAAGGTTAATGTGACTTAAACAGTGGGGGGGGGGGGGTTGTTGGGACCCAGGGTGCTCAAATATAAGGTGTTTTTTAACAAGCTTACTTGTATTTGTAAACAAATCTTTTGGAAACCAAAAGTTGTAGCTGTTTAAAGTTCAAATTGTAATTTGTTTATTGAGGGCTTTAACCAGATGGTCATTCGCCCGTTGTTAAAAGTTAAAAAAAATAAGAGTATTTTTCAGGTTCGCATTGAAGAGCTTGAAATAACCCTTAATTTGATATTAATATCATAAAAATCGATTAATATCTCTCAAATGAACGAATATATTTTGACGAAAAAAAAATACATATTTATAATAAATTTCAAAATAAAAAAAATTAAGCCTTTAACACGGAAACTCCTTTTTTGAAATGCGCGCAGAGATTTGGTATGATCATGGCAGTATACATGACAATCCCTACTTAAACTCAATAACTAAATAATATTTGTTAAATTGGTGCACCATCAATGGAATGGAGGTGAATATAGAAAAATGCAGCGTTATTACATTCACTCGGATCCTATCGCCGAACATGTTTAACTATAAAATGTCGTCAGCCAACGTACACCGCAACTTCGTCGTCAAAGATTTGGGAGTTTATTTGGACAACAAGTTAACTTTCTCCGAGCATGTAGCGTCTACTATCGCCAAAGCGTTCTGCATGTTAGGATTTTTAAGGCGAAACACTCAGTCGTTCCAGAATGTGTACAGTTTGAAAACGCTTTATTGTTCGCTTGTACGCAGCATCTTGGAGTATGCCGTTCCTGTTTGGGCTCCTTATCACGGAGTCCACATTAACAGCATTGAGAGGGTGCAGAAATGTTTCATCAGATATGCTCTTCGCCTTTTACCTTGGACCGACCCAGTTCGTTTACCGCCGTATGTACAACGTTGCGCATTAATCCACCTGCCTACGCTTGCTGACAGGAGAATCAAACATCAACGAATGCTTATTTTTGACATCCTGGACGGGAACATTGAAAGCAGCCAACTCTTGGGTCAACTTAATTTCAATGCACCTAGAAGACAAACACGCCAAGTGGACTTTTTCCGTTTACCGTTGTGCCGTACGCAATTCGGACGAAACAACCCGTTAAATGTATGTTGTCGTGTGTTTAATCAAGTTTCATGTTTTTTCGATTTTAATGTTGCAAGATGTACTTTTAGTATTAGGATTAGTTGATAAGCCAGTCTGTGCGATTAATAGTCGAAGACCTATATATAAATAATATAAAAGCACCATTCGATAGAAAATCTTCTCAATTTTCCAATGGAATTAAAAGGTTTAAAATACAATGTACACTTTTTGAGTTGAAGGTATTTAACCCTTTCATGCCCAACTTTTTTCTAGTGCAGGTAGGGTTTCAAAACTAATTTTCCTTGAGAACCGTGTAGTCAAGAATCATGAAAAGCCTACTTTCATAAAGATAGGTGCTTCTCTCGCAGTGCTAGAATCTGCTCAATTTTTACTAAGCTAAGCTTTCCTGTAAAGGCTTAAACCGTCACATGCAAAAATGTGTAGGAAACACTCACAATTGATCTGCTTCCGCTCTGATAATACGGTTCCTACTGAATTTATTCGCTCCACATCCGTAGTGCAAGAAGGGTTCTTTTTTACGCTATTGCGAACCCCACACAGCCTTGAATCGAAGCACAGATACGTTGAATCTGCGTTACCAGACGCATCTGATACGAGAGTTAAAAATGGAAATCCGGGATGTGTTATATCGGTCACATCATAGGCCTTCTGCAAACCTATTAAACGATATATTAACTCTAATTTGTTTACATTCGCGACTTGCACCCTAGTTTTAGAGCACATTACTACGTAAATATAAATGACTATGTATACACATTGGTTGCTCGGACAGTGCCCCAGCATCCAGCTAGTCTGCAGCGAATTCGGCGAAAAAAAGAAGGGAAAACCTTCTCGCAGTGTTGTGATAAGTGGTTTTTCATTCGCGCGCACTTTGAGCTGCTACTCACATGCTAGCTGAGCTCAAGTGGTAGAATAATATTAGGTATATACATCCATCTGAATCCGAAATTAAATGGTTTCCCGCACAGCGCAACGCTGGAAACTAAACGCCGCTGTTATAATACAGTCGCTTTCTTTGTATTTTGTCTGTTTACTGCATCATCAATGGTCGCGAGTCCGTCTTTTCTTAACATTTTCCAGTGTAATCTTAGCCGGAATCCCGCCAATGTATAACTATATGTTAGCCGTATGTATGTATATATGATTCATGTGGCCCTCTTACGCTCCAACTTGTAGAGTGATGCTGTGATGTGCCATGCATTGCGCGCTTCTTCTATCACATTACGCGGATAAAGTATTTAATTTCAAAGACGTTTTTCCACTATTATAACTCAGGGCGGGGCGACGGCAATTTTGTAATTTTTGAGTGATCATACACTATGTGCAGTTTATGTCACTAGTTATTTAGATGCAATGCGTCGAACCTTGTCCATCTGTTCTGTTTTGTTTTTATTCAACTCTGTGGATACGTTCTTAACTTTCCATTGAATATTGTTTACCTCGCATTCAAGACCCGTCGGATGGAAGGAGATATGTATATTGTACATGGTTTAAAAATACTCTCAATTAATTAATTATTTATTTGTTATTGGCACTTGACCCGACGGTCACTCGCGTCACATGTAGGTGCAGTAGGGGAATTGATGGACCTCATATTCAACCGAAGCGAATGAGACTAGATGTGAATCATCTTTCTAAATATTAACGGCTGGCAATCCGAAGCTGCAAAAAGTATGTGACTATATGACAATGGGGACAGTCATTTATTGTCACTGGAATTGGTGCTATAAATTTTTGGTGATGCTGCTCTAGCTAATTTGAAGAGCAAAACTTATGCCAAATGTTTGGAGAGCTTATATACTGCCGTGATACGCATACCAGTCCCACCTGCATAGGAAACCCATAGCAAATGGGACTGTAATGCGATCACGGCAGTATAGATCTGATTGAAAAAAATAATCCCACCTACAATGTTATACTATGATTTTCAACATACCATATCCATATCACTTATCGCCAGCGTCTCATATCGCTGAATTTCCATACGGTTATTAATTAGATATGAGGATCTCAAAGGTGGTATAGCTATAGCTAACCGAAATCTGCGTCAGGACGTTGTAAAGATTTTCAAAGCAAATCCAACACTGCCGGGCGTGAATGTAAACTCAGAGTTGTCCGTAATACTGGTCGAAACATATCCGATACTTGGAGGTTTTGTCAAGTATCGGGTGAATTGGACCGTAATTAAAGCAAAACATTACGGCCTAAAATGTGGGCCTAAAAGCTGTATTGCATGGATCTGACCAGATCCAACGATTGCATCCGAATGGGCGAAACGAATGTGAAATTTGACATCAAACATTGCGGTCAGCGATCGCGGAGATTCTTCCAAGTCATATAAATTTATTGTATTACCGTTCAAGTTATGATCAGATTTGGCGAGTTGGAACTACAGTAAGAAAGCGTAACAGTGGTACCAAGATAATGACGTAGACGTCATTGAGAAAGGGATGTCAAAGAATTCCGCCCAATCGCAGTGTGTTGGGGTACCATCCAAGCTAAACTAAAGAAGAGTGGTAAAATTTGCTAAGTATGCTCTTTCAATGATCAGATACTGGAAAAGGCAGCCGGCGAGATTGTCCATCAGTTGGTGTAGAAGCTGATGGAACATATGGTCGGTATTAAGTCAGACCGGACTAAGTGACAAAATCTTGATTTCGAGAAAAACGAGTTTAAAGTTTGAATCGCAGCATCCTTTACATTATAATTTGAAATAATTTTTTGCCATAATTCTTGTTTATTGTTACATATTTAAAATCTGACAAAAGTCGGATGTAGCTGACGAAATGCTTTATCCAGTGCTATCATTTTCTCATTTTTTGATGTTTTGCGACTTAGTCCGGTTTGACTTAACACCAACCATATCAAGTCCGAAGTTCGGAATTTCAATTTTTCAATTGGCCGCAATTTCGGTGGGTTTTGAGGAACAAGATGCATTGGCATTAATTGACCTCCTTAGCCCTGTATCACTCCAGAACATCTTTCGAGTAATTGCACGAGTCTAAATCCGACCAGTAAAGTGTAGGGTCATTGTGAGACCTCAGAAGTGGAAGTAAACGCTTTTGGAAGCATTCTTTCAAGTTCTCCAGCTGCTCCGGTTATCACGAACGGATTGCTCCGTGTTCCACATGAGCAACTTGCCCACCAAATCATGTGTGTTTTGGCAAACTCAAAAATCTTCTGCTTTGGAGTCTCTAATTTATAACGAGCAGTGATGAAGGGGAGCCCACGAAGCTGCTGGAAATCTGGTTTCACATAAATTTCGTCGTTGCTTACAAGACAATACGGTTCGTCAACAGCTAAGTATATAGGATCGCGTGACTCCATTTTCGCAATGGTTTCACAATTGCTAGTGAAACTTACACAATATAAATAATACAACACACATTTCATCCAAAATTTCAAAACAAACAAAGTCACGGCAATTTGAAAGTGATACAATTTGATATCATACACCCTTTACTCTCACAGAAATTTTATATCTTCACATTACATCAAACATATGGCGTTGGTCCACAAAAAGGGTGATAACTGTCTATTATCCAACGGCGCCGGTGGTTGAGTGGTAAGAGTGACAGCCACTCACCCCAAGGGGTCTAGGTTCAATCGCAGCCAAGGCCATTGAGCTTTTCTGAGGTAAAAAAATCTGTGGTCACGTCTTCTACCGAAAGGGAAGTGAAGCCGTTGATATCTGTCCATGCGTTGATGGACCGATATCTAGGGTTCTCTCTGGCGTCGATGACAGGCACTTAGTGCGGACAGAGGCCGATAAAATTAGTCTAATATCTTTCTCTGAACAACACTAGCCTAGAGACCGCGTAATATTCGATGGATGGAAAAATTGCGGCAAAGAATTGATCCCTAAGTCAAAGTGTAGCTCCGCGTCGAGGACTGAACGAATGATGTTCAAAATAACAGAAATCTCGCAACTGATCCTTTATTGCAATTTCTCGAGTGATATCGTCTTGCATTTTTGCAGTTATATTTTTTATGCGCTTCTGACAAACTTCACCAACCATACACTCTTTGCTTATTCGAAACAGTCCACAGAGCCGATCGTTTTCATGCCTTGCTACCAAATGTTTAAAGAAGACAGTGCCTCTTTTAACACCTGTACCTATGCTATTCGACTCAGTTTGACGAAATCGGACAAATTCGAAATGTAATTCCCATATAAAACGACACAAACATGGTGTGCACCCTCGGGTTTACCACATTAAAAATAAATACGTTAGGCATACGTGCGTCACGTATAATGGATGTAAAGTATAAAAACTTAGGGAAAACGAACGTTTGGCATAATATACGTTAAACACAATGGATGTTCGACATCATGGACGTTAGACATAATGAACACTAGCCATAATGGACGTTAAACATGATGGACGTTAAACATAATGAACGTTGAGAATAGTGAACGATTGACATAGTGAACGTTGGACCTAATTTGCCATGTTGCTCCATCACTCAAGAAACTCATTTTGCAACGGTTATTGTGTCAGAACTCAATCAACTATTTTTGCTAATATGAAAATTTAAAGAATTTCTTAAATTAAAGAAGCAGGCCGAACGCATGGGGAGATTCAGTTTACAACATACTAATGACATCAATATCTTTGTTTTGGTTCCGAGAAGCAGAATAAGAACAGAAAATGTTAACTCGTGTGTTAAAACGAAGCGAAATTTTGAATCGAGTGCCCTCATCCTGATTAGTTTTTACATATTATATGCCTGTTGGAATTGCCTAAGAAGAAAATTTTTGCCACGTAAAACAACTCATGAAATGAAGAATGGATAATTTGATTATTTTTCATACAACGAACATATTAATATTCCTGTCGATACGTGATTATTTTTTTAAATTGTAACTTATACCTACCGTCCGTTATGCCATTCATTCATTATCCAAATGTACATTATATCTGTAGTTCACTTAGAAAAATTTCCAATATTCTCCAAAATAAAAGCTGAATCAAGAACTTTAATATTTTCAGCGTAATCGTATATGTACACAATTTGCAAAAACGTTGTTTTGAGAGGAAAAAACACGCAGAGCAACTCAACTAATGTCAATACATCACCTGCAAGAACTTCCGAACCCTTTCGAATATCAAAGTGCAATTTTTTACAGATTTTTTAGATAGATTTCCTGTAGGTTGAACAAAAATCGTTTTTTTTTATTTAAATGGGGACCTTTTCGATTACTTGGATTTGTCTGTCCCACTGAATGCTGCCCAATCAAACGTGGTCTTAAATAGAGGGTACAGTATCCGTATTATTTGCTATAGCATGCCATTTGTATCGAAGTTCTAGTTCCGGAGTTACGAATAGAAGAACATGATCATTAGAGGTTTTTTCGTGAGATAAAGCTGTGTTTTGAAAATATGAGCTAATCAAGAAATTATAGCTGTTTCTTTCATTAAAATTCTAACCGAAACCACTAGCATAAGTCACTTGCAATTTTCACAGTTTCGTTGAATTAACAATGTTTTATTTCGATACAGTATAGCAAGAAAGTTGTGTTTGTTGTCTATTGCATTAAGTTTTATTTATTTAAACTTTTTCTATGCTAACTTAGTTTTGTAGTAATCAGCACAATGGTCAAAAACTGCGAACGTAAAACTGTTTTTCATTTCTCGTCAAACATTAATTTAAAAAAATGAAAGTACCCGTTACATTGCATTAAAACATAAACATTTCACATCAATACCCATCACAAATGTTCACATTGAAGGTTAAATTTCCCCCTTTTTCGAAAAATTGTAAAGATTTTCAAAGCAAATCCAACACTGCCGGGCGTGAATGTAAACTCAGAGTTGTCCGTAATACTGGTCGAAACATATCCGATACTTGGAGGTTTTGTCAAGTATCGGGTGAATTGGACCGTAATTAAAGCAAAACATTACGGCCTAAAATGTGGGCCTAAAAGCTGTATTGCATGGATCTGACCAGATCCAACGATTGCATCCGAATGGGCGAAACGAATGTGAAATTTGACATCAAACATTGCGGTCAGCGATCGCGGAGATTCTTCCAAGTCATATAAATTTATTGTATTACCGTTCAAGTTATGATCAGATTTGGCGAGTTGGAACTACAGTAAGAAAGCGTAACAGTGGTACCAAGATAATGACGTAGACGTCATTGAGAAAGGGATGTCAAAGAATTCCGCCCAATCGCAGTGTGTTGGGGTACCATCCAAGCTAAACTAAAGAAGAGTGGTAAAATTTGCTAAGTATGCTCTTTCAATGATCAGATACTGGAAAAGGCAGCCGGCGAGATTGTCCATCAGTTGGTGTAGAAGCTGATGGAACATATGGTCGGTATTAAGTCAGACCGGACTAAGTGACAAAATCTTGATTTCGAGAAAAACGAGTTTAAAGTTTGAATCGCAGCATCCTTTACATTATAATTTGAAATAATTTTTTGCCATAATTCTTGTTTATTGTTACATATTTAAAATCTGACAAAAGTCGGATGTAGCTGACGAAATGCTTTATCCAGTGCTATCATTTTCTCATTTTTTGATGTTTTGCGACTTAGTCCGGTTTGACTTAACACCAACCATATCAAGTCCGAAGTTCGGAATTTCAATTTTTCAATTGGCCGCAATTTCGGTGGGTTTTGAGGAACAAGATGCATTGGCATTAATTGACCTCCTTAGCCCTGTATCACTCCAGAACATCTTTCGAGTAATTGCACGAGTCTAAATCCGACCAGTAAAGTGTAGGGTCATTGTGAGACCTCAGAAGTGGAAGTAAACGCTTTTGGAAGCATTCTTTCAAGTTCTCCAGCTGCTCCGGTTATCACGAACGGATTGCTCCGTGTTCCACATGAGCAACTTGCCCACCAAATCATGTGTGTTTTGGCAAACTCAAAAATCTTCTGCTTTGGAGTCTCTAATTTATAACGAGCAGTGATGAAGGGGAGCCCACGAAGCTGCTGGAAATCTGGTTTCACATAAATTTCGTCGTTGCTTACAAGACAATACGGTTCGTCAACAGCTAAGTATATAGGATCGCGTGACTCCATTTTCGCAATGGTTTCACAATTGCTAGTGAAACTTACACAATATAAATAATACAACACACATTTCATCCAAAATTTCAAAACAAACAAAGTCACGGCAATTTGAAAGTGATACAATTTGATATCATACACCCTTTACTCTCACAGAAATTTTATATCTTCACATTACATCAAACATATGGCGTTGGTCCACAAAAAGGGTGATAACTGTCTATTATCCAACGGCGCCGGTGGTTGAGTGGTAAGAGTGACAGCCACTCACCCCAAGGGGTCTAGGTTCAATCGCAGCCAAGGCCATTGAGCTTTTCTGAGGTAAAAAAATCTGTGGTCACGTCTTCTACCGAAAGGGAAGTGAAGCCGTTGATATCTGTCCATGCGTTGATGGACCGATATCTAGGGTTCTCTCTGGCGTCGATGACAGGCACTTAGTGCGGACAGAGGCCGATAAAATTAGTCTAATATCTTTCTCTGAACAACACTAGCCTAGAGACCGCGTAATATTCGATGGATGGAAAAATTGCGGCAAAGAATTGATCCCTAAGTCAAAGTGTAGCTCCGCGTCGAGGACTGAACGAATGATGTTCAAAATAACAGAAATCTCGCAACTGATCCTTTATTGCAATTTCTCGAGTGATATCGTCTTGCATTTTTGCAGTTATATTTTTTATGCGCTTCTGACAAACTTCACCAACCATACACTCTTTGCTTATTCGAAACAGTCCACAGAGCCGATCGTTTTCATGCCTTGCTACCAAATGTTTAAAGAAGACAGTGCCTCTTTTAACACCTGTACCTATGCTATTCGACTCAGTTTGACGAAATCGGACAAATTCGAAATGTAATTCCCATATAAAACGACACAAACATGGTGTGCACCCTCGGGTTTACCACATTAAAAATAAATACGTTAGGCATACGTGCGTCACGTATAATGGATGTAAAGTATAAAAACTTAGGGAAAACGAACGTTTGGCATAATATACGTTAAACACAATGGATGTTCGACATCATGGACGTTAGACATAATGAACACTAGCCATAATGGACGTTAAACATGATGGACGTTAAACATAATGAACGTTGAGAATAGTGAACGATTGACATAGTGAACGTTGGACCTAATTTGCCATGTTGCTCCATCACTCAAGAAACTCATTTTGCAACGGTTATTGTGTCAGAACTCAATCAACTATTTTTGCTAATATGAAAATTTAAAGAATTTCTTAAATTAAAGAAGCAGGCCGAACGCATGGGGAGATTCAGTTTACAACATACTAATGACATCAATATCTTTGTTTTGGTTCCGAGAAGCAGAATAAGAACAGAAAATGTTAACTCGTGTGTTAAAACGAAGCGAAATTTTGAATCGAGTGCCCTCATCCTGATTAGTTTTTACATATTATATGCCTGTTGGAATTGCCTAAGAAGAAAATTTTTGCCACGTAAAACAACTCATGAAATGAAGAATGGATAATTTGATTATTTTTCATACAACGAACATATTAATATTCCTGTCGATACGTGATTATTTTTTTAAATTGTAACTTATACCTACCGTCCGTTATGCCATTCATTCATTATCCAAATGTACATTATATCTGTAGTTCACTTAGAAAAATTTCCAATATTCTCCAAAATAAAAGCTGAATCAAGAACTTTAATATTTTCAGCGTAATCGTATATGTACACAATTTGCAAAAACGTTGTTTTGAGAGGAAAAAACACGCAGAGCAACTCAACTAATGTCAATACATCACCTGCAAGAACTTCCGAACCCTTTCGAATATCAAAGTGCAATTTTTTACAGATTTTTTAGATAGATTTCCTGTAGGTTGAACAAAAATCGTTTTTTTTTATTTAAATGGGGACCTTTTCGATTACTTGGATTTGTCTGTCCCACTGAATGCTGCCCAATCAAACGTGGTCTTAAATAGAGGGTACAGTATCCGTATTATTTGCTATAGCATGCCATTTGTATCGAAGTTCTAGTTCCGGAGTTACGAATAGAAGAACATGATCATTAGAGGTTTTTTCGTGAGATAAAGCTGTGTTTTGAAAATATGAGCTAATCAAGAAATTATAGCTGTTTCTTTCATTAAAATTCTAACCGAAACCACTAGCATAAGTCACTTGCAATTTTCACAGTTTCGTTGAATTAACAATGTTTTATTTCGATACAGTATAGCAAGAAAGTTGTGTTTGTTGTCTATTGCATTAAGTTTTATTTATTTAAACTTTTTCTATGCTAACTTAGTTTTGTAGTAATCAGCACAATGGTCAAAAACTGCGAACGTAAAACTGTTTTTCATTTCTCGTCAAACATTAATTTAAAAAAATGAAAGTACCCGTTACATTGCATTAAAACATAAACATTTCACATCAATACCCATCACAAATGTTCACATTGAAGGTTAAATTTCCCCCTTTTTCGAAAAATTATGTCGAAAACTCAACGTAAAGGTTAGGTATTTTTAACATAGAATGTGTATTCATAGTTTGAAATAAATCGGTTAAGTAGGTTTTGAATGGTAGTTAACACCTCAAATCGTGTTTTTTTTTCTAGAGATGTTCTATAACAATTGATAGGCCGCTATTTTTAATAAAAAAATAATCACTAAATAATTATAATACATATAGTTTAGACCAATTATATTGTCTATTTATTTATGTAGACAACTCTATTTTATATTCTTCTTAATGTAAATTAACAATGAAACGTTTACCTGTTCAATAATGAAAACAATAATTAGAATCGGTGAACAAACCATTGAGATGTGGCTTTTTGAAATAAACATTCCAACTTTTATTCATTTTTTTAGTTTTCACATTATATTTAACGTTTGGTAAACAACCCTATTTTCATATTTTTTCAGTGCACCATATTAATAACACCATTTGTACATTATATTTATGTAATAAAATGGTAAAGGTTTCCTTTAAAAATCGCGACACGTATAAACAATCTAAATAGTCAATGGACAAACATGGATTCACGCTTGAAGTCTGGTAGAAAACCCATCTATGACCGCATACCACATCCAAACCGTTATAACTTTCGATTCCGTCAATGAAATATTTTCAAACTTACAAGGGATATACTTGATTACTATATCTTTCGAATGCCATGTACTAAATAAGTAGAGAAATATTTTTTTGTTTATAGAGATTGCACCAAACCCGTGGGTGTTTGCTGGTAGCCTTATGAAACGTGTCATAAAACTTCAAATTGCAATTTCTCTCGAATCCCTCGATCGATTATTTTGAAATTCACTGAGAAGATGCTTGGATACTGTATCTTTCGAATGTCGTATGCCAAATTTATGGTCATTTTTTTAGTTAATGACGGTTTTAGGAACACCGTGGTTATAACATTTACGAAAACTTTCGTTCACCAAACGACCATTTCTTCATACCGCAATAAAATAGATTTTGCCAGATCGATTTAAAAAAAAAATCGGTGTTGTTAAACATCGATTCCAAAAGATCGAATGAAAAAAATAATATGCTAATAAATACGAAAACTTTTCTATGATGAACGAAATGAATTCGTGAGACCAACGAAATCGTTCGTAATATACACAAACGTTTATTAAAATAAACAAAACATTTTGTTTCATTCACGAAAAATAATGTCGTTATCAACAATAACATTAATGCAGCGTATACCAAATATGTAAAATTTACGAAAGCTTTCGTTTACCAAGCGGCCATTCTTGTTCATGAAATGAACGAAACCTACTATTTACAATGCACGAAAATACTTCGTTGCAGAAAACGACTAATGAATTCGCATTGCACGATCAATTTCATTATATTTGCGAATTTATATTATCAGAATGCACCAAAGTTTTGATCAAAATTGGGTGAGTTTAAAACATGCATACACACAAAAAGACAAATACACAAATTGAAACAATATTCTCCCATATAGCCGTGATACACACAGCACCTTTCTTTTTGTATCGACAAACTACGATAGTTAAACCAAATTCCAAACCGCAGTAAACCCTTACTGTTTAATCTGTTTATAAATAACATTTTTTTAACCACAATTACATAGTTTACAAAACCAAGGAAAGCAATTAACTGGGATCGTTGTGCACTAACAGTTAATTATATTATCCGTAGAATTGAAGTTATTGCAATTAGTCTGATTGGATTCCGCTGGAGCAATGTTACCATAGACAGTCAGTAAAAATAAAATTTTGTTAAAACTTTGTTGATTTGAAATTTCATTGAAAATTTTACAAAACATACATGCATTTGAACTATTAAAAATATTCTAAGATAATTGCATTCAGCATCGGAAATGGTTTATGAAGAAAAAAAATGAAATCGATCTATGTGACTGGGGGAGAGGGGAATGAAAAAAATTGTTCAATAAAATAAGAGAAAAGAGGAAGTCATTTTCGCGCAATTTTTGTCATTGTTTAGCTTCATACTGAATTTTACACTTATAGCTCTCAGCAAGCCATCCCATTTCCCCCTTTGATATTCCTTACAATAGACTGGTTGCACCACAATTTGTTATTTTTTTGAATTTTGTTTACGTAGGTTACGTTGAAAAACAATAAATCACTAATGCGTTGGGTATAATTGCTACGCCAATAGTATTGCTAAGTATTATAAATTGACAACTCTGGTGTTCGTTTGACAGTTAAATTAGAATTTCATGCATCACTTTGTTTTCTAGTGCATTTGGCTTTCTAGGTATAATATTTAACTGGTTTTCATAATGTTAAAACGCATCGAATTTTACTACATACGTTTTTGTTGGCATTTCAGTTGAAAATTTGTATAGATTTAATGGTATGTTGCCATAGCCCTGAAATTATTGTACAAATATGACAACGTCATTAGTAAATTTCGTATAATAACACGTGTGTGACGTGATGTGATTCAAACCCAATCACAAATGAATCTATTGAGCGTCAACAACAGCAATTCCGCGGAAAACGGTTATGAAATCGAAACACTTCTGTACATACATGTCTTATATTGATAAAAGCACTCTTGAGTCGAAACGGTTGTTCAATTTTCGCTTTACGTCCAAAGTGTCAACATTCAGTTCTCCGCATCCTTATCAGTGAATTGATTGTAGTATTACTTTATATATCACCCTGACACTCCTAGTAAAACACTCATTCCGTGAATATTTTTACCTATAATTCCGAACACGAAGACCAATCCGGCACTAATGGTCGCGAATATCGAAACACTGTATGAGTAGACAACCATGTTGCCGATTTTCTTTGGCTCGGCCACTATATATTCAGCTCATTTGGGATAAAAAGGATCAAAATCCGCTTTGGCACGTTTTCCAGCTATTCAGTATTTTTATAACCAAAACACACCGCTCAAAACAACACTTGCGACCGCATCGTATGGCTACTTTACATGATAGCCGACCGGAGTGAACTGAGCTGCGCGCGCTCATAGGTCGTCACTAACATCCCCAATCACACAGAGACACTGCACTGGCACAGGCAGGCAGCGAATCCAGACGCGTGTTTCCCCTCGCAATACGACTCGATCCGGCTTCTTCGTATGTGCATACACTAAACTGAACATCCACGTCGCGCCGCACTGCACCGATGACGGGTACGCGGAACAAAAATTGTGAGCGTCCTCGATGACACTAGCTGACTAACTGACTAAACGCTTGGGCCGCTGGAGCTGGAGATGTATGTACCTACACACGTCCAGCAGTGCGCAGGCCAATAGTAAGTTTACCATTCGTCACCACTCAGATCAAAAGGGACTCATTCATTCACCAGAATCAGATCAAAACGCGCGCGTATATTTTAAAAGGCCATGCACCACCATGTGCTTCATAGTAAATACAGTTAAGGGTCAGCTTTATCACATCCCCCTAGAATGCAGCAGCATTTGGCGATTAAAACGAGTTTTCTTTGCAAATTATTCGTTACCATACACCCAATGGAAATGGAAATTAACAGTAAATGATTGAACAACAAATATATATTGCTGTTTCTATATAGTTTTATGCAGAGTTCTTCTAGTAGGTTTATATAGTACTTAATGTAACAATTAACTTAACTGTTCAACGAATCATATAATATTAATACGTTGAAAACATAAGTCACTGTTTACCAAGAAAGAAATCATCCGTTTTTATTGTAAGATACATAACAATCCCCAATTTAATTTTTCATTGAAATTAGATCTCGATACGTCAAAGTATGTGGTAGCTAAACATTGAACTTCATTTATCGTTAAATTACTTTACTGTTACAGTGATCTGTTGCTGTACATTTTTATTCGGGTATGCAGCCTCTGCTAGATATTCTATCACTGCTAAATAGCTGCCTGCAACTCCAGCGAGTGATCATGGGTAGACAAACTAGAAATCATGGTGTCCTTTATACGCATAGAATACAGGTAAAGAAGAACGGCGATATATTGTAGGATTAACACAATTTGCACGCTATGAGTAAAAGATTTTTTAATTGTGCAGCTGCTTCCTGCAAAAGTATAGGGAGAAGGAGTCTAGAATGCGCCGTCTGAAAAACTTTAGTGCTTAAATAATTGCAGCTTTCACACAAAGTCATTATCATGAAGGAATATTGAACATCTGGACTTAGGATCCGTCTAGCGGCCGTCTGGACAAGAACAAATCAGGTGAATTGACAACCAATCGTTTATCGGTTTATTCGCAGCTGGTCAATTCTGGTCAAAAAATTGTATATTTGAGCAAGCAATGTACGCAAGAAGTTCTGTTCTGATTTTATTTCATATTTCAATAATTATGATAATAATGCTGAAGACACACGAGAAACATATGTAATCCCCTTACTGCATGTCGAATTTTGCTTATGTAAGCTGTATATTCTTGGGACGAATCGGCAAAATCAACGATTGGCACGGATAACATGAAGTGCTTACTGAGCGACAGCGGTAGCTGCAGTAAAGATTCGCGTAACGATATTAAAACACAATAGTATAACGGCCCGTTTTTAACGGGTGATCAATTTCAAATGTTTTCAGTCGGTTTGCAGTTTTTATGTTTTATTAAAACAATTTATTTGAGTGCAGGGCCGCTGATAGCCGCACCGGGCCCCAGGACTTACACTATTGCCTTCCTAGATACGCATGGTAGAAGAGCCTTTCATTAGTCAGGATCAATGATGCCATAAGTACAGATTTATCTAGAAGGGTGCAGATATTTCAAATCTTTTTGGTACAGATTCTGTACGGTTTGTCAAAAAAGTACAGATTGGTACAGATTTTTGTTATATGACAGCAAGGTAAAATAATTTAACATTGCTACAGAATCCGGTAGAGATTTTTCTAGAGAAGAGTACAGATAGAAAAGATTTTGCAACTCCAAATTTAATTGTGGCAACACTAGTCAAGATTAGAGATGGTCGGGTTCGGGGTTTTGAACCCGGACCCGACCCGAACCCGACGGGTTTCGGGTCGAGTTCGGGTTCAATAAATTTAAACCTCTCGGATTGGGGTCGGATTCCGGGTTTTCAAATTTGAATTTCTCGGGTACGGGTCGGGTCCGGGTTTTTGAAATTTTAAACTTTCGGGTTCGGGTCGGATTCGAGTTTTTCAAATTTAGAATTTTCGGGTTCGGGTCGGGCTCGGGTTTTGAACAGATCACATCCAACCTTTTCTTGACGCTGTTTACGTCTATACACAACACCCAGTCTATTTTGTAGTAATTAACTTTACTTCGTGATACGAATGGATGACACATAACCGTACTAAATTTTACTACCATTGCCATGTATAAAATTTCTTCTCTCCACATTCGCAAACTGCCTGAATTATTTTAAATTATCAAACGAGCACTCATGAGAGAGCATTCAACAATGAGTATTTCGCATCTAAAATTCTGCGTTTTTTCATTATATGAACAACAATGGCACTCATATGGTGATGGCATACTATCAAATCAGTGGTACATATATGAAACAAGCACTTTCTGTCAGATTGTCTCCGGACTGGGCCGTTGCATTACCCGGATTCCTTCATGAAATACGTAAATTTCCACGATCTTAAGGAATTGATCGTAAAAGAATTGTGTGTTCTGTTTAAGCCAATAGCGCATTTGTAGAAGTTTGGAGTTGTTCCGAGAACTCCACTGGAGATGTCGAAGCATCTCTACTGGCGCGCATACCGTACTATCTGGAACATAAAAAATTATATACCCCGTCATAGACGATCATCTTAACGCTAATCATGTGACATCAAGAACGCGTCAGAAAATCTTGATTGACACCCGTTTAACAGTTTTACCGTACCAACCAGTAACACGAGTGACGTCGTGTAAACTGTCGAATACGAATTGCCTTAGCTTAATTCAATACATGTAATAAATTATATAAAACTTCTCTTGCAGGAATGGTTTTCGATAAAAAAATAAAAGGTTGGTTGAAACTGTCATCATTAAGCTTTTTGTTTTCCTATGAGATAGCCGCCGACTTAGCCTACTTTTCGGTGAAGTTATCGGCGATTTATAAGTTTCTCAGAACATAACAAATTCCACGTTCAATAACAGTAAATATAAATGCCAATTCCCCTCTCCAGTAATTCGGTTTTGCCAAAGGAAGATATAACTGAACGAGTATGGTGCTACTTCAGGTTCGTGTAATTTTATAATTCTTAGATGAGCTAAAGATCCAGTTCGGGTGCCTAAAATTAAAAATCTTCGGGACAAGTCGAGTTCGGATCAAGTTTTTCAAATTATAAAGTTTCGGGGTTCGGGTTTTACAATATTTTCATTCTCGGGTTCGGTATTTTTCAATTTTAAAATGTTCGAGCTCTGATCGGGTTCGGGTTTTTTAAATTATATGATTTCGGGCTCGGATCGGATTCGGGTTGTACGATTTTCAAGCTCTCGGGTTAGGGTCGGGTTCGGGTTCGAAAAAAATTAAACCCGACCATCTCTAGTCAGGATGTCACACTATTTTGATTGTAACTCGGCTTACAGTCATTCGATTGCGCTAAACTAGGTATCAGCAGCCTTGCTTCGTTTCTAAGAAACAGTAACATAAAAAATTTGGTTTGAACCATGTAAAATATTCGCGTTTGAGCGGAACAAAAAGTCGAGTACATCGCACTCATTCATATTACCATTTTACCTAATGCGTTGAATAGCGATAGCAGACACTGCTCTATCTGATGTATTCAAATGGGTGGGATGAATACAGGAGCTAAGATGAATTAGGACGCAGAAACCCTACGAGTTTTTATCACAAAAAAATCTTGAATGAAAACACCCATTATTTTGTAACACAGCACAAATTTTAATATATAGAAAAAATGAACTTTTATAGGTCCCGCTATCCGCCTCGACTAGTTGTTTAAGCCGTTCTTTCAAGCTTGGTGGTATTTTGAAATTCAGTGTCTAGCAGCCACCAGTCGTTCTATCGAAGTCGAAACGCAATTTACTCGATTAATTTCCGTAATGAAAAATATAGTGCTCGATGTACACATTTGGTCTAGGGGCAGATCACTTGTGATGCATTTTTAAAAATTAGCGAAATTAACTGAATTTCTTTCCATGAAAATACAAATTCTTGATGTATTTTGCGCTGCGTGTAAGACGTCAAAACCCTACAAAACAACTAGCCCTACTTTCAACAAAATGTCGAACAAAGTGGATCAGCGTAGGACGTTTGTTAAACAAACTTTTCTACGAGGGAGTGCAAAGTTGATGCAAAATTGGAAATTAAATGCATTTTTTTTTAAATTGATGGTAATTTGTATTCCTAGAGTGATCTGCCCCTAGTATTTGGTTCAACTCAATTTGCCTCCTATGAAGGTATCTGAAAATGATCCGGATTATACATTTTCTACTTTTATTCTTTTTCGGGACCAAATTATATAGCAGGCTCGTTTGTATCATAAACCGTTCATATTTACTGCTGTAAGTTTTCGTGATGAGATTTTTTACTTCCATTTCAGTTATTGGGGTGATTTTATTTTACGTGGATGCCTCTTTGGGCATAACCGGAAACTCTAGTGATATGGAAGAACTCACTCTCTTCTAGGATCTGAACCATACATTGCAAATTAAGTATCAGATTCAGAGTACGCGCGCGATCATTCAAGAATACACGCAAATATGCGAATAGCCACACGGTTATAAAATCGAATTTATACACGCGAAGTTGCATACACGCTAGCACACGCGACAAACACGTTAACATACAAACGTTTGAGCCCTTCGCGATCATCTATGCATACCTACGCTTACGATCTTGCTAACAGGAACACTCCGGCAGGGATGCATGAAGCACAGCACGAGAGTCTAACACGAGCTCAGAGGCCGCTTTGAACGAATCAAATGCAATTAGAACTGACAACGCTCGTGCTACGTATCCTTTGTGCTCGAGCTGTAGGATTCGAAGAGCTAGCTCGGTAATCTGGCACGATTTAGCTCAATTAACTAGCACGGTAAGCCTGCCCAATGAGCTAGAACGCAATAGAGTAAGCCATTAAACGAAAGAATAGGACAAAGCACGAAAAAAATATCTTGGTAAATGTGCGACAAGTCTCTGCAATAAAACGATACAACCATTGTTACTCACACTAACGTGTTGTATTTTTTCAACTTTGCTATAGCTGAGCTATAGCTTGGAACAGCGTACTAGCTAGCACCGGGCTAGCAAGAGCTCTCGCTCATCGGTGCTCGTGCTACTTGCTAGCTCAATGAACTTAGCTCTGATACATTATGAGCCAGTGCACAGGATGCAGCACCGTTCTTGTGCATGCATGCACTCCGGTGACTAAGCGAACGTTTTAGCACTTATAAAGTCAGAAACGCAGTCTCAAGAA
This sequence comes from Topomyia yanbarensis, assembly GCF_030247195.1. NCBI lineage: Eukaryota > Metazoa > Arthropoda > Insecta > Diptera > Culicidae > Topomyia > Topomyia yanbarensis. The sequence goes on from NC_080670.1 coordinate 147,145,996, forward strand.
TGAGCCTACATACGCTCGTGTTCTCGTGATCATGAATTAATTATGTCCGGAAGTTCTTCCTCTCGGCCCTAGCAGCCTAGGCCCCATGCCCTCAGCTGGACCAATCAGAAAAAAATCACGCTCATATCTACTAGACAATACGTTCCATGGTGACATGACCGGGAACTCTAATAATAGAGTTGATTGTGATAGAAAACTCACTCTTTTCTAGCATCTGAACCATACACTGAAAATAAGTATCAGATTCACGGTCCGTGTGATCATCCAAGAACACACGCGAATATGTAAATGGACCTGGTTTTAAAATCGAATTTATGGATGCGAAGTGACACGCTAGCACACACGACATGCAAACGTCTACGCGACAAACAAACGCCCACGCAATCGAATACAATAACATACAAACGCCCTAGACCTTCGCGATTGTACACAAAGTCGAACATACAATCGCGATCATCCACGCACAACTACGCCCAATATTTCGCTAATACAAAACGCCCCGAATGATTTAGTGACCCCTACATCACTTCCAATCCGATTCACGCTGTCTCAAGTACACACCAATAAACGCTCATTCTCACGCGATCGTAGAGCCCATACGCCCGCACAACTGAACCGTACACTCGATATCACAATCAGAATCATGGCCTGCTGCAATTGGACTTAAGTAGTAATGAGTAATTCTGATGGGCAGCCTTTCCGTGAACTCAGCGCTACAGCTCCAGTAGGACAACTCTCGAAAAAGAAAACAAAATTTAAAATATCTATGAGAATCGTATTCTGTAATAAAATTTATCAATTACATGTTAAAAACATTTACAATAAAAACATTTTTACTACTTACTTCTCCGCGATGCAACCACAATAAATATGTTTCTATTCTCTTCAGACTTTCGTTGTGAAAAATAAAAGTTTTCAAAAAATGAGTTTTTGTAGTTTTAATTTTTGACAAAAAAAAATTAATTTTTTGAAAAATTCGCAACTTTTTATTCTGCGTTTGTTTTATTTGTGTTTTGCTGAACAAAATACAGATCTCGTCGCATTTTTTTTGAAAACGCTGCAAAAACTCTTAGGTCCTTTTAAAGTATTGCGCTTGAATCAAAATGCTTTGATTTGCCTTGCAAAATGCTCACAACCCATGCTAGTGTTGCTTGAGGCACTAAAAACTGGATTCTAACCGCACTGCGCACTTACTATTCTTCTATTAAATTCTTCTCATAGACTGGTTAGTTCGACTGGTCTATGAAAGTACCATCTCTATCACTTGAAATACATGTGTTTTGACAGCTCACAGTTTTCAGTAGCAGTTTGATCACTCGCCCTTTGAAAGTGCGGAGTCCAGGTTGGCGGAAAGTGCGCAATAAAACGTCTAATGACGTAACTTTTGTTCAAAACGACATATCTACAACCCAGTTAAACTCGTTCCGAAACCAGTTCGGATTTCTGAATGGAGTCAGTATGGATTCCAAATCAAATGCAACAAGCGATTCCGACTCAATCGGTTTCAGAATCGGTTGTTGCATTTGATTTGGAATTCCATTCAGGATTCCGAATCAAATTCCGAATGGTTTGACCGGGAATGAGTGACTCTCTTTGTTTACTTTCTCTTTCGATTTTTACGGCGTCTCTATAGAACTTTTCACTTATTTTACAGTACAGATCGAAAGATGGTGGTTTTGACTAGCATATTATGCAAAAAGTTGAGGGATAAATGTTAAAGCGACCGAATTATTAACAGAAGAGAAAGTAAACAAAGAGAGTCACTCATTGTAGAAGTCGTTTTGAATAAAAGGTCTAGATGTTTCATCTGTAGTGAAGATGGTCTGTCGTGATTTTAAAGATTTTTGAGTGAATCTTGGAAGAATTACTGTATCGTAGAATCTGTCGGAAAGTGTCAATTTGAACAACAATCGCTGTAATACTTTAATTCTTGCCGAAGTGATCGTTTATTGTCGAGATATGTGAAAATGAAAAACAAAAGAGGAACTCTGGTCAAAGAACGTTACTTTTAATCTTTTCGTATTAGTCCGAGTTTTTGGAATATTTACGTACAGTTTGCATAGCATAGCCTTGCGAAAGTCACCTCCATCAGATGCCATCATATCAGACATTCAATAATGATAATTTTCGATAGATTGTGCCAGGCAAATAAAATCATTTTGCAGAACAATCTACAACAATTAGTGTTTATGGATAATGGCAAAATCAAGATTCGACTGCACGATATGGCATCTCGAGCTTGCGATACGGTTTTTAAAAGTGTCGCTGTACAGAAAAGTGAATTCGTTACAAAGGACACATGAAAAAAAACTAATTATTCCTAGATATTTCATAGGTGATTACGCGTTAAGATTATGTTCTTCCTACCTGGTCCGACATTACAAAACACGACAGTATAATTCTATAAACCACGCTTTGCAGTTATCAATGACAGATTCCTACTTCAAAATTCTATGATTCTGCATTCAGATCCTCTAATCAAATTGGATATTTTAATTTAAATTCGAAACCTAATCAGTAATCATTTTGAATTCAATGTTCTAAGCAACATAACCGTTATAATTTCGTAAGTTCATTTCGATCGGACTGTCTAATTTTCTACAGAAACCCATATAATTTCTAAGAACCTTCCTGCATGGCAAAAAATTTCAGTTCATTGTGAACATGACGAATGCTAAACAGAAGATTTTTTTCTGGATTTTTAAAAGCATAATGCGAAGAACGAAACGATGTCTCGGAATGGTCGAACTAGACTTTGATGGTAAACTAAATATATTTTGGTTCCATAAATACTAACTGCAAATCAAATAACAAATGTACATGGAGGAAACCAATCAGTACACTAACACAGAAACTCTGACTTATAATTTCTGTGCTCCATCAATTACATTGAATTCAGAAAATATTTCGATTATAGAGGTTTTAACATTGGGGTCATTAGCTTCTTTTTTCGTGGTAGAAGAATCGCTTTTGAAAAAACTCTAACCCTGTGTGCGGGGTTGGGAATCGAACCAACTTTAGTTTTCTAACTTTTGAGAAGAAATGTGTACGGATTTTTCCTAGCCCACAGTTGGTCAGCTTAGTTATGCATCATAAATTCTCTTATTGGAGGTCTTTCTTAAAGATGAATTCTTAATACACCCAAAAAATAGTCAATTTCAGCAAAAAAAAGTTCAACTTTATATTATACTATTATATTTAATCAAAACCCAAATAAAACGAGTTGGAAAATTTCTACACAAGAAAAGCACCAAAGCATATTTTGATTATACACTTTGGTCGCTGTATTGAACGTAAGCATTTCTTACCGAAAAACACCTTATTTTCTCTACATTTGAATTTAATAGAGTGATTTTATGATTTTTTACTATGTAATGTTTATAAACTACCGAAAAAAGTTAATATAAAGAATGTCAATCATAGTTGCAAGTTTTTTTTAAATTTGATTGTTTCTAAAGCCCATTTTATGAAAACAGTGTTTTTTTAAAATCCCTGTACAATTACAAAAAAAAACTATAAAAGCTATGTATACAGGTAAATCAATGCTTCAGATAATTTAACAGTGCACAGACTAAAAATGCATTTAAAAAAAAAGAAAATATTAATTTTTTTATTTCAGGTAGAAGTTTCGGAAAGGTTTCGGGTAAGAGTTTGAATGTTCCACGGCAAGGTGCTGCACGAGATTGCATGAGCATGACCATGATGCCCGTACAATTTGTAGTTGCTACTCCGTGGTTGACCAGAACAAGCAAAATTGCACAGAGAATCGATGAATAGGGCCTGGGAGTAGCTATCTATCTTCCTGCGCACGTTTCGTTCCTGTGCACGTTTCGAGAATTCCATCCTGTGTACGTTACAAGAGTTCTATTGAAAAATAAATATGCTGGTAGCGCCACCGATGAAGAGCGTTCCGTGATAAGCGATAGTTGAAGCCCGTCCGACTCCGGGCCTTTCGCGCCATCAATATCGCGTAGCTTGATATATAGGGGAGACCGGAGCTGGTTGGCCGAGTTTTGCCTTCGGAATTTCTGTACTCATTCTAGTTAGACTTTTTGAAAACCGGTTTGCGCTGTCGTGAAGATACAACCCTTGAGCTCATATGGAATTTTTTTGATTCCTGAAAAAAATCAGAGAAAAAGTTATTAGCAAACAAATGCGGAAAGAAAAATCGGCCAACCACCCCCAGGGCTGGGGTAGGTTGGTCGAGTTTGGTAAAATAAGTTAAATACGTAAAATGTATCAGTGGAAAACTTTTAATTTAAAAAAACATCGTTTTTTCGTATATAGGAAAGGAAAATAAAATCCACTCTTCACTTTTAGTCTTCTTAGCCTTTTTGGATTTAGTTTTGGCAGCATTAGTGAACTTTTCATCAGCTCTCGTTGTTTTTTTTTCCTCCGCCAGCATACGCTTACGTTTGATTTCATTTTTCTGCTCCTCAAATACTGCTTTTATTGAGGAATCGGTCAAAATTTGAGTCGATCGGCGTTTACGGCCATACCACTTCTTCGAATCAGATCGTGCACTCGCCTTCGGAAGCTGTCTAACGTCTTCAGAGAGGCTTACATCTGCAGCAAATTCTATGATAATGGACGACTTTTGTTCGGGGTTGACGCTCCAATTCGGGAGACATACGAGTGAACGTGAGCTACGTTCATGAGTTCGAATTCGCGTCTTAAATCCCGCACGAACGATTTGTTGATTTCGATTTTCGCTCTAAAGAAACGTTTTCGCGTTAGCTCATTAGTCCACCAAGCTCGTTTGTTATTCGGGCGGAGCATACGTTTTCTCCTAGGCGCAAATTGTTGGAAAATTGAATCTAGTTCGCGATGAAAACTATTCACAGATTCATTCAAACTGCCCGTCTCTAATAGTTCCAATCAATTGATCCGTAAAATCTCCAATTCATCATGATCGCACAGATTGAAGTTATAAAATAAATCGGCATCGTCATTCACAGTCACGGTGAACAACTATAACATTTCCAAAACGCAATTTTGCGCTAAGCGCCCAGTATTAGATCTATTATAGTTGAAATATATCGAAATTCATTCTAAAATCTGACAAACCTTAAATAAAATTCTTTCACTTCTAACATTTGCAGCATACATAACAACAACAAAAAAAATCGATGACCTCGGGCGATAACGCCATTTTTATTATTTAATATTTTTACACGCATCAAATAGTTTCAGAATCATCAGTGATTCGTAAAATACGAGTAATTTACATTTAGCTAAATAAAGCAAGAAAAAAAAATTGGAAGGAATTAAAATGTTGGTTGTAAATCTGACGTATTCACCCGTATTCTGCAAATGTTAGAAACAAAAAAATTTTTTTTAAAAGTTGGGCCAATTTTTTTACTTTTTGAGAAAATTTTTAATTATATTGAGAAGAATATGTGGGTGTTTAGTGTAATATTGCGTTTTTTAATATTTAAAATTCAGCAAATGAAACATGAAAAGCCGTATCACACTGTTAGGTGTATTCAAAGCGTTTTTGTTTTAAGAGCAGGATACTTCTCACATCCAATGTAAAATTCGTTTCGCTTCGACCTCAAAAAATGTACTAGTAACCAACATATAAAATAATCATCATAGTGAAAATAAAATTTAACTTTTTTCGTCTTACTTCTAGGACTGACCACAAGACTCAAATTTCAAAATTAATGTCCTATGAGCTTAATTCAATTTCAATCGTGAAAACAACATTTTTAAACACTGCGTTCATCTCCAACTTAGTCGACTTTTGATTTAAACATAAACGGTATGCCACTGTAGTGCACTGCAATAACCAGAACAGTGAGCACGACATGAGCGTACGAAGGCCCCATAGTATACATTGCCAACCAGATGTGTACATTCTTTCACTGATTATGATGTTTGTTTGAAGATCAACGTCATTTCATCCAACGTTTCTGATATATAGAACAACATACATAAACGGCTTTCCCGCTTTATACATGCGTTTCCCGTAATGCTTCAGCAGGATGGTCACGGTCCCCATATTTATAAGCAAGGATAGAAAGCTACTACGGGAGCAACCACCACAGAACGCAAAGTAGAACTCAGAAAAAACAAACAGAATACTCTATGTCCCAGCCAACCGCAGAGTCAATTGGTATAGATAGCGAGCATATTGTACAGTTTAACAGTTTGATATATAAATAAAATTTGATATCTTATCTTACTTCACAACATTGCAGCTGTGTCCAAAGGAAAATTATGCGGCACCGGTAATTGAACTGATCCCCAAACTCTAAATTACATCTCGGGAAGAGTTTAGGATGTCGATTTAATTAATACTAATTTATTTACTACAGCGTACTAATACGATATATGTAGATATGTACAGTTATGTGGATCAATGTTGTACATGAAAAACTAACCACATGGTAACGCAAACAACAGAACGATTTTTTTGTTTTCTTACCAAACTGTTTTTGATTATTTAGTCTTTGTTTAAAACTCAGCGAATTATTCTGGAGAATCAATTAGGTCGTTAAGCTATATGCTATTTTTGGTCTCTTCCGATGAAGCTGACGTAAAAGAGAGGTAGTCGAACTATTTTTCACATTTTTGCTAGGAGAAAGTAAATAAAAAATATTAAATGAAATTTAATTAATATGCCACCTCTTTCATTTGACGACCTTGACCTCTATTATTTTACTGGGTTAATTGTCAAAGATGCTGCTTATGTGGCTCAAACCATTATCAAGTAAGACCGATAGTGTCAAGTGATAAACCGAATAGAAATTTACAGTAACAAAATCGTAATTTTCACTGTGACAGTACGTAGTTTTACAACACTTGATAGCACAGTTTAATATTATTCTACAATACAACAACAATAACCTTTAACTTGTCCACAGAAAATTTCAATGTTAATTGTTTTCAACATTAATTTTTTTTCTATCTATACATTTTTGACATTGAAAATGTTTTACTCCACTATCTGGGGCTAGGTGTCATTCAAAAATATAAAATACGTAAGGTTTGTATGCTTATAACTACGCTACTGCTAAATGGATTTTAATCTTTTATACACCAGCCGATTCAGAAACGTCTAGCTTAAATATTATGTTAGAGCAGTTGCACTCTTGATTTGTTTTTAAAAAGTTGCGAGACAATCTATAGCAATTCTTAGTAGTCAATCCTAAAGTATTGCCATCTGACCAAGAGAAGGCACTGATTGATCGAATTCCTTGGGGCATGTTCAGCAGCGTAGTATTTTATATGGGAGTTTCAAAATGGAATTTGATCAGAAAAAATCACATTCTCAGGCGAGCTTTTAGATTTATTATTTCGAACAGTTCTCTTTGTTGCTTCATTTGAAATACGGTCCAGTTCTAGATTCATAATTTTGACAGATCTGTAATATAAAACTGAAAATTTTAAAACTAGAACGTTCATAGATTCATGTACAAAAATCACGATTTCACGCACTGGACTATTTTCAAAAATCGTGAACAAGTTCCTGAAATTATGGATAACAAACCTCGTATTCATAAAACTACGTGTTTTCAAAAAACTAGTTCACGCAAAAATGTACATGGCGTTACGTTGCAATGTTTTGTTCGGTTACTGTGATTGTTCCCTGGACATGTTTAGAGTTTGTTGATTCTTGTTCATATTTCGGGAATACACTGATTTGTATAAAGTATATCAACTAAAGGAACCGACTTTTAAACGGTATTCATGATTTCAGGAGCTTTGTTGCTATTTTCGTAATTTCTCGATATGTTACCGTTTACCGTGATATTTTATTCATGAGTTTAATATAGGATTTTTCTGGCAGAGTACCACGATTTCTGTTCATGATTTTAGGGTCTCAATCAAAATATTTGTAATTTACATTCACGTTTGCGTGATATCTTGTTCACGAGTTTCGTGCTGGATTTTTTAGCAGAGTAGTGTCACTTATGTTCATGATTTCAGGGTCTTAGTCACGATTTTCCTAATTTCTATTCACGTTATCGTAATATTTTAATCACAAGTAGAGTGAGTAGTGTAATTTATGTTTATGATTTCAGTATCTTAATCACGATTTTCGTAATTTATATACACGTTATCGTGATATTATATTCTTGAGCTCACTGTCGAATTTGACAAGTGGAACGACTTTTAATTCCTATCGGATTGTTACTCGGAGTAACGCGACAATATGAATTGGATCTTAAAGGTATGGGTAATTCGGTGCACCGTAAAACGGAGTATTTTTGATCACCCGGGTAAGTATGATCAAATGAGACTTTTTTTCAGAAACGTACGATACGATGATTCCCTCTAACAAAATTATCGAAACAAAAAACAATCCATATTCCAAACATTTTCAGCATCTATCGGCAACGATTATTTCAGCATTTAACTTATCTTTTATGATAACAATTTCAATTTGAAAATGATACAACTTTCATGCACCGTTTCAATCTGTTCAAACAATTCCCTGTATATTAATGAAATCAATCAACTTCAACCGTACTGATTACTTTTTTGAAATCCGTAAATATTTTTGTCCAATAATTCATTTCAAAAATCTCAGATTTTTTGGTACCTATTTAATTTTGATTAATTCCCGAAAAAATTGATAAAATTTGGCTGTATCCTACTAGGCAATTTTGTTAACTTACGAGACGACACAATGCCGGGTCATGAAATTGCCTACGGATATGCAATTTACACAACATTTCGAGAGTTATCTCTCATTTCGATGCACATATTTTGCTGATCAATGTTACCCAAAAAGCAACGAATGAAAATTTACAACAAAGTAATTTATTTTTTATATTTATACGCAATAAAATACCCAACAATTTTTTTTTCATAAAACGTTTATTTGACACGGCATTTGCAAAAGCTTTTTTACGCCGGGGTTTTTTTTACATAACATGTTACAAAGGTTCTTAAGACTATCACGTTATATGAAAAAAAAATCTCTTTCTAATGCTAACACTGAGGATAATCACCATTTTGAATGTTTTTAATTATACTCTATTTTCTTGAATTTCATTGTAAACCTATTGATAGTTTTTCTGTAATCTTTGTTTATTTTTTTTCTTTATTTATATCGGGCAAAAACTAGAAACGTTGTGGGGATAATTATATTTGAATATTTATTGTTTTCAGGAAATGATAAATATGGCTCATGTATGTAAGATCTCGTAAAGCGAGGATATCACGAACAGGTACATAGGGTGGTTTTCTTCTGGCTCGTAAGGAGTCTATTAATTGGGATCTGGCTTCACGATATTCAGTGCAAGACCAAACAACATGTTCAATGTCTTCGTAACCCTCTCCGCAAGCACATTGATTATCTTCTGCGATCCCAATACGGCGGAGATGCGCATTCACCGTATAATGGTTGGACATGAGTCTAGACATCACACGAATGAAGTTTCGACTTACATCCAACCCTTTGAACCATGCCTTCGTTGATACTTTAGGAATAATTGAGTGCAACCACCGTCCCAGATCTCCATTGTCCCATGATGTTTGCCAACTAGTAAGCGTCCTCTGACGAGAAGCGCTATAAAATTCATTGAAGGCAATAGGTCTTTCATAGATGTCAGCGTCCAGCGCCCCTATTTTGGCTAAATTATCCGCTCTCTCATTACCCGGTATGGAGCAATGAGCGGGAATCCACACTAAGGTAATTTGATAAGATTTATTTGTTAATTTAGTTAAGTATTCTCGTGTCTTCTTCAAAAAGAACGGAGCGTGATTATCAAGCTTTAATGAGCGTAGTGCCTTAATTGTGCTGAGGCTATCTGTGAGGATGAAATAATGGCTCGGAAGTAAAGTATCAATGATTTCCAGACTATAGTGAACTGCTGCTAGTTCGGCTGTATAAACGGAGGCAGGTTCTGCAAGCTTGAAAGAGATCGAGGTGTTATTGTTGAAAATACCGAAGCCAGTGGCCTCATTGATTCGTGACCCATCAGTGTAGAACATTTTATGGCAGTCGATGTATTGGTATTTACTTATGAATATTTTAGGGATCTCCAGAGAGCGCTGGTGATCCGGGATTCCACGAATTTCCTCTTGCATGGACGTGTCGAAAAATAAAGTGGAATCGGGAGTATCTAGTATATTAAGACATGTCAGAACATAACTAGAAGGCGTTATTTCTTGTGACATGTGATTGAAGTACACTGTCATGAATCTGGTTTGGGATTGAAGCTCGACAAGTCTTTCGAAATTTTCAATTACAAGTGGATTCATAGTATCGTTGTTTGATACAATCTTATCACGTCACTTGGATGAGCACCCCACCAAGATCCGGTTATTGTTCGGAGAAAATTTATCCTTTGTTGGCACTTCTTTATCAGATATCTAATGTGGCCTCCCCATGTACCTTTAGAATCGAACCAAATTCCGAGATATTTAAAGGTCATCACTTGGGCTATCGTTCTACCAACCAACTGAAGCTGAAGCTGAGTTGGATCACGCTTCCTTGAAAAAACAACCAACTCTGTTTTCTCCGTAGAGAAATCGATGCCTAACTTCAAAGCCCAACTTGATAAATTATCCAAACTATCTTGCAGTGGTTATTGTAAATTTATGGCTTTTGGTCCTGTAACAGAAACCACGCCGTCGTCTGCAAGTTGCCTTAGAGTGCATGGGCTGACAATACAATTATCAATGTCATTCACGTAAAAATTGTAGAGAAGGGGGCTTAAACAAGAACCTTGTGGGAGGCCCATGTAACTTATTCTGAATGCTGCCAAATCGCCATATGAAAAATGCATGTGCTTTTCTGACAATAAGTTGTATAAATAATTATTTAATATTGGTGAAAGACCACATTGATGTAGTTTCTCTGAGAGAACATCAATGGAAACAGAGTCGAATGCTCCTTTTATGTCCAAGAACACAGACGCCATTGTTCTTTTTTTGCGTAAGCTAGTTGGATTTCTGACGAAAGTAGCGCCAGACAATCATTCGTTCCCTTTCCCCTCCGAAAACCAAACTGGGTATCTGATAGCAAGCCGTTCGCCTCAACCCAATTGTCGAGACGTCGTAGGATAATTTTTTCCAACAATTTCCTGATGCAGGATAGCATTGCAATCGGTCGATACGAGTTATGGTCGGAGGCTGGTTTTCCCGGTTTTGGAATGGCGAAAACTCTCACTTGTCTCCAGTCGTGCGGGACTATGTTCTGCTCAAGTAGCTTATTGAATAAATTCAACAAGCGTCTTTTTGCTAGGTCAGGCAGATTCTTCACCAAGTTGAATTTAATTCTGTCTGGACCCGGAGCATTATTGTTGCATGAGAGGAGTGCAATTGAAAATTCCATCATTGTCAAAGGCGAATCTATGGAATCGTTACTTGTGGGAGCATCGCGAATGATTTTCTGCGCAGGAGCAGAATCTGGACAAATTTTCTTGGCAAAATTAAATATCCAGCGATTCGAAAAATCTTCGCTTTCATTAGTTACGTAACGATTCCTCATTCTTCTGGCTGCGTTCCAAAGAGTACTCATTGATGTTTCTCTTGACAAGCCATCAACGAAACGTCTCCAATAACTAGACTTTTTGGCACGACGGAGACTGTCAAATTTGTTTTGTAAAATCGAATAATTTTCAAAGTTTGCACGTGTACACCCTTTCCGTTTCATAATTTCTTTGTAAGCAACTTGTTTAGCTTCATATGCATCCGAGCACTCTTTGTCCCACCAGGGATTAGGAGGCCGGCTGTTCATTATCATGCCAGGATTGCATTTCGTTTGGGTTTGTTCTGCTGCTTCAATAATCAAACCCGCTAGAAATTCATATTCTTCGGTAGGTGGTAGCTCTTCCGTCGAAACAAGAGAAGTAAAAATTAAAGATTGGTATTTTTTCCAATCAATATTTCGTGTCAAGTCATAAGGGACATTGATTGAATTCGTGAGGCCTAATTCACTGTTAATTGAAATAACGACTGGCAAATGATCGCTACCGTGAGGATCAGGTACAACCTTCCACGTGCAATCTAACCGAAGTGATGTCGAGCATAGAGATAGATCTAATGCACTTGGTCGTGCGGGTGGTCTGGGAATGCGTGTTGCTTCGCCTGTTTTTAAAACTGTCATATTGAGCTCGTCACAAACATTGTATATCAAAGAGGATCGATTATCATTGAAGAGGGAACCCCACAATACTCCGTGCGAGTTGAAGTCTCCCAGTATCAGCCGCGGAGCAGCCATGGTTTCCACTATCTCCAAAATCTGACGTTGTCCAATTTGAGCTTTGGGAGGTATATATATAGAGGCGATAGACATGTCTTTGCCTTTAATATTCGTTTGGACAGCTACAGCCTCAATGCCCGCAAACAAGGGGATGTTAATTCTATAGAAAGAATAGCACTTTTTAATTCCTAGAAGCACTCCTCCATACGGGGTGTCTCGGTCTAGGCGAATAATGTTGAAATCATTCAAGTTGAAATTAATGTTTGAGGTAAGCCATGTTTCACATAAAGCATTTTTAAGGAGTCAATTTTAGGTATGATACTTCTGCAATTCCACTGTAAAACAGTGATGGAATCTTTCATTGGAGGAGGTGAATTACCCATTGAAAGATACAATCGCTGCAAGGATGGGCCATTGAGCAATCAGCTGCTCTAAAAATGTTCTAATTGTTGGGAGGAACGCTGAAAGTATACTTTTTAGTGGTTCAGAAATATTGAATGCTTTGAAAATCCAATCAACAATTTCAGAAAATTTCAATAAACCTATCCCCGGTTGAGGCTCGGAGGAAGTTGAAGTTTTATTATTTCCAGTAATTGTGTTCTGTTTGGATTGTACATTACCAAAACCGGGAGGGACTGGCTTCGGTATTGCATCGGAATTCTTTAGCTTTGGCCGCAATTTATTTGTTGGAGGTGAAATTTTAAGGCCCTTGCTTGGCAGTTTGGGAAAAGAGGATTGTTTTCTTTTCCTCTTGATGAGGCCCCCCACATTTGCCACACCGTACCTTATTGGAACAGTAAGTGGCTGTGTGGCCAAGCTGTTTACAATTAAGGCAATTCATCACACGAGGGATGAAAAGGCGAACGGGGAGACGAATTTTATTAATAAGAACATGGCTAGGCAAAGCAGACCCAGCGAAAGTTACACGAAATGAATAGGATGGTCGGTAAACTTTTTTCTCTTCTTCATGTGATACTGAGTACAATTGCTTACAATCGAGTATTTTACCTTATTAAGCAGGGCGTTCTTGAAACAACCAACACCATGCTTAAGTATATCCTCGGCAGTGATGCTGGGTTCGGAGATGACTCCATCGCATTCTATATCGCGCGAAAGTATATAAACTTTATATTCACGCGTGAAGAGTTCGCAGGCTACTATCTCGTTAGCTTGCCTAATGTTATCAATGCTAACTCGAAGTTTATCTTTATTTACTTTCACGATCTCTGTTACAGCAGAAAATCGTGAAGTCAGATCCCGTGCAATTTGCACAAGGTTTAATGGCTTTCCTTTCCGCCTGAAGAAAACCTGGGAGTGGGCGTAGCGTATTGGTAAATCGATTGCCTTGTACGCAGCGCACCTGGGTTCGAGTCCCGACCCCGCACATAGGGTTAGAAATTTTTCCTAAGAGATTTTTCTAACCCGAAGAGGCGAATGACTTTAAGGTTAAAACCTCTATAATTAAAAAAATAAAAAAAGAAAACCTGCCATGGTCCAGAAGACCCTTGGGGGTATAATTTTATTCTAAGGGGAGTTGAGGGAGGGGGATCAGAAGAATTTTGCTCTTGTGAAATGGAGGATTCCATCTCACTATCCTCCATCTCGCCTACCATACACAGTAAGTAAATTAAATACTAACACTAGCAAAATTATATTAAAATCTACCTGTCCTTCGAAGAGTTGCAGATTCACGCTGTCTCCCTCTGTCACGCTCGGGTTGAACACAGCGCAACCACCACTACCAAGATGGAGCCGCTGTTTACCTGTGGGTCCAGGGGTATTTCCTTACTACGCAGCGTGGCTAGGTACACAAATACACAAAAGCCCGTTTCTGCACTAGCACAGATGAATAAGTGATGATGAAGCGAGACGCATCACCAACAAGATGCAGCTCTGTCTCACTTAGCGCCGACTGTATGCAGCGTAACCACTACCACCACCAAGGTGGGGCCGCCGCTTACCTGTGGGTCCAGAAGTATTCCCCTACTACGCAGCGTGGCTAGGTACACAAATACTCAAAATCCCGTATCTGCACTAATGCGGATGAATGAATGATGATAAAGCGAGCCGCTTCACCAACCAGATGCAGCTCTGTCTCACTCCGTCGCAAGCGCCGGTTGTATGCAGCGCAACCACTACTACCACCAAGGTGGGGTGCCGCTTACCTGAGACTTCGTTGCTTTCGCACCAACACTCGCTTATCGCGTGGTACCACCACCAAACGAGCGCTCTCGCAGCCAACAATCCTGCCTGTCTCCGCACCAACACAGCATCAAATACTGACACGGTATACAAACTTCTAGCCTATTCACGGCTTGCACAGCCTTGGTTGCTACAACCAATCAGCAAACACAACCTTTCAAGGCGAAGGCTAAAACTGTTATGACCCAACAATTTGAACATTTTTAATCTATGGATACCAGTACTTGTTTTAAAAAAGGAAACAGTTACATCTACTTGAATTGAAGATAGTTATTCGAAAAACTTTTGAAAAAGTGATCAATGTTCACCCATTTTACGGTACCTTGTGAACTACATCACAAAAACGATTTGTGCTCAGTGCAGTTTTCGTTTTCTGTGCGGACATCACATTGAAACTTATCAAATGAATAACGATGTTCGAGGTCTTAATAGCTTTTTGTATCTGCTGCTCGCACCTATTACTAGTCGCTAGAACCTGAACAGAACTTTAAGGACGTGAAAATTTCAAGACCATATGCAGAGTTACATGAAATTGAAAATGATTCCGGTCTTCTAAATATCACAAGCACTCAAGATAGTTAGGGAATCATGTACTACGAATCATGAACCCGTTCATGGATCCTTGAATAATATTTTACGATTTTGTGGACTATTTCATGAGCGCCTATACTAGGAATCATGAACCAATTGGTCGGTGTTAAGTCAGACCGGACAAATGATTTATTTCGAGAAAAACGGGCTTAAAGTTTGAATCGCAGTATCATCTACGTTATAATTAGAAATTATTTTTTGCTATAATTCTTGTTTATGGTTACATATTCAAAATCTAGCAGAAGTCGAATGTAGCTGAAGAAATTCTTTATCAAGTGTTATCATTATCTCATTTTTTATGTTTTACGACTTAGTCCGGTCTGACTTAACACCGACCAATTTGCGATCACATGAATATTTTATGATTTTGTGAACTATATCACGAGCACGCATGGTCAGGTGTGACGTTTATACTAAGAATCATGAATCAGTTTATGTTTTCATGAATAAGCTTTCATGATTTTGTGAACTATTTCACGAACACAAATGATCAGTCACTAGGAATCATAAATCAGTTCACGTATACATGTATGATATTTTCGATGTTGTGCTAGGAATTATGAACTAGTTCACGAATACATGAAACTAATTCCACAGTTTCGTGAACTATTTCACGAGCATGAATGGTGAGTTTTGACTAATTCGCTAGAATGCCTCTAGTCTGAACGAGGCTAGCAGGTTAAATACAATTCTCTCAAAATCGAGAGATTCTCATTGGCGGACGAAAAAGATGCTCTTAATTGTCTCTTCGACGCACACTTTCTACGTAGTATCGATCTGGAGCTGAACAATGTTCACATGTTTCATTCTGGTGATTTAGATTTAGCTACTGCAAAAGGGATTTGATATTTTCATGTCTTATGATTATGATTTCCAGTGTTGCTACCGAATATCTCGAAAGCATGACGAGAAATAACTGTTAGATTTATTCCCAAAGTGGGGGGCGCTCAAGCTATGAAGAAGCCAAGAGTTTTAGGTCTATCAGTTTAAGTTAATTTCAGCTTTGGAACGGATAATCACATCAGGAATGTTAATTTAGTAGAATGTCCACTGTACAAAATGCAACATGCATATCAGTGTGGGAAATCCACGATCACTCTGCTTCACGATTATGTTTACAACATTAGGAAAGCCTTCTCGCTCAAGTAATCTGGCTTGGGTGTGTTCCTAGATAGTGAGAGTCAGTGGTGGATCCAGGGGAGGGTCCTGGGGGTTCAGATCCCCTCCGAAATATTTTTACTTCTTGAAATTTTTTAAATTAGTTTTCAAGTTTCAAACTCAAATTCTTTCCAAACCACATTTGACCAACGAAACTTATAATGGTTAAATAAGGTTATTGCGTAATACTAATTGTAGAATGTTTATTTTAAAATAAAAATTTCCGACCCCTTCCGATTTTTTTCTGGATCCGCCTCTGTTGAGAATGATTTTAACAATGTGTCCTTCCAGTCTATTCTGGAAGCGACGCGCGGTCATGTGGTATATACATGTATCTCGGGTTGGATAAACGTAATGCTTAGTAACCACATTCTTTACTCGTCACTAAGACAGGCAAAGATACGGAAGTTGAGTATTTGTGGTCGTCCTCCTCAGTGTTGTTCTATCACCTTTGTTAGGGGCCGTACACAATTTTTTTTTTCGACGATTTTTGATCTTCCCCTCCCCCCACGTAGCATTTGGTCACAAAATTCTAACCTCCCCCTCGTAAATGACGTAGCATTTACTTACCCCCCACCCCTCATCCTTTACAACGCGACCGGAGGATGAAAAAAATTACATTTGTTTTACAATTATTTCAAATAATGTTCTTTCAAAATGTTTGACGACATTTTCATTATAACAGCAAATTGCGTACAAAATAAGCCCATTTCATGACAAATATAGTGTTGATAGTTTTGTTTTGAATTTTATATGTCAAAGGGTGAAGAGAAGTTCCCTCATTTCACAATCCTGCAGCTGCCAATGATTCTATCAAGCATACGTTCATCTAAATTACTAATTTTTGTTTGGTTGAATCCGAAGAGAAAATTTAATTCAGTTACCAAACTAAGTGGTTAGTCTCCAACAAAAAAACTAAGTTTACTAGTTAGCAACATTAACTAACTAATGCAGCAAATTAAATCCGCATGCTAAATCTTTCCGTATTTTTGCAAGTTTGTAATTCCACGAATCGCAAAATATACATCATGAAAAGTCACTTGTGTGAACTTAAATTTATTTCTCTTGGGAATGGAGGAACATTAATTTTTTTTTCTCTAATCAAGCACATCTATTGGATTTACACGACAAATGTACGTCCAATATTGGCATATAGATGCCTTGTGTGGTGGCAGAAGGTAGAGGTGATGACGGTTCAGTCAAAGCTAAACCATCTGTAAAGAATGGTGCTCTTGGCGTTGACTGGTACTTTCACCACAACTCCGATTGCTGTCTTTGAAGCTCTTTTCAATAAGAAACCATTACACATGTACCTCAAACAAGAAGCACTATCATGTGCATACAGACTGCGGTTACTGGGCTTTGGAACAGTAACCATGTTGATCTTGCTGCTTGAAGATATTCTTGCTCCCAGCGATATTACAGTCACACGTAGTTTTCCTTACAGGACATTCCATGTGAAGATTTCCTCTCGAGGGGAGTGGTTGTCTGGCTATATTGAGAGACAACAACAAACATAGGTGGTTTGTTACACTGACGGTTCTTTTATAGAGGGACGTGATGGTGCTTGTGTCTACTGTCGTCAAATGAGATTGAAACAATCTCACTCGCTAAGTAGATACTGTGCTGCATTCCAAGCAAAAATCTTCGCGATTATGTGCGAGGTACAATCGGTGCTTCTACAGAGCTTGTCCAGCAAAGTTATAAACTTCTGCTCCGATAGTCAGGCTGTAATCAAGGCCCTTAGCTCAGACAAATCACGGTCCAAGCTAGTGATCGCGTGCCGAACCCAAATCGAAGAACTAAGCATTGTCAACACTATCTACCTTGTCTGGGTGCCCAGACATTCTGGTATTACTGTAAACGAATGGACTGACAAATTGACCAGGACAGGTGCCGCGATTGACTTCATTGGTTCTGAGCCTACCCTACCAATTTCGACAAGTTGTTTTGTCCGAGCACCACAATTATTCGATAAAGTCTATAAACGTGTTTCCAAACAAAGGCGTTTCTAGAACAACCATGCCCAGTGATTTCGAAAAATCTGCATTTTTCGAAACTCCACAGCGGCATGCTGACCAGGGCTTTAACCGGCCACTGCAAACTCAATTATCACATGGCAACTATTCAGTGCGCTGAGTCATTTTCATGCGATCTTTGTGAGTCTGACTACGGAACATCATATCATCTGATAAGCAACTGCCCAGCAGTTTTCGGCCGTCCTTACATAGACGTCACCGTATTTGGACGACTGAAACTCAGAGACATACTAATTTTTTTATCCAATGCGGTAAAGAGCTTTGGACTTACTCGCAGGCGATTTGAATTTGTTTTTGTGCTGTTATTTTTCCGACCCTTCCAATCCTACTTCCTCCCTCATCCTTCCGCTCAGGAAATGAAGAGAAGACACGGCCAGGTACAAATCCCCGACTACATAGGGGAACGTGCCATTTGAGACAATTCCTGATACAATTGCGTGGTGAGAATTGTTTTCTTGTCAACTGGATCTTGGGAGTCATTCATGCCACTCTTATTGTTATCTTACATCTGCTTTCACGTACAGCCTACACACCCAAAAAATCTGAATTTTATTGTTGACGTAATTGCAAACATGACACAAATCAACAAACCGCAATTTACGAAATGGCGGAACATTACCGTGTTCCATTTAATTATACATGAAACATATACTTTACATGCGCAATGACATAAAATTACACTTCCTACCATTCAGAACAAACGCTGTATGTGGAGTAAAATTACATGATTTACGAAATTAAACGTCATGTAAAATTAAAATCAAACGTAAAACTAAGTTATTTTTGATGCTCGTATATGTCAGGGTCAGGAGAGGTAAATTTACATTATTTTTTCTAGGTGTGTACTAGCAGCGTTGCGACTTATGGTGTCCAGACAGTGATTATGATGTTGGTGTCGTTAAATTAACCTTAGCGTGCCAGGTCAAAAGTTGTTAAATCGATAGCCTTGTACGCTGCTCACCTGGGTTCGATTGCCAATCTCGCACATAGGGTTAGAGATTTTTCTAAAGAGATTTGTCAAGGAGAATGACCATAAGGTTAAAACCTTTATAATCAAAAATAAAAAAAAATTGTCCTTGTTATGTGCAAAGTGTCATCTTATATAGTAGGGACAGCTAGGAAGGAATAGGTCGATCCAACTGCAATCCTATGACATAAACATACTTTGAAATATCTGCAAAGTAATTTTTCCGTCCATACTCCGTAAAGGATTCCACTTCTACGACATGTGTTTTTATAGCTATATCACAAGTACGCGATACAAGATCGTATAGTCGTATCTCGATTTTACCATATATACGGAGAACTTAATTCGAATACCATCAGGAGAATTAAGTTGACGAATGTACAAAATTTTTGGCTTAACCAATTAGTTGAATGTTATCAGTGTGGTTGATATGATAGAAAACCTAGTAGTAAGTAGATTGAGAATCATAACTAACCGTAGCGTTGTATTTGGAAGTTAGAAGCAAGGTGAAGCGATTAGTTCAGCTATAAGATTGAAACATGTCAACCGATGTTAGTGAAAAAGATTTTTTTCTTCACTTGCAAAAACATGAACATTTAGACTATGCTTCTACTATCACTGCACATGCGTTTACTAAATAGATATTACTATTATCTCATATTATTCAATCGAAACCAAAAGGTGCGAAATATGTTGACTCTATGCATAATAAATATCAGAGTTCTTTATAATCATGCAAAGCAACACATTGTGAATAGGACTAGTTATTTCGTAGAAGAAGTCAATGTACGCTCTATCATCTGCCATGACGGGCGAGCATTTTGTCCAGCACTTGTTCAATACAATAAAACTGTATATCGTTTCGGGGCGTTTATGGACATATTGCTTCCCCCATTCAATTCAGCAAAATAAATCGAGGGGAAATAAATTGTATAATGGAGCAAAATGCAACAAGCTATTCAAAAAGGGTTGTCCCCAGCGGTAGAACTAGTGATGAGAGCGGACCGGAACCTGTATTTCCATACGGTATATCGGATTTCATGAAATTTCTCGAATGGCAAGTACCTGTACAATCAATTCTTAGGCGTCAATTTCACTTTCGATCATGAATTCATATGGAATGTTAAAAAATCGATATTAAGGAAAAATGAATTCTAATACCTTAATGTATACATATAAATCCGATTTGAGAGAAATTAAGTGAACATTCGATTGATTGGATACAGATAGCAGAACCTACTTGGGAGCTAACATACCGGCAAGAAATACTGGGTCATAATGGATTAAACGTAAAAATATATAGGGTTAAAGTGGCGTTTGACCCTTAAGGGACGCATACTTTAACGGGTAACATAACAGATTTACAAATCTTATAATTTATCTGTAATGTATGTCTGTTAAGATAATTTTGAATTACGTTGATAATGTGAATTGGAAAAATGAAGTCCTACATTTTGGCATTCAATCTTTTGTGCCAAATACTGTCGAAAGCTTTTTCAATGTCTAGAGGAGTAACCTCAGTGGAATGGACCTCTGAGATATTCTTCTTTATCATGTAAGTTACTCTAACAAATTGATGAGTGGTTACATGTCCCAGTGTTGTAGGTGACACTCAGTCGTATCAGAATAATTGATGGTATAATTACAATTATTGCCCATAGTGAAGTTACAGGGGTTCGAAAACAGGCTAAAATAAAATGAAATTCAGCTATAAGACTCTACAAGGCATTCGCGAAAAATCAGAAACAATAAAGCTAAATAAGAATTGAAGGAATTCATCGTAGACAACATCTAATAACTCGACTACTGTGAGTGACAGTAACAGCATATCTTCTGCAAAATTTATAAAAATACAACTCTACAACTTTGTCGAAGACAGCCAAGCGCTATCGCTTTCGGTTCAAAAGTTAAATTTTCTTTAGTCTACTATGATTATTTTTTAAATAATATTGCCAAAAGATGGCGCTTTTTACACACACACACGCACAAACATTCTAGAATGTGTGAAATCGCTAATATGAACAGTTTTGACTCCAATGAAGTAAGTACCTAAAACGCTGTTTGGAACCACTGTGCTGCGGTCGAACCAAAGATAAACTCAAGATAGAGTGGTCGGAGATTTCCCATGTACCATCAAAATATGACCCCTTGTTAACCTCGGTTCACAGTCAGAGTGACAGCTAAAAAAATCAAAGCGAAGCTTTGGGTAACACCATCGTCGATCTTTGCGTCGTATCTATGACAATATGTAGCGGTAAACATGTTACCCGAATTTTCAGCTGCCAAAAACAAACCTTGATGTACTTGTAGCTTTATATTTAGTGTGTGGATAATTTGGTTGTTATTATCACTAATGTGGATAATTCCTAGATAATTAGAATGTCTATAACGACTGCTATATGTTCCATCATGTTTCATGGAATCTTGTACCATGGCTTCGCACTATATTTTGTATGGGAATCAAATAAAGGTTCAATTCAGCGTATTTTTTCAACTGCAGCGTACATTACCCGTTTAAGATACGAAACGATCTGCAACAGTTCTGGTTATCCCATGTCCGGAAAAATCCATTCAGTTGCACTGTTTATTCAGTCTAGCCAGTTCACTGCATTTTGCGTGACGATTCGATACCATGTTCACATACTGCCCAAGAACTTTTTCAACTGTTTGAGTTGTAACCATAGCATTTTGTAGACGCATTTAAATAATTATCGACGCCGTCGACGCCTATTAACGAGGGGGCAGCAAAAGCATACTATTATTAAGTTCACCGGTTCACGGCTACTGAACCATCTTTTCTGAATATTTTGTATGGGACATTGTAATCTTGAGTTTATCTTTGGTCGAACTGTGTTGCTATTGATTTTTCGAAATGTCTTCTAAGCAGTGGTGTCCATTTTTTGATTTTTAAATGCTAACATTCAGTTCAATCTACCGTAACGAAGCTTCAAATTCAAAACCTCTCTCAATCATTCACCTTCAAGTTGATGGAATTTTCATAACTAAATCGAGCGCCGTCATTTCAATTTGATGCTTTCTTATTAACCACTTAAAGCTGGTCAGCAGTGGCCAGTTTCGATTGAATGTTAACATGTTTACCATTTTCAGGCATACATGAACAGTCTGAAGTATATTATTGACAGTTTTGTTTAAAATACTAGCCAGTACCCCAGTAGAGAGATATTCACAGGGTCTATGAAATTGAAAATGAATGGAAAATGATTGAGTGGCTGGGCTGTTTGAATGAATGATGCAAGAGAACAACAGCCGTTTGAACATAGTAGGATGTGATTTGAGATTTGTTCTTCCTTCAAGTTCAAACAAACCTGTTGAAAATTAGAATTTCGGCCCGTAAAACCAGCCATTTGGGAAGTGGAACAGTTACTAAATGTACAGATGGAACTTAATCTGGCATAAATGAAAACTCTACAAATGCATGATATCAAATATTGTTCGCTGATTGTTCAAAAATATCAGTCAAGCTGAGTCATTCGTTTCGTGGAACAACATGCAGCACTCTGCCGAATGCGACAATGTTAAATATAGTATTCCTGTATACATCGAAAATGAGACCATAGAAGTTCGCGTACATGATTTGGCTACGTGGACTCGTGACAGCGTGATTGAAAGATACATGCAAAGATTCGGAAAAGTAGACTCCGTTAAGCACTATTTAGACTCTCGGTGAAAATGAACGTGAACATGTGTTGAAAACCTTCCATTGTTCACGGTGGACGACGTCGTGAACAGTTTCCTCAGCGAACGATTTCACGCTCACCTGGCAGTTTACAGTTTGTCAGAATGCAATCTGGTATTCGAAGGCGAACCACAGACTAACAGACATAACACTATGAGGGAATTCCCTCAAAAAACATCGATCCGACAATTTTCCCAGAACACTAGCTCCACCTTTTATTCACAGTCCCAAACACTTATTTACTGGTGGGTTACCCCTCAGGTTTGGGAACAATTTTTCACTAGTGGTCTATCCCCCATATGCTTGTTCATATGTCAGTGGCGCCATAATTTCAAATGTGGCCACAGTCCCAATTACAAATATATTTAAAATGACCGTTAAAGCGGGCGAAGCTTTGTTTTTGAGTGTTATGTCTGTTAGTCTGTGGGCGAACGTTCACCGTGAACAGCGATGACATTTATATTCACCACTCCGCATCAATTCCGCCCATCGTTGCGTTTACACTCCCGATGAGCAAGTGAATTATACACTGCGAACATATTTCTCCGTGGAATATTTAAAAGGATCGGGAAATATGATTATTATTCCATTGATTCAGTTTTATCGAATAATTGTGCATTAGACCTCTCCACATTTTGAAAAAAAATTGAAATATACATGGGTCAGCTCAAATTTTTGTTCTAGGTGTAAATTTAAGAACTTTCGCCAAAAATGGCTTAATTTGGACATGATTTAGAGGTATCTCCAATCAAAAATCGTGTTTTTGCTATATTTCCATAGGAAGATTACACTCACTTACACTCTGATTTGACAGGCCCTACACGTCCACATATCATCAAAGGTTGTTCCTTACACATATCTTAACATGTTTTGACAGGTGAACATAGCTCTAATCGCAGTAGAAAACTTGTTAACAAAATTTTCATATAGAAAAGTATATCAAAACCAAGGAAAATTAGTAGTATTTTTTCTTTGTTTTGATATTCTTCTCTATATAAAAATCCATGCATGGACTCGCTAAGTATATTAATGTACTATCGTTTAGTTCCAGTTTCATCAATTTCTATGCACTAATAAGTGCGACATTGGAAAAAACAATTTGGTGCGCATCGAGTTCACGTTCATTTTCACCGATGGTGTAAATAGGCCTTGGGGGGTTCAAACCCCCCCCCCCCCCCCCCCCCATGTAAATCCTTATGGTCGACAGCCCCGGATCGGTTAATGTCTCAACAGGGTACGATATTTGCAGCAGACCTGAGCAGGTGAGATATATCGCGAAGGTTTAACAGCAAGTAAGGAAAAGTAGCGATGGATAAAAACATGACGATTAACACAAAACAAAATAAGCAAGAACACAATCCTTACTAAAGCAGTACTTAAAGGTTGCCCCGGATGGATGAGGATTACGAAGTACAAGAGGTTTAAGTTTAGTCGGTTGGCTCAACAACTACTACAAATCAATCCGAATCCACCACGAGCCAGCAGGCAACGCACAGTGGTCGGAAATGCCAAAAACGTCACTAGAGGCGAAACCCGTGGTGGTGGAGGAACGCTACGTGGGAAGCTGAGCTGCAAGCAACCGGGCGGGTCATAGGTGGTGGATAATGCTTAATCGCGATAGCAACTAGTTGTGATTCGCGACCCGAACCAGCAGCGGGGGCTGACTGCGGGTGTGGTAGGACGAGGTAGTGGGCCCTATACGTTCTAGGCCTAAATACCACATGCCTTAAAGCAGCCCTGACAAGGCGAGCCAGCGCCGCCTTTAAATAAGCGCTTAGCCCAAATCCCTCTCCTCCCGTTATCCTTCCTTCCTTCCTTCCCATCGAAATATGGAAGCTGTTCTTCAATGTCAGCTTCTTTCACCGAACAGCCTAGATAAGCCGTGTAGTGTCAGTAGTGGTTGTTTCAACCGGCTAAGAATTACACTACGGACTACCTGTTTCAGTGGGAAACAGGGAACCCCAATTCCATAGTGTCATGCGACCCGTGCTATGGGTAAAATTGTTGAGGGGGTTTAAAACATTCTCAATGGCGAACGGAGCCTGGGAAGAGTCGGGCGAACTCCCCAGTATGCTGCATTACGCAGCGGAACGTTCAATCTACACACCTATTTTTTTCACCGATGATCCACTTAATTTTGCCGAATTTTTGTTGGCTGGGGGTTTGCTGAGACTCTCGGCTGATGGTAGTTCGGTGAAGTTTTGTTGAGTTTCGATTATCAAATTTCGATGTGTACAGATGAACCTGCCCAGAGGCCGTGTGGTATCCGGCCTAGAATTGAGCCACTGGAGTCCTGCTCCCATGTCGTAGGAGGCGACTGAAAGTAGGAGACCTTAAGTCAAGGTGTAGTTCCGTGCCGAGGACTTAATGACTGGAGGGTCTAAAATATGCCAGTCGCGCACGGAGCATTTTGGGTTTTGCCCTTACTGTGTTATGCGAATCTCTGACACAGTGGACCATTATTTTCTTCGCAAATCGTGGGAATCAAGTGATTATGTCCCATTTAAACCTGATATGGCTCGCTAAATGCGTTAACATCCCAACTCGCTTGGTGTCCTCTAGTTGTTGTGCAATTTGTGTTGGAGATGAAATGTACAGTTCTCTAATCAACAATGGTTAGAATAGCACAAGTCAATCTCCAACATAAACGTACAGCAACTATGAATTTATCTCGACTCATGCAGGAAGGTAAAGCTTCCATAGCATTGGTTCAAGAACCGTATTTCCATAAAGGAAACTTCTATTTTGGAAAGTTACTTAACACTGCCTTCATTGCTTACAACAAGACAGGCATGACTAACCCACGTGAAATGCCTCGTGCTTGCATTCTTGCAAATAAGGCTATTGACGCGTGTCTCATATCGGAGCTCACAACTCGCGATATCTGTGTTGTCACAGTTACACTGACTGTCGGAAACGTAGACAAAAAATATATATATTGTTCAGCATACCTACCGCATAACGAATCATCTTCTTCTGATGATTTCAAAAGCGTTGTATCATATTGTAGCAGAAATGGGCTTCCGCTCATTATCGGCAGTGATGCGAATGCTCATCACATCATTTGGGGCAGCTCAGACATCAATCTGAGAGGCTCTGAACTGATGGAGTACATAAGTAGTACAAATCTCCATATTCTGAATGTGGGAAACCGACCAACTTTTGCAAGGTCTGGGAGGGAGGAGGTGTTAGACATAACACTTTGCTCTGATAGAATTTTGCATGAACTGGGAAATTGGCAGGTTCCAAATGAAACTGAACCGTCTCTATCCGATCATAAATATATATTTTTCGATCATTTTGATGTCACCTTCAATGTGGTGACATATCGTAATCCTAAATCTACAAACTTGGACCTCTTTTTGGAAAACTTGGCGACTAAATTTCATGGATATTTTCCAACAACTAGTCAACTAGACGACTTAGATGACGTCGTGGATACGACAAACTCATTCATATTAGCATCCTACGAAGAAGCTTGTCCACTTCGTACTGTTAAATCGACTAGGGGAACCCCTTGGTGGAGGGCTGAGCTTGAAAGAATGAAGAAAGTTATGAGAAGAGCTTGGAACCGGCGTCAGCGTGATGACTCGTAGTGTACAGCTCGTAGTGCATATAAGAGATGTCTTAGATCTGCAGAACGGGCTGGCTGGCAAAGCCTATGCACTAATGTCTCTAGTCTGAACGAGGCTGGCAGATTAAATAAAATTCTCTCCAAATCGAATGATTTTCAGATGAACTCCTTAAAAACCAGAGATGGTGTTTATGTGACGGACGAAAAAGATGTTCTTAATTGTCTCTTCGACACACACTTTCCAGGTTGTATCGATCCGGAGTTGAACAATGCTCACAGATCTCATTCTGGTGATTCGGACTCGTGGGCGTTAGCACGCACATTGGTCTCCACTGAATCGGTCAAGTGGGCAGTTGACAGCTTTGCTCCATACAAATCACCCGGAAAAGATGGAATACTTCCCGTGCTACTGCAAAAGGGATTTGATATTCTTAAACATGTCTTGAAAAAGATTTTGCTTTCCAGTCTTGCTACCGGGTATATCCCGAAAGCATGGCGAGAAATAACTGTTAGATTTATTCCCAAAGGGGGGGCGCTCAAGCTATGAAGAAGCCAAGAGTTTTAGGCCTATCAGCTTAAGTTCTTTTCTTCTGAAAGCTTTGGAACGGATAATCGATCATCACATCAGGAACGTTAGTTTAGTTGAATATCCACTGCACAAAATGCAACATGCATATCAGTGTGGGAAATCCACGATCACTCTGCTTCACGATGTTGTTTACAACATTGAGAAAGCCTTCTCACTCAAGCAATCTAGCTTGGGTGTATTCCTAGATATTGAGAGTGCTTTTGACAATGTGTCCTTCCAGTCTATTCTGGAAGCGACGCACGGTCATGGGATACCTGCATGTATCTCAGGTTGGATAAACGCAATGCTTAGTAACCGCATACTTTGCTCGTCACTGCGACAGGCTGAGATACGGAAGTTGAGTATTTGCGGTTGTCCTCAGGGCGGCGTTCTGTCACCTTTGTTATGGAACTTAGTAGCTGACGGCTTGTTGAAGAAACTCAATGAGCTTGGATTTCCAACCTACGGGTTTGCTGACGATTACCAAATACTAATTACTGGATTTTGCATCGGAACAATCTTTGACTTAATGCAACAGGCATTAAGAGCCGTCGAACAGTGGTGTCGACAGGTTAAACTATCAGTTAACCCAAGCAAAACTTCAATGGTTCTTTTAACGAAGAAGCGAATAACAACCGGAGTTCGTCCCTTGCAGTTCTTTGATTCTGAGCTACTGTGTGCAGATCAAGTCAAATACGTTGGAGTCATATTGGATTCCAAAACTGAATTGGTCTGCTCACATTGAGTTCAGAGTCAAGAAAGCGTGCATGGCTTTCGGGCAGTGCAGACGAACTTTTGAAAAGACCTGGGGTCTCAAACCTAAATACATCTATTGGATTTACACGACAATTGTACGTCCAATACTGTCATACGGATGCCTTGTGTGGTGGCAGAGGGGAGAGGTGGTGACAGTCCAGTCAAAGCTAAACCATCTGCAAAGAATGGCGCTCATGGCGTTGACTGGTGCTTTCACCACGACTCCGACTGCTGCTCTTGAGGCACTTTTAAATATCAAACCATTACACATACACTTAAAACAAGAAGCACTATCATACAGATGTGCATACAGACTGCAGGTTACTGGGCTTTGGAACAGTAATCATGTTGATCTTGCTACCAGTCATACACGATTGTGGTCACAAATGGTTACATGGGGTGAAGATATTCTTGCTCCCAGCGATATTACACTCACTTGTAGTTTTCCTTACAGGACATTCCATGTGAAGATTCCCTCTCGAGAAGAGTGGTTGTCTGGCTTTATGGAAAGACAACAACAAACGCAAGTGGTTTGTTACACTGACGGTTCTCTGATGGAGGGACGTGCTGGTGCTGGTGTCTACTGTCGTGAAATGAGATTGGAACAATCTCACTCACTAGGTAGATACTGTACTGTATTCCAAGCAGAAATCTTTGCGATTATGTGCGGGGTGCAATCGGCCCTTCAACTGAGTTTGTCCGGCAGAGTTATAAACTTCTGCTCCGATAGTCAGGCTGCAATCAAGGCCCTTAGCTCAGACAAATCCCGGTCCAAGCTAGTGATCGCGTGCCGAACCCAAATCGAAGAACTAAGCATTGTCAACACTATCTACCTTGTCTGGGTGCCCGGACATTGCGGTATTACTGGAAATGAATGGGCTGACGAATTGGCCAGGACAGGTTCAGCGATTGACTTCGTTGGTCCTGAGCCCGCGCTGCCAATTTCGACAAGTTGGATACGGGAAAAAATAAGGTCCTGGGCTTCGTCCGAGCACCGCAATTATTGGAGAAATCTACAAACGTGTCGCCAAACAAAGGCGTTTCTAGAACAACCATGCCCAGTGGTTTCGAAAAATCTCTTACATTTTTCGAAGCTCCACTGCGGCATGCTGACCAGGGCTTTAACCGGCCACTGCAAACTCAATTATCACATGGCAACTATTCAGCGCGCTGAGTCTTTTTCATGTGATCTTTGTGAATCCGACTACGGAACCTCATATCATCTGATATGCAACTGTCCAGCGGTAGCGCAATTGCGATTTCGGGTCTTCAGCCGTCCTTATATAGACGAAACCATGTTTGGTCGACTGAAACTCAGAGACATACTGAAGTTTCTTGTCCAATGTGGTAAAGAGCTTTAGGCTTATTCGCAGGCAAGTTGAACTACTTGTGAGTTTAACTCACCTGTTGTTTATTTTTGTTTTGTGCTGTTTTTTTCCCACCCTTCCAATTCTACTTCCTCACACGTCCTTGTCCTTTCCTTCCGCTCAGGAAATGATGAAAACACACGGCAAGGCACAAATCCCCGACTATGTACGGGGAACGTGCCATTTGAGCCAATATATTCTGATTCCTGATACTAAAGCAGTACTTAACGGTTGCCCCGGATGGATGAGGATTACGAGGTACAAGAGGTTTAAGTTTAGTCGGTTGGCTCAACAACTACTACAAATCAATCCGAATCCACCACGAGCCAGCAGGCAACGCACAGTGGTCGGAAATGCCAAAAACGTCACTAGAGGCGAAACCATTGAATATATTCGTAGGGTATCTTTGGAGGAATTGTTCGTTAGAATATTTCCCACAATCTGATAAAAATTAAATTGAGGCATGGCTTACTATGATTGAACTAGAAAAATTAACTTTTTATACTGACGAAGTAGAAAGATGGTGTCTTCGACAATGTTTTAGGAATGCTCATAATGAAGAATTTTGTTGAACAACTTGAGCTTGTAGGACTTAATGTTATCGATTTATAAAGCGTTTTCAAAGGCAAACCCCTTAAATTTAGCTTTTTAATATAGCTTTTTTCGTTGTGACTTTTTGTGCAAACGATGTTCCAGACAAATATTGAAGTATTTAAACCACATAATATTGTTGAAGACTACATGCAAAAATTAAATTATTGTTGAAGACTGCATATAAAAATTGTACCTG
The DNA here is from genome assembly GCF_030247195.1 of Topomyia yanbarensis. Lineage (NCBI taxonomy): Eukaryota > Metazoa > Arthropoda > Insecta > Diptera > Culicidae > Topomyia > Topomyia yanbarensis. The sequence goes on from NC_080670.1 coordinate 147,175,868, forward strand.
AAATCGGCGGCGCGGCGCACACCTCTTGTAAAAATACTCATTCGTTTTAGAGTTATTGAAGAATTTTAATTTTTTTACTCCAAGTTCAACTGCGTATAAGAGAGAAAGTTGCAAACCAAAATGGATGAGCAGACACTATTTTCAATGTCCGCACTACGCATAATAAAGGTAAGAAGGTTTTAAGCTCATTTTGTAATGATTTTTTAGTTGGGTATTTTTACTTACAGTCTTCAGCAATATTATGTGGTTTTAATGCCTTAACATTTGTCTGGAGCACAGTTTGAACGAAAAGTCACAGTGGAAATAGTGTTGCCATAGAAAACGCTTTACAAATCGATAACATTAAATCCTACAAGTTCAATTAGTTCAACAAAATTCTTTATTACGAGCATTTCTAAAACTTTGTCGAAGACACCAACTTTCTACCTCGTCAGCATAAAGTTTTTTTTTTTAATTTGATCGTAGTAAGCCATGCCTAATTTTATTTTTTAAAAAGGTTGTGGGGAATATTCTTACGCACAATTCGTCCAAAGATACCCTGTGAATATATTCGATGGTTTGGCCTATAGTGAATTAAGTTCACATTTTTGGGGTTTCCTACCACTATGCAGCGGCGTCTTTTGATGACTCCTTCTCGATAACAAACATTTACCCAATTTGTTAAGCAGAGTCGTTTGGTTCACAAGACTAGGTCCAGGCCTCTGAAAAAATCTTCAAAGTTTGAGGGTTTCTATACGTTTCTTTTAAAATAAACGTTAGAAAATCAAACCCCTCCCCTCCTTGAGAATTTTCTGCGCACGTCATACATAACAATCTCAGATTTATTACACGATGATGTTTCACATAATCAGACAACACTGGTCATCCATCCATGGCCGATTCCTATATGCCTGTTCTGCACAAAGGCGCTACACCTGAGAAAACCCAACACAGTAACGGTTTAGAATAATCCAACCAATCCAACTAAAACCAGCACACAACCATCTTTTGCTAAACCACAAGCAGCTGCAAAACCAACATCTGTGGATCAAGAAGTAACAAATATCCATTCAACAATGATTGCGTCTAATATACACTACCGGTCAAAAGTACAATTTTAATGTAATATTCAAAAAGCTATGGTTTTCTTCATTTATCGTTATTAATTATTATTATTTATAAATATTTTTCGATCCATTTCTCTATAATAGACACATAAAATATGTAGTTTTTTTTCACTATTCAATAATGAGATGATAATCTTAGAATTAGGTCCATTTGAATAGATTTTTTTTCGACGGTTACGATTTTCAATACAAAAATCTTTCTACTTATTTTTAATAAAGAAAAATATAAAAAACTGGAATATAATTTTTGGAGTGAGCTCTCGCAGCACTAAGATGTTACACGTATTATGTACTCGACGCATCGAAAGAATACAAACTGCCATAACAAGTTTGTGATCTACGCGTCACCCAAAGGCGTCAAACCCCTGACCAGTAGCGTGTAGCAACATGCTATGGTGCTTTTATGTTGTTTTTTTACTTTTTTATGATGGATTTGATCATCTCATCATAGTTTGCTTCAAAAAAATTCTTGATTTGAATCACTTTCATGTACAACTTCGTTGTCAGTCCTACTTACAACGTTGAGATTAAAATTATGGACGCTTTCAAACTGCTGAGAAAGGTTTCGCGCTCTTTCCTCGTTTGTAAGAAGTATGTGGTCGCCTTCCTTCAAAGCTGGAATTGGTTTCTGATGTTTCTTAAGATTCTTAGAAAGTTTCCAGAAAGGTTTAGAATATGGTTTGATTTATTCAACCTCTTTCGCGAAATTTTCATTTCGTAAGTGTGAATCTATGCTTGATTTTTTGTAGATTCTGACAGATAAACTTCATAGCAGGATCACGAGAATGTTGATATTGCCGTCTTCGAACAAATCAGAAGTTGAAGATCGCCGTCAATAATAGGAGTATTAAATTTGATCTTTGTTGTTGGTACTGATAAATTTCTAGCACAAACTATAGTCACTACAATTTTGTAATGCCGTATGAATGTCAGCTTTATTTTGTAAATCATGATCATGCTTAACATTGTTCTCAATATAGATTTTGTACCTTTCCCAGTTCGATTTGTAATCATTAAAAACTGCGCTAATGGGATTGGAAACTGCCTCCTGATAAAAAGTTACTGGAAGGTGAATAGAATCAAAATCAGCATGTGTAATTAATTCGCTGCAAATGTGACTTTGATCTGTCAAAACCCAATCGATTGATGATGTATACTAACGAGCAGAGCAATCATTAAAAAGTAGTTGACCGTTGGAATTGCTTTGAGCATTATTCCAGCATTCGAGTTTGAATAGCTGAAAACCACAAAATAGTGCGCGCTGGTATCCCTTACAGATACGTACTTAAAGACTACAGCTGCCAACCTGGGAATACATTACCGTGGATTTTTACATATTCGCGGGATCTCATATATACCGTTAAACTTCCTATTTTATTAAAAAAAAAGTTTAATATATTCGAAAAGAACTCCAGGAGCAATTTGAACAGCAATATATCTAAAACATACTTAGAATCGTTAGTAATGAACAAACGCAGTACGGCATTACCAACTGGTTTTATGCTTTTAAAGTTTTTAATCAGTTATATGGCAAAGTTCACATCAGCAACTAGATGTTCCTATCCAAGAACATTGGACGCTTCGAGCTAATCTACTGGTCACTAGTGGCACTAATAACAACAAACTATTCTTTTTTATTGTGTTTTATTGGCGTAGTATAATGAAAATGTTCCAATCACACTTTTACAATCCTATTCGTGACGGGGTTCTTCTGGGCGTTGCTCCAGGTGTGATTATTTCTTGCTTTATCATTTGCTGTTGTTGCCTTTCTGTTTCCTCCTGCTTTTGCCTTTCCATTTGCTCTTGAGCCATTTGCATTTGAGATTCCATCTCGTGCAAGTGTTCTGCTGCCTGAAATAAAAACTTGTATTGCAAAATATCACAACTCCAACATTCAACATTATTACGAACCTGTTTCCGTTTCTCGCGACTACTCTTGCCTGTTTCTTTGACCGAGAAAAACATGGGACCCAATTCCGCTAACCAAAACCCATCCACCGAAGTAGCACACTGCATATACTCCTTAGCAGTCATCACCAACTCGTGATAGACAACATAATCCGGTGTAGTTCCTAGTCCATACAGGGCCGACGTTGGATGTAAGTAGCAAGGCATTCCTGTTCGTAGGTTGACGTATTCTCCAATACCTTTCAATCGAGCTGCCTGGTAGAAGTAAGCCGAGCAAATACACTTTCTTACCACATCCCAATTGGTGCCACACGAACGCACATCGAGACGCTGCTGAACGTAGATGTCTTTGAGCTGCTGTCGAACCTCGCGAACCTTCCGCATTGCTTTGATGTGAATGAAGTGTTCATTGCACCAGTTTGAGGAGTATCTACAATGAAAATTTCAATTTAAAATGTTACATGTGTCTTTTTAAGAAATATGTATCAAGGTCTTGAAATACAGTGTGGAAATGGAGTAATAACCGCCATTACTTGTATTTCACGCAGAAAAAAGATTTGTAGGTTCAATAAAATTATGCATTAAATTCAATAAATTAAATTATTGGTCGGGAGACAATAAAATTATTTATTGAATTCAATAAAATTTATTTATTGTTTCAATAAAACAAAATTATCGTTCCGTTTTTCAATAATTATTTTATTGAAATTAAAAGAAAATTATTGATACTAAAAATGTATTTATTGAAAGCAAAAATTTGTTGTTGTTTTAATAAAAAAATATTTTCAAATATTTTGTTTGTTAAAGTGATAAACAATAAATGATTGGATTCAATAACACAAATTTTTGGTTTAAATATGCTAATTTTTTCTGCGTTTTTGTTTCAAATTTGTTTCCAGTATCTCCTGTACTGCCGTTATACGCATAATTGTCCCTATATACACATTAGGGTGAGACAAAAATTAGATTCCAGCTCCGAGTAACTTTTTGGGTTCCATTTGGGTCCTAGAACTACTGTGAAAATTCTAAGCTCGATCGTTGAAACTATATTTTTGCACCCATGGTTTAAAGTTTATATGGGAATTCGAATGGAAAAATCGACTTTTATCAAGGAAACAAAGCCTCGAAGGCCGCAAAACGATTTGACGATTGTGGAAAAAGCTACTAAGCAAAAATCGACTGATGCTCTGACGATTGGAAAAATATTCATTTTTTCTAGCCCCACTGCATTTGGCTGTACGATTATATATAATTTTGATATGACTCTCATTTACTGTTCTAAATCAACGATCTGAACTGTTTGGTCACTTCCCAAGAGTTTTGAGGGTAAAGTGAGACTTCTTTTGTTTAAAATTGGAGAAAATTAAAAATTCTGTATATAATTCGACCGTCAGCAGCGGTGGTGCTATGAAAATTGAAATTTTCATCAATTTTCAGAACATTAGTTGATTTTTGTTTAATAACTTTTTCCACAATCATCAAATCGTTTTTCGGTCTTCGAGACTTTTTTTCCTTGATAAATTTGCAATAAAAAAATTACATTGATTGATTTTTAGGAAGCACTGGGCGACTGTTGGATGAATTATTTCGTAAAATTCGATTTCCCCATACGAAATCCCATGTAAACTTTAAACCATGGGCGCAAAAATATAGTTTCACCAATCGAGCTTAGAATTTGCACAGTTATTCTAGGACCCAAATGGAACCCAAAAAGTTACTCGGAGCGAAATTTTATTTTTTTCATGTAACCATGTCCCACTGTAATACACATATAGGGAATTCCGTAGAACATGGGACAAACATGTATATAACGGCAGTGTACCCCAGGTTTAGAACCGCTGATCTAGTACATATTACGCTTAAGTTTAATAGGTTTTTATCTAGCTTGTATGCTTATGGGAGGAAGCTTAGCTGCCTGGGAGCTGATAAACAACAATAACAAATTTAATTAAAATCAAAATAAAAGTACTAAACCCACAAAAAACCATAAAGCATTTATGAAAAAGAATTTTGGTAGACGAGTATTAATAGGCACTTACTTGTTCATTTTCCACTGCTGGTACACATTGAGGTAGGTTAAATGATCCGATTCTGGTACCTGGAATTTTTCTCGAACGTTATCCGCTTCTTCTTCACGGCCTTTTGGACGGTAAAATATCGACGGTACCGAAAGCATCGACACTAAAAAAAATAACTGAATTTAATTAAAAGCTAAACATTTTTTTTTTGAATCAGTACCTATGATGAGAATCTCCGCACTGCATCCCATTTGATTGGCAACGATCAACATTTGACATTGGGGCGGATCGAGCGGGAACTCTGCCATCTGCCTTCCGAGCGGAGATAACGCACCAGTGTGATCGAGAGCTCCCAGGATCCACAACTGGTACAGCGAATTAAGGATATTATCCTGCGGTGGTGGATCCATAAAGTGAAATTGTAATAAATCGGCTACTCCTAGCGATTTTAGTAGCAGAACGGTATTTGCCAGATTGGTCCGTTGAATTTCCGGTACAGTTAGAGCAAGCAGTTCATCCTTATACTGCCGTTCGGTATAGAGACGAAAAGCCTGTCCGGGACCCGTCCTTCCTGCTCGTCCTGAGCGTTGGTTTGAGTTTGCTTGTGAAATTGGGTATATCTGTAATGCGTCCATACCAATCCTAGGGTTGTAAACTTTAAGCTTACAATAGCCGGAATCTATCACGAAGATAATGCCATCTACAGTAAGTGACGTTTCTGCAATATTTGTAGCTACAATGCATTTTCTCAAACCTTCAGCAGATCGTTGGAAGATTTTTGCCTGTAAATCTGATGGAAGCTGCGAGTAAATAGGAAGGATCGAAAGCTGAGGAGCGTTGTCAATTTCAGACAATCTCTCGGCAAGCACTTCGCAAGTAACTTCGATGTCTTCCTGACCGGGCATAAAAATCAACATATCTCCTTCCAACTGCTGAAGATGAATTTGCAGAGCTTGTTTAACTGCCGAATCAACGTAGTCCTCGCACACGTTTTTGCTAAACATTACATCTACCGGATATGTTCGACCAGGGATTGTAAAGTTCGGAACGTTTCCGAAAAATGTTGCAAATTTAGTAGCATCCATAGTGGCAGAAGTGACTATCAGCTTCAAGTCCCTGCGTCTAGCAACGATATCTCTCAGTAAACCAAACAAAACGTCAGTTGAAAGCGACCGCTCATGAGCTTCGTCCATAATGATTGCTGAATATCCATCCAAATCACTATCCCTCAAACTTTCTCGTAACAATATACCATCTGTCATATACTTGATTACAGTTTTCTCCGAAGTGCAGTCCTCAAAACGAATGGCATATCCCACTTCTTGTCCAAGTTTCGTATTCATCTCGTCCGAAACACGTTTGGCTACAGACATTGCTGCCACACGCCTAGGCTGTGTGCAACCAATCATACCTAGCCGACTGTAACCATCCTCATGCAAATATTGCGTTAACTGTGTCGTTTTACCACTCCCCGTCTCACCAACGATAATAACAACGGAATTCTCTCGAATTACATTAAGTAGATCTTGACGCACTGCGAAGACTGGCAAGGAACGTCGTTGTTCATAGATTGGTCTCTTTCGCGTGAACTCAGCTTCGTTATCCTGTGCTTCCAAATGATGTGCAAATTTCTGATCCTTCCGATAATCTGCTGTATCAGTTTCGGCGTCATACTTAGCATCTTCGTCGTCCTGCTTTTTGGCTACTCCCATAATGTTACCGAGTTTGGTTCCACCTAATTCCCAATGTTTTTTCTGAGCCTTTCGTCGTTCCTTCTGTTCGCGATACGTTCTCACAAGCTGACTTCCCTTCCTTGCAACTATCGCCATGTCGGAAGTGGCATCTTTTACGGGAATCACAGGTTCCGGCTGCTTCGTAAATACAATCCGTCCATCCAGAAAAGGGGGTACTGTATGATGTACCAATAAATGAACTCGTTCCACTGCTTCTTCATCAAAATCTTCATTGAAATTGATTGACATGACAACGCCTGAAGTTAGCAGCCGATTTTTCTCCCAAAGTTCATTATCTTTGTTAATTTGTCGTTGCTGAGCCGACATTCGTTTAATTCTACGCTGTTCTAACTGTTCTTCTCGTTTCTGCAGATACTCCGAACTAGTTCCCGCGAAAGGATTATTATCCTCGTCGTAACCTTCTCCTATGCTGTACCATTCTCGGTCTAGGCGAACCTGCTCTTTTTCCCACAAATCTTTATCCTCTTCAGTGTCCCATGGAATACCCTTCCTAGTTGTGTGAGGAGTGGCACCGGATTCTTTCCTATCAGGGGCCCATTTATTGTATTTGTGTGCAGGCGTTGGTCTCGGCGTATCGTCTTCTCTATTGCGCCGCGATGATGATCGGTTACTTCTCACCGATTCTGAACCTTTGGGAATCTTTGGCGTTGGATAATCCCAAGAAGATTTCTTCGACGTCGAAGGTTGTCGATCATCGTCGTCTTCCCATCCAAATGCGTCCATTCGCCTGTCGCTTCGAGGTGTTCTGGGTTCATCTTTGAAATGTCTGGAAAATTATCATAATAAAATACTAGATAAGGAAATTCCGATTAAGCGATAATATTCTATTCATGCATACCCCGGTGTCCTATGAGAAGACTCGCCACGGTGACTTCTGGAACTACTAGACGAGTACTTGTGTCGCATTCTGTCATCATCACGATCATGTTCTCTTTTTCTCGATTTCGAAGAAGCATACAAACCCTTGCTTTGATCATCTTTGTACCGTTCTTCCTGGCGTTTTCTAGCTAAGTCACTAACTCCTCCAGTGTATGTTGGCGTTTCCACCGCAATTTCTCTGTATACTTTGCTAGATGCGGCCTTACTTTTTTCATGCCTGTAACCAGGATCTCCATCATAATCATCCACATCATCGCCATCAGAATTTTTGAATGAAAGACGAGCCGCTTCCTGTTGCTTACGAGCTCGCTGAGCAGCGGCTAATTTGTCCAACCCTAAAAGTGAGGGTTTGGGCTTTTTGAAAACATCCTTATCCTTGTCGCTATCCTTTTTCTTGATTATCAGGCCTCCGACACCGCTGTTGCTCTGTTCCAGTTTACAGACATCGGAAAACTTATCCATGGTACTGTGAATCTTCTAAAAAACTTAAATTCTAGAAAAATAATTTCTACTTTGAATTAAAAAATCTCCGAAAACGATTAAGTACAACCGAAATAAACAAAACTAATGACCGTTCCGTAATGGAACTTTCTTTGACAGCGAAAACGAAACAAAACAAAAATGAAATATTCCCCAATCTCTCGATCAGGGTGGCCAGATAGAATTCCTTAATATCGGTCAAGTCACTAAAAGTTTTTCGGCAGGCCGGGATGTTGTCCAAAAAACGCAGTGTTGACATAGAATTGTAAAATACTGAAACCACAGATCTCAGACCTAATCCAACTCAAAAATGAATGTTGAGTAGGATGTGTCCAAAATCAATAAAATCGGTAGTTTTCGGTAGGAATAAGAAAATATCGGTAGTTTTGCCTTAGTCGTCTGTGAATCGGTACACTCAAAAAAAGTAAACGTTATGCCTATTGATTTTACACATAGATTTTTGCAATTAACGGAGGCATATAGACACTATTTGCTGGCACATAAACCTAATGTGTGTATTCACAAGAAATATTAATCTTACATTCACATTTCATAACTATTAGGCACATAAAACCCCATTCTATAATAATATGCACATATAACTTATGTGTGTGCATACATAGTTTATACAGTTGACACATAGAAGGTATGTGTGCGCGTGATAACAATAGCATTTCTTCTTCATATGAATTTTAAGCGGTTTGAAGCAAATAGAATTAACGTTTGGATTTCTTTCAGTGTAGGGAAGACCAAAATCAGTAGGACTACCGATGAATCGGCAGGTCTGGCCACCCTGCTCTCGATATTCCAATGAGAGCTGCCAGATGATTTTGTTGAAAATCTGTATCCTCGTTTTAAAAAATCTGTATTTATTTGTCTGTATTCAATGAAGAAAAAGAGTTTTGATAATCAAATGCGCAATTAAAAGTGTGAAGTATTGTCTACAATAACACAATCTGGTAGATTTTTGCATCGTCCTGCTGACTAAAGGCGTTTTTGCCTTAACTCGAAACTGAGTTAGGTTCTAACCCCAACCGCTGCCAGTTGATACATTTTGACAGCAGTTGGGATTAGAAACTGACTCAGTTTCGCTTCAAGCAAAAAACGGCATAATATTGTGTAGTCCTGATCTTAGATAATTTTCGATAAACATGTCGAATGGTCCTAATTACAAATGAGAGCCTCTCTTTGTTTACTTTCTCTTTCGATTATTACGGCGTCATCATAAAACCAAATACAAATATGTATTTGATAAAACTTTTCAATATTGTTTCAGGATATATCGAAAAACGCTCATTTCAACTAGCATATTATGCTAAGAGTTAATTAACAAACGTATACACGGACGAGTTATTAGCGAAAGAGAAAGCAAACAAAGAGAAACTGTCATTTTCACTTAGGACCATTTGACATGTTTGGCTAGAATTAATTATTGCCCAAATTGATCCAGAAAAATTACAAAATAATATTTCGTTGATTCTTGAAATACTATTTGAGTATATAACGAAAACACAGTTTCAAACTATAAAGATAGGTATTAAAGTTTATTCAAAAACAAAAACTGGCTTTACGTCACCGAAATAAGATATTTCTTTCCGTTTCAACTGTTTCAAGGAAATGTAATAAAAGCGATTCTTAAAAACACAATAAGGCTTTTCTTTTCTAAATTTTAGGACTTTCAAATTCTTTTAAATTTTTTGAAAAAAATAGTTGGCATCATTGTTCCACAGAGAAAAGCGAAGATGACAACCACTGATGACCGCCATCTAGTAGAGAGCATAATTTTGTATACATCGAAGGATTTTTTTTCGTAAGGTGATGGAAAACTGGCCAAAACTAGAAAATGGAAAAAGCTTTGTTTACTTACCCGCGTTTGCAGGATCTTCATGAAAACGAATACCACCGAGCAAATCGTTCCTGTATTCTCTTTTTGCATATAGTAGCAAACCCGTGAAGAGAGTATTAAGTTGTTTATGCTCCGGCAAAAAAAATTATAAAGCATATTGTCATTCGTGAAAAGAAATCATAGCTGTTACGGCCAATTTCTTCACTGGATGAAAACCGGTTTTCGCTGAAACCCAGTTTTCAGGTTGCTGGTAACCAATTAGCCGAAAACCGCTTTTCAACGAAAATCATCCAGGTAAAGAAATTGGCCGTTAGAGGGTACATGCCGTTGTTAGCTCTGATAGAATATTATCTTGTTCTTACATACGATAAGCCCATTCATTTATTACCTATTGCCCCGGGTACACAACATACCAATGGAAAATAATAGAGACCAGATGGTTTCGTCAGTGAATGCACGAAGACAATAGAACTTCGCACCCACTTGTAATTATAAACTCTGTTTTTACCTACATGCTGTATGTGCAGAATGTAGTTTATGATTGCCTTAGTAAGCTACCCACACTACTTTTACAGTAAACAGCGGGTAGCCTAGAACAAAGTTTCAATAGCCTACCGATCGCCAGCATCTAGTTTAACCCGCTCAGCCGCTGTACAACCAAGAGAAGATCTAGAGTATGTCAAGTTGCTTCTCATTATTTGCAGGTTAATTATATTACACGTTAAACCTTTAAGAGAATTGAAATTGAAGCAACCGTAAAAATTGTATTCGTTTTGGCTTTGCAAAAATATTCCATGGTGATTGAAAATCGATGCAGCACTGTGGCAGGTATGATACCAGAGGTTCGCACAATTAGACTGTTACCTTAAAACACCCAATCTTTTTGAGCAATTGCAATGAACATTTTATGCTTGTTTCATTATAATTAGGTTCGAAATAATCCCTAAACAAATACTGAAAACAATTAGAAAATAAAAACATATAAAACATATATCACTGTGCTTTGCATTGCGGTTTGATAGTATATAATTATTAGTAGCAGTTTAGCTGTCATTCATGTTGGTGCGTATATCTGTGGTACAACGTCAAACAAATCAGCGCGTTTGTTCTGCACTATTCGAGGTAGAAGATCTTAACGTTGGCGGAGAAGTGTAATATTTTCCAGAATTGACTGCACAAATATACTGTATCAGAAATAAAAAGTGATTCGAAACGTTACCTCGAGCAATAATGGCTAAAACTAAAACAAGCGGTGACTCGGAGAATGGAGAAAAATCAGCGATGGAAGAAACAACGGCTTCATCTAGTTATTCGGGAACACTACACGCCCAGGAAAATGATAATATTTCAACCCGCGTTGGATCCAGGACTAAGGTACCGTAGGCACATTAAATAAATTGAATGTTGTAAATAATTTGATAACAATATGGTATCTTGCAGAAAGCAAAAGTTGTGTTCGACCCCTCTGATCATTACGTGCCGAGAAAACGTCTCCGTAAACCTGAATCGAGTTCTTCTGAGACACCTGCGGGCATGGTGTCTAGTAAACCAGACACTGCAACTTCACAATCACCCTTAAAACCAGATAAAAACGGAGATAATGCAACGACTACTGTCGCTAAGCCTCGTTTGCCACTTAGTCCTACGGTTGCAAAGACAACCACTTATAAACCAAAAGTTTTCGGTCCTATCTCACCACCCGAGGGTGGTGTCCGATTGACCGGATCGTCAAGCGGCGAAGCTGCTGTTATTAGCACCCAGAAACAGGAATTCAAACGTGAACCAATTTGCGATATGTGTCACAAGGTTGGACAGCTCAGGCGTGGTTTCAAATTGATCGATTGCTCTAGTTGTGCTTTTAGAGGTAAATTGTTCTGTAATTCTTTAATTAATAACCGCTCATTTATTACTTGCAATATTTTCCAGCTCATTCAAAATGTCTCCGCGCTCATCCGGTGTATTCCAAGTTTCCAATTCAGCTGAACTTTCGCTGTTTTCAGTGCATCGAATGTGTTGTATGTGGAAAATCTTTGCGCGGTGTAAGTAGAACTATTTCATTATGTTTACGGCAAGCCAGTTGTAATCCTACATCAAACTTTTAATAACATCTGTAGGGAAATTTACTATTCTGTTGCGATTGTCAAAATGCATTTCACCAGAACTGCCACGGTCCATCGAAATTAGATAGCAGTCCTAATGGACCCTGGATTTGCAATCGTTGCACTTGTGAAAGCATTGATCTAAAACAACCAGTGCGGTCCCAAGAGAAACGACCTGCAGAGGTTCCGCAACAAGAACCAGTGGAAAACGCTGACGATGAAGCTCATCAGGAGTTTGCTGGTTTTAGCGACAATGAAATTAGAAAGGATTCGTTCTCCCTTTCGGATGGCACCATCAATGAAAGCAACAGTCAAACAAAGATAATGACAGATAATGAAAACTCACAAAACGATTCTGAAGATGAGGGCCATGTTGCTACTCACAATGATGTTGGTGATAAAAAAGTGTTGGACCCTCGTCTGGACAATTTCGAGAACTTACAAAATTGGTCTTGCGACGACGTATTTCAGTACTTTAAACATTATTTTCCAGAACATGCACATCTTTTCAAAGAACAAGTAAGTACCAACAAGTTGAATAAGGCTAACATTGACCGTCTTTTTTGTGAACAGGAAATCGACGGACCTTCATTAGTTCTAATGAGAAAATCAGATGTTCTCGCCGGTTTCGGATTGAAATTAGGACCGGCTATTAATCTGTATCAACGAATCGTTATGATGCAGAACAACGATAGAGATTTCCGACTTACATGGATATGAGTTTCTAATATTAGAATTGCAGGCAGTAGGTTTTAAATCAGATAAAGTTATTGCCAAATACATAAAATGTGAAATAAAATGTGAATTCAAAAATTGCATTATCTTGGGTTTGAAATACTTTAAATATTCTGTACATAAGATAGATTCCTTTTTCGAACGAGTGAAAAATCAAGCCGCCGTAATGCAGATTCAGGCTGACTATATTTTAACCCTCAGCAGACCAAGTGCGAATCAAAAACGCTGAAGACCAGGTGGGGTCGAACCCCTAAATTTTTTAATACATAAGAGCCCCTTTACTCACTTGATACTTGATGGGCAACCATTCGCATCGTTGCATCTACGCCGATTGAAGAATTCTCCTCCACTGGACCCGGTCCTGGGCCAATCTGTTCCAGTCACCCTGCACATTGAGTGCTTTTAGGACCTCTTCAACTGCAAACAGCCATCGTGTACGCGGCCTGCCACGGAGTCGTCGGCCTCTTCCCGGTTCTCTATTGAATATTATCTTCGCCTGTCGTTCTTCCAGCATTCGTGCCACATGACCAGCTCACCGCAGCCTGCCGTTTTTTTTATTAGTTTGACAACTCCTTTATATACGTGGTATAACTCGTGATTCATGCGACGCCGCCAGATGCCATTTTCTTCTTTACCGCCGAGTATTGTTCGCAGCACCTTATGTTCGAAGACACCGAACGCTTTAAAGTCCACGTTTCCTTTAAAGTCCACGTTTCATGGCCGTACAAGGCAACCGGAACTATCAATGTCGTGTACAACGCGAATTTTGTTTTAGTCTGCAAACTACGGGACTTCAGCTGGCTAGGAAGTCCGTCTTGAGCCCTATTTTCAGCTGCAAGACGCCTTTTCACCTCGCGGGTAACATCATTATCGCACGTCACTAGAGTTCCATGGTAAAGAGCCACCTTATTGATATTAAAATATAGTTTTTAAAGTTTAGTATCGAGAACATGAGTTTTTATCAATTTATTTTCAATGCGTAAAATTTACCTCCTTCAAGATTTTCTAAGACGAAAAGTCATAGTAAACGTGTTTTCGTCTGGTGTAGGACGCTTTTTTCGCTGTTAGTGCTCTGCTGTGCATTTTGGTTGAACAACTAAACGGTGTTGTTATCTTGCCAGTGAATCATCAGTGCACCACTAGGCGCAGCGTTCCTGGGAGGACAATTGTCTACGCAGTGCCAACAAGAAAGTATTAGTTGCTGTAATTGATCTGGCGGCTTTGGAACTGCTTCTGAGTGCTGGTGTGAAGCCCGGATGGTTGTCCAGAAATCTCTCGCCGATTATTAGACTATGTCGGTGCGCCGTTGGAAACCGATTTGAAGTCAACTTTTATCTTTCTGAACACATTTATTTTTGCTTCCCGTCTGCGCGGGCACTGACGCCGTGCGTTGACCGTTTGGATGGTTTCCTCATCGAATGGTCAAATGGAGTTCGAGACAGATTCGACTCCTAAGCCTATGCTCTGGGTAACGATTAGGTCGGAGGAGGGGAGCCAAGAACTCCCAACCAACGCGTATGTGGTCTTCCGGTCGAAAAATAAATCGTTGAATCTTTTGCAGATTTCTATTTTTAGATTCTGCAGATTTGGTTCTCGGCTGTTGCCGAAATATCAAAATTCCGCCCGAAAAGATCAGGGTATTGTTAGACAACTCAAAGCAGACAAACAATATTGCTTGCGGCGAGCAGTTTTCACGGGACTATAATGTGTATATTCCAGCGGCAAGGGTAGAGATTGAACGCGTCGTCAACAATGAGAGTTTGACATGCGAGGATCTGCTGCAGTACGGGGTTGGCTATTTTAGTCATCGCTTACTTCAGCCGGTGAAAATACTTGATTGCAAGCGATTGCATTATGAATTTGTTGCGGCGCATGGTTCGAAAACATATTCCCTATCCAACTCTTATCGGGCAACTTTCGCTGGATCCGCTTTACCGAACTACATCCAGTAGCTCCTAAAATAACATCTTTCGAAAATGCTACAATAAACCCGAAGCAAGTAGTGTCTGGTCTGAGAAAATTAAGATCCGATAGGTAACACTTCTCGGAACACCAAAAACTCCCTCCTCCCAAAAAGCATTACGTAATTTATGAATGATCCCTTGCATATCGGTACGTATCTAACGTGATGCACACATTCACGTGAAAGCATGTTGTCAAACCGAAGGCCGACCGAACCGAGGCTCTCTCTCGTCAGTTCACATCCACGTAATCTTTATTCGCATACATACAATCGCAAGTGTGAAAGGGAATGGACAATGGCTTCATGGTTCCTATAAATCTTTTCAATGATGCGACACGTGGAAGGTATTGGTTGTTGCTCGCTTATTTATGGATCATTGCGTGCTCTGAACCTGCATAAGCTTCTCGTTTTAAGTAAATTTGCAAAATATTTTATGTTCTGATAGCGGCTTAAGCAGATTTCAAGTTCCATTAAAGCTTATGCAGCTTGAAAGTTCGTTAAGAACTTTATGTGAACTTTAAAGTGTGCTTTTTAAGACTTATTCGAACTTCTGGTTGCTTGGGTAGAGACATTCATCGAAGAGAATGGGATAAAAGAATAAAGGTAAATGCCTGTAGGCATCAGGAATAAGATACAATGAAATTATACCAAAACGCTTTTGCCAATGCAGTTCATAGACATACTCTATTCCCCACAATCAACCTCCATCAATCAGGAATACCAGCCTCCGACCACAACTCGTATCGACCGATTGCAATTCTGTCCTGTATCCGAAAGTCGTTCGAAGAATGATCTTGTTACGCATCGATAATTGAGTCGAAACAAACGGTTTACTGTCAGATACACAATTAGTCTTCCGTAAGGACAAAACGGCGAACGATTACCTTGCGTTGCTCTCAATCGAAATGCAAAAGGCATATGTTAGCAAAAAGTAGATGGCATCAGTTTTCTTGAACAATAAAGAGGCTTTAGATTCAGTTTCTCTCCACATTCTTTCCGAGAAGCTGCACCAGCGTGGTCTTTCACTAATTTTGAATATTTTACTTTCTCGGAGAAGCACATGTACTTCTCATATGGCAATTCGTCAACGCCCAGGAGACCCTATTAGGTTGTATCAAACAACGATACTCTCGGTAATGGAATATGGATGCTACTGTTTCCGCTCCGCAGTGAACATAAATTACATCATACTCTAAAGAATTCAGTATTGTTGTTCATAATGAATACACTCGACCAACACGAGGTCCTGTCGGGCATTCTACCGCTGAAAAATCGATTTTGGGAACTCTGGTTCTGGTTGCAGTCGAAAACTGGAAAATCCAACCAGCGACAATCGTATCTTATCTGGCTCTAAACAATAGAATCACGTCGGTAGTAGTGAACTGTATTCGTACAATGATGCGCTATGGAATACCGGACCAAACGCCCGCAAGTGGACCCAAACATTTTTATTATAAATTCCAAGAAGTCGACTGCTGTAAGATGCTTTATACTGTTGGGTCTAACGTCGAAGGGCCCACTTGTTTCGGTATCTTCAATTTGTGCCACGGAACTAGGTGCTATTCAGTATATCCTTGCAGTCAGTGACACATTACCCACAGACCATTACTTCATCTTTTCAGATAGCCTCAGTTCCATCGATGCTATTCTCTCGATAAAACATGGGAAACACTCCTCGTATTTTTTGGGGAAAATACGGAAGCAACTGAAAGGTTTATCTGATAAATCTCTCCAGATTACCTTGGTTTTGGGTCCCTTCTCATTATTCCATTTCGAGTAACGAGAGGGTGGACACTAGACTGCCCAGAAAAATAATGAATTTTTGAAAACGCAATCGGCCCACCCCTGATTTGATTTCTAGTCCCACCAGGAGTATTTGCACTAAATTTGAAGCAAATCGGACAAGTCTAGCTACCGGACCAACGTACCTGAAGTTTGTATGGGATTTTTCGACAATTTACATGGAGAAAACCCACTAACTCGCATTTTTGCCGCTAGGTGGCACTGTATGTATCGTATTATCACTGTGAGTGAAAATAAGAAAGATAATTTAATTGTCTACAACTTTGTCGAAGACTGCTAGTGAATCCGGCTTTGTTAAAAGAAGTTATTAAACTTTTAGTGAAGTGATGTCTGAGTCAGTTTTGCATGGGGCCTAGCAGTGCATGGTTGTGTATCAGTACTCGATTCCCACGAACTATTCATTTTTGTGAAATAATCGATGGGTTTAGTCCAATAGTATGTTCAGAAGAATTATAAGACATAATACGAGTTGTGCTTTGGTTGTAAATTTTTAGTTCCAATTGTGACCGCATAGAGGGCGCCAACATTAACTTTTCATAGAAGAGAGATAGAGTATCAAGATGTTCGGAAGAATTATTGAAAAATGCCTGTACTACAACTTTGTGGAAGACACCAAATTTCTATCTCTCTTCGTTAAAAAGTTAGTGTTGGCACCCTCTATATGGTAAAATGGGGAACTAAAATGTTCCGACCAAAACATGGCTCGTATTATTTACTATAATTCTTTTGAACATACCTTAAAGCTAAATCTTATGGTAATTTCACAAAAATGTTTAGTTCGCGCGAGTCGAGTATTGATACACAACCATGCACTACTAGGCCCCATGCAAAACTGACTCAGACATCACTTCACTAAAAGTTTAATAACTTCTTTTAATAAAGCCGAATCCACTATCAGTCTTCGGCAAAGTTGTAGACAATTAAATTATCTTTCTTATTTTCACTTGCAGTGATAATACGATGCATACAGTGCCACCTAGCGGCAAAAATGCGAGTTAGTGGGTTTTCTCCATGTAAATTGTGTAAATTGTTATAACGATTTTAAAACTTATGGTTCAATCCAAATGCAGAAATTAATTATTTCTTCCAACACTGTCAGTACACCACGACACCGATACTTTAAACTTGAACAAATGAGAATATATTCATCGCAGAGACTTGGTACCTTTGAATGAAATGTTCAGAATGAATTGCTGAATAACACAGACGTAGTCAGAAAATGAAAAGAAGAGAGAAGGGGAGGCTTGTGTACTCCCCAGTTCCCTTTTTAGATAGTTTAGTATAACATAAGGAGCACAACGCAGGTTTGTACCGTCGAATTAAAAATTAATCTTACGTGTTTGAGTGCTACTATTTAAGGGCTCTACTGTTATCTCATTTAAAATGGTACAACAGTTTATAAGTTTTACATATTTTAAAACCCTATTTCTTAGCCGTCCAGAAACGCGATTTCCAGACCTGAGTTAGTTTTTGCATCAAGCAAAAATAACAAATTTGTAGGTGTAAATAGAAAAACTAGTAAGAGAACTGTGGAGAGAAAAACAGCATTTTTGGCAACGTATGCCCCGGCATTGTATGGCAACACGTCCAATGTTATAAGGATAGGCAATGTTCGATTGGATTCGTTTTTTGACAGCTAAACGCGAATCCAATCGATCCAAAATGGAGTCTCCGCAGTTCTCTTTCTAGAGTTTTTCTAGGTGTAAATCCTAAATATTGTAAATGATTCATATTTGCGTCTATCAAAATATTAAGACAGTTCGGTCCTTGACTTTTACAAGGACGTAATGATTCTTTGTCTTATACAAAACAATCTAAAAAGGGACTGGGGAGTACACAAGACACCCCCCCCCACCCCCGCTTCTTTTCATTTTCTGACTACGTCTATTTTATTCAGCAATTCATTCTGAACATTTCATTTAAAGATACCAAGTCTCTGCGATGAATATATTCTCATTTATTTAAGTTTTTAATGTCGATGTCAGTGGTGCACCGGCAGTGTTGGAAAAACTAATCAATTTCTGCATTTGGATTTTACCATAAGTTTTAAAATCGTTATAACTATTTTTTGAAAACTCGTAGCTAGTTACGGTCTTCGACAAAGTTGTTAACCAAGGTTTGAACTATAGTTTTATGTAGCTGGTTTTTCATTATCAGTGAAATAGGGATCTTTATTAATTAAAATGCAAAATAATTGATTTTCCCATATAAAATCCCATGCGAACTTTGAACGCAATGCGCAAACCCGGGAAGCAACCAACCGCTACCAAATTTTGCACAGGCATTTGGGACCACAAAAGGAACTCAAAAAGTTCTGTGCCCGCTAGTTTAAGTCATTTTGAAGTTTTCCCATACAACCGCGAGCCACTCTAGTGGACACTTTAGCTAAGGGGGGTGCTTTAGAAGGACATTTATGAAAGACCAATTTGATTCAACGAATTTTTCAGTATTGCTAATGAGAGAACTCTCGAGTACTCTCGATGATAGTACTTGGTGAATTCAATCAACCAGGACTTATGTGGGTAGCTTCAGGATACGCTTACGCTAGCCCGTCATCCTCGACAACTAATCCTGCCAGCCGTTTGCAACTGGCTTTCCACGGACTAAATCAAGAAAGCACGATCTCCAACCACCAATCTCGTTTTCTTGACCTCGTCTTCGTGCATGCGATTGCTCTGCCCGAGTGTTCTGTGAGTGAAGCTTCTAATGTGATCATTCCTTTGGATAACTATCATCCCGCTTTAGAAATAACAATTTCTACCGTTAGCACCCTGCAATACGAAGCAGCTTTATACTACGTTCACACTACGAGTTAAAACGTGTTTTAACGCTATCTTGATGACGTTTTTCTTGTTGCCAATTATTAAAACATGTTTTAACTCTGTAGTGTGAACGTAGTATTATAGGCAAGATTTTGAGTAAAGCACCTTCGTACTTTAAATGTACGAAATATTTTAATAGGGATCTTTAGAGGTGTGCGGGTTAAGGCATATTCTGATACAGATTAGTACCGTGAGTTAATATCTCAGTCCTTTTTCAATTTGTAGGCCCGATACTATTGAAAAAAACATATTTTAGTTTGTTTTCTTTTAGGACAATAACACATCCAAACCCATGCGACTTGCACGACTCTATAGGTTGCCTTATCAGATCTACCATAGTTTGCAGATGAAACTTCCCACTGAGAAGTCCAAAAAATTGTTTTAAAATCGTTCAACACGGGTCCAACGATGGACGTTCGTTGAACGGTTATTTGGACGATGTCCAAATTGGTCCAATGAACGTCCTTCATTGGACGATTTTGAAACCAACCGTTCTTAGAGGGTTGGGATGGCCCAGTTAAACTCATTTCGGAACCGGTTCGGATTTCTGAATGGAGTCAGTATGGATTCCAAATCAAATGCAACAACTCTGGTACTTTATGGTAATTAAAGTAACTAATTAAAAACTACGTTTGGCACTGCGTCGTATTGAAGCTTTAGTGCTTGCCCCTCGGGTTTCTCGCATATCACATTCTAATATCTGCTCCACTTTAGATTCTCGCCATCACTCTGTCGGCGGCCTAACTCAACGTTTACCTGTTGTTTACCGCAGGGTTCAATTATTTAACCCTGCTGTCATGTAAAAAAAATCTGTACCACCCAAGTAACCATAAGCATTAAGCCATTGCACTATATTGGCTATATATTTGAACTAATGTTGCATTGAAACTCCATTACAGCATTAACAATGCAATGAAGGTCTATATTAGCATCAATAATGCATAACTGAACAGCCGACATATAGCATTATCGCTTGCTCTATATGCGTATATAAAACTGATATAACGCGTACATGTTTCAAGGATCTTTAAAGCATGTAAGCTTTACAAGTGCATTTTGTGCCATTATAGAGCAAAGAAAAAGCCGACATAATGCTATTGTAATGCTGTGGGTTTATTTGTTATGCAACTCTTCTTGAAGATTATATTCGGCATATTTCATTTCAATCGAACATGTGCAATATAGTTTAGGGAGCAAACGCAGCGCACTTACCGTGATTGACGAGGCAAGGTATCTCAGTTCGAGACTGACTAAAGGTAATTTTCGTAAAACATTCATATTATGTGAGAACGAAAACCCATTAAGGATATTCATTAGAATGGATTAGAAGAGAGACAATTACGGTTTTAAACACCACATCTTATTTTAAAATTTTTCCTTTTTGCTCATCATACCGAAAGGAAATATAAGAAATGATTTCAAAACCATGGCGGACAATGACAGCCAACTATAACTTTTGAATAGCATTGCCAATATAAAGCTTTCAAAACTGACATTTGAGCGCTGGTGCTTTATAATAGCATTGGTACTGCAGAAACGAGCTGTCAATCTCTGCACAGTAATAGCACTATATTTCGCCTTTTCTGGCATAACATCAGCATTATATCAGTATTTAGGGCTTCACGACTCTTTAAGACAGCTTTATATGTGGATCTAAAGCAGATATTAGGCTACGTTATAATGCTTATTGCGAAGTATGTTAACGATGCATATTTTTATTTTTGATATATGTAAATTTTGGAAAAGTTAGGCTTAGAGCAGTAATAGTTTCGATTAATTCATCGAGTAGGTGTTTCGCCGCTTTTATAAGCCTTTACAATCATTTATGATACAAAAATCCCTGATAATCCTTTTATAATGAGTGTGTTGCTAGTAATGCCACTTTAATCAGTTGGGGCCTTTGGAAATCAGGACCTTTTATAATCAGTGAGGGTCGATTTCTTCATCCTCGCTTAACTTTAAAACCAGGTTCATCAGTACGTTTAAACCTGGCTTAAGCGTTAAGCGAGGGTGACGAAATCGGTCCTTAGACTTTTTCATAATCAGTTGGTTTCTAGGTTGGTTCATAAAAACCAATTAGGCTCTTTTATAATTTGCGTTATATACGTGGTCTATTGAGACATCCACCGAAATGTCCACGCAGCACCAACTGCTTTCTAAATGCCGCTGTAAGGTTGCCAAAAGTCGGCATAGATCTTTCATTAGGGCTTAAATCGCAAATGTAAACAAACTGCGTTTTCGCTATTATGGCATTATGCGACAAAAATACTAAAAGATTGAGGTGAAAATTAGTTAAAATGGTTTTAGTTCGATTTATAATTAAAGAAAACGAAACGGCGAAACATGCATTTTCTTCGAGATTTCGACTTAGGCCCTCCTTATCATATGGAATATAAATGCTAAACTTACATTTTTAGACAGAACCGGGGCGTACGGTTATTATTCATAAAATTATTCTTTAAACGGCAGTTCTATTATATAAAATGATAAGCAATATTTACTATGATCATATCTAATCGATAGTTATTGCACATTTTTCGATATTTTCATCAAATTTAAAGAAAAGATGCACGCTCCCTTTCATTTGCATTGGGTTTCTATGCGCCCATTTGCTGAGCCCTATTAAAAAGTATACTGTCAAGCTCGCCCATTTACCCAGCAAGACAGAGTCAGTTTAGCCCATTTACCGCGCCCTTCTGCAAACTATGTTCACGGTTTAGCCCTTTCGCAAATGGTGGTTGCTGAAGGGCGAAATCACAACTGGAATGCAAATTGGGCGTAAGCATTTTTTTAGTTTCTACCCACTAAAAGCACATAGAAATTAAATTCTTTGTTATATTGTCAAAAGGTTTAACCAAAGATGCTGCAGGGAAAACATGATTATAAAGTAATTTATACATACAATAAAAAGTACATTTAGAAAAGCATCACCGAATATTGAAACTGATTTTTCTCCATTTGAGTACATTGCAACTTATGCCCTAATGAAAGATCTGTGTCAAAGTGTTTGGTGTAACTAGTACTTATATTTGCTATTTGCTCGAAATTAAGTTATGTAGCGGTAGTAACAAGCCTACAATTTTAGGTTAAGCGCACGGACAATTTTCAAAACAGAATTTGATTGATTAGTTTAGCTCATTTAACCAATTTGATCAATTCTGGAAGGGACCACTCATAAATTACTCCCCCCTTCCCCCATGTAATAAATTGTCACAAATTTCTCTATCGCCCCATCCCCTATTACGTAATAAATTCCTCGAATTTTTTTTTGTTCAGTAGAAACATGTTACGTAACGATCTAGCCTACTCCCCCTCCCCATACGTCACAACATGTCACAACTTCTCGTACCCGCTACCGCGTTACGTAATTTATGAATGGTCCCTAATCTAAAAAGAATTTTTAATTTCACTGAACGTTGTAAATTTGGCACGTTGCATAACACAGGACTGATTTTTGGAACAACATATCAACGAGAACGTTTCCAATGGGCACATAAACCAAACGTAAACAATTCCGGTTAATACTTCAAATGGACACTAACTAAGCATTATACACACCTTAAATAAGCCGATTCTGAAGCCTGGCTGTTCGCGAAATAATAGATTATTGAAAAGGCACATAAGTAAAATCACTTATTTTGTTTATGTTCCCTTTCACTTCCCCTCAAAAATTATAGGTTCATATACACCAAACAACAAAACGGAAAAAAAGTTTATTGGCGCTTTTCTTAAATACTACACTTAAAAAGGATCCAAAAATATCCCAACACCGAGAAAGGGATCAAAATAAACGTCACATAATCATTTAAACAAAAGGGATCACTCGCATGAATTATAAGCTAAGGTCTCGCCGAAAAGGGTTTATGGGAGAGGGCTCAAAACCAGTGTGATGTTTCAAGAATGACCAAAATATTTATCTGCAAAAATAGTTCAAAATACATTTTTTTAATGAACCTGGATATTATTAGGAAAAAAATAGTTAATTTAACACGGCATGATGTTTTTGGTCCTTATATCACAGACTACCAGACATAACACTCGAAATAATTCTTCGCCCACATTAATAGTTAGTTTAGATATATTTTTAGTTAGGACTGTGGTCGCACTTGAGATTATGGCGCCACTGATATGTGCGCAAGTATATGGGGGATAGACCACTAGTGAAAAATTGTTGCTAAGCCTGAGGGATAACCCTTTTACAAATGAGTAGTTGGGACCGTGTATAAAAGGTGGAGCTAGTGTTTTAGTAAAATTCGCGGATCAATATTTTTTGAAGGAATTTCCTCATAGTGTTATGTCTGTTAGTCTGCGCTTATATCAAGTTCCTGCTCACAAATGGGAATATAAAGTACGAGGAAATTTTTCAGACACCATTTTCTCAACATGAGCATATTGCATATAATGCCTTATGAAATGTTGACGTCGATATGTTCTCATGGTTCTCATTCCGCCCTTCGTTATTCAAATTCACGATATTGTGACAGATCGGTTAAGCGCGGTGTTTCATGGAGCGCGGCCGTTCCTTTCAATCGGGAAAGGCTGCGTGAAATTGTTGGGTAAATGCGCTAATATTAGATAATTAGGCAAGGGACCATCATAAATTACGTAACGTAAAAATTGTCCTAAATTGGCTCCCCCTGCAACAAATTGTCACAAATTTCTCTATCCCCCCCCTCCCCTATTACTCAACAAATTCCTACACACAGAAAAAAATATTGGTAAAAGTAAGAGTGTTCCGCTCTTAGCAAAAAGCAATAAAAGTTTTATTTTCAAACTAAGAGTATGCGTAGGTTGTTTTTTGCTAAGAGTGAAATTTTTTTTTCACCAGCATTTTTTTCTGTGTGTAATATGTTTAAATGTATTGTCTATCCTGAGATAAACTAGCGTTTCGTCAATTTGTTACTATATGTGACACACATGAGTGCGAACGAAACAAAAATAAACATCAAACCGTTTTTTCGCTTGCACTAATACAAAGTGAACCTGCGCGTAATTCGGCGCACGGCTTGGTGGCGCATGGCTGAAATGTCACTATGTGGATTTTAGAAAAGATTCGCAATATTGTCCGTGCTTTTCCAAAAAAGTCGCGATGATTATTTTTCGTCGCAGCAAGATTCGTAGTACTATTCGGCGCACGATTCGTCGTAATGTATTTATTATGGGATGAATGAAACTTTAATAAAAGCTGGTGCAATTTTTTGTAAAAACCTTACTGTAAATAAAACATACGAAAACCTGAAATTTTAGAAGCACAGTTTTTAGTCAGTGTTATTGACAAATTCAGTTAAAGTAAATAATTAGCACACATTAAACTTGGATAATACATATTTTTCGACGTTTTCATCATTTATTAGCAAATGCGCCAATTCAGCTTTTTGCTGGTGGCTGCGTTTTCAAATGCGCACTCTATTTTGACAAGTTGTCTGTACAGTGTCAACTTTCACAACTCGTCAGCAGTGTTGATTTTGACAAACGGTCTCATCAGCCTTGAGTTTCACGGCTATCATGTATCCTGCTTATTTATAATAATTTATTAAGAAAATAATTTTCTTAATAAACGTTAAACGTCAAATTTAAAATTTGTTAGTTTATTTTCAAACGCCTTTTTCGATGATTTTACTTGCTTCGCGAATTTATTTATAAGCATATTCTCAGCTGTTTGAAAGTGTCGAGAGAATTATGCTCTTACTCTTACCTAAATTCATCACTTTAAATGACTAATAATAGCACATGAAACATGCTTTTAAACTACCCGGAAAAGTATCTTCTAACGATACAGTACACTGAAAAAAATTCAAACAGAAATTCTATTTGCTATAAACCACTTAAAATCCATATGAAGAAGAAATGTTAATGTTATCACGCGCACACATACCTTCTATGTGTCAACTGTAGAAACTATGTACGCGCACACATAAGTTATATGTGCGTATTGTTATAGAATCGGGTTTTATGTGCCTTATAGTTATGAAATGTGAATGTAAGATTAATATGTCTTGTAAATGCACACATTAGGTTTATGTGCCAGCAAATAGTGTCTATCTGCCTCCGCTAATTGCAAAAATCTATGTGTAAAATCAATAGGCATAACGTTTACTTTTTTTTAGTGTACCTAAACCTAGACCTAAACAATGTTTGTTCACACCTGATTTTGGATACAAATTTGTAGCAAAATTTAGCACCAAGAATTGACAATTGTTATCTACAGCTGCAGCTGCGTTTACCGAATGAATCAGTTGCAATCCACCTGTCTTATTAGTTTCGACTAGATTGAGTATCGCTGATTGGTTTTCCTCCGTATGATAATCGCCCAATTGGGTCATTAAGCTATATACAGTTTCCCATTCCATTCGATACATTTTAGGTCCAATATACATAATAAAACATCATTTCAAAAAAAATCGTTATAATATTGCGCACTTCCCACCAACCTGGACTCCGCACTTTTAAAGTGCGAGTGATCTCAAAACTGCGAGCTGTCAAAAACATGTATTTCAAGTGATAGAGATGGTACTTTCATAGACAGACCAGTCGAACTAACCGGTCTATGAGAAGAATTTAATGGAAGAATGGTAAGTGCGCAGTGCGGTTAGAATCCAGTTTTTAGTGCCACAAGCAATATGTAAAAATGATTTTTTTGTTTTTTAAAATAAATCTTATATAAACATGGCAACCATACATAGGAAAACTGCGGTTGTTTACATCTGGCCTATGAAGACAACACCCAAAATGAAAAAAAAAACTATTCATTGTATGGTGTTTATGTCAAATAGAAATAACCCTGCGGGAAAACCGGGAAAACATGTGTTCATTTTTTCTGACAGGGCATCATTTGTCGTGAAATTCGAAATGTCAAATCCTTCTGATAGTGTCGTTGGTTAAATCCAGACTGTCAACATATTTCTTTATTTTAAATTTAAATTTTATTTTCACGTTTCCTCAGATGGAAAAATACATTGTTGCAATCACGAAAATCAGCTTTATCGATGTAATAAAAAAAGAGTTTTTTTTTCTCATTTAATGACCCAATTACATTAGAAGACTGATTAATTGCCGTCGACCGATTTTTGTTTGCCGATTGCGAATAGCGAATAGTTTTGAATAGCAAATGTTCTGTATTCACATTTCGAGTTGAGTGCCGCTGTTGAATGGGATTACAGTTGACTGTGCGGATCCGTACCGAAATCAGTTTAGTTTTTCAACTGAAAAACAATATTTTTAGTTGAGAGCAGAAGTGAACGACTACCACGATCAAAAAATTGAATCTGAAGGACGGTTTGTCAAATTTGACGAGACTGATGATTTGTCAAAATTGACATTGGACGGACGACTTGTCAAAACGGGGTGCGCATTTGGGGACGCAGCCACCAACAAAAAGCTGAATTATATGGTTTTTGTTTGATGCGAAACTGAGTCAGTTCCTAATCCCAACTGCTGTCAAAATATATGAACTGACAGCGGTTGGGGTTAAAACATGACTCAGTTTCAGGTTCAAGCGAAATCGCCATTAGATTCATCGCCTCAAAACAATTGAATGGTTCGTTTCCAATGCAACGAACTAAAAATTCGAGTTGTTTACATTTTTCAGTTAGACCCTTTTCAAATGCTTGACTAAAGTTGAAAAATCTTCAGTCAAATCAGCGTCTGTGGTACAATTTTGACACATTTGTTATCGACGCTGAATCGCCAAACCAATGGAAATCGCAATGTTTGAATCCTAATCTAGAAGTAGTTTCTGATAGTGTTATTGTTTCATATAGGCAGCGATCTCCTTCATCCTTTGTTTTAATATGGTCAAAATAATGAAAGCTTCAAACGAAGGTGAGAAATTGATATGTTTCCCGGGCCAACGACTGTGTGCAGTAACAGAGTATACTGTTGGTGGAGAAGGAACATATGAGAAACTCGGTTACTTACACGCGAGTTTGTCCGGCGTTGTTAGAATTCGCAAGCGGCACAAGGTAAGCAACTAGATAGCTAATCAATAACATATAAAGTTAATCCCTTGTGTTCTTTCGTAGAATAATTACATCTCAGTGGCATCTTTTGGCAGTAAAACCGTTGTTCCGGTTGTTGGGGATGTTGTAACGGCAAAAATTACGGTTATCAATCAACGTGTTGCCAAATGTGTAATAATCTGTATAGGAAAGACCTGCCTCAATAGGACATACAGGTGGAGTGTCTTATACTGAATTAACCTGGGCAAATGTTTGATTATTCATATTTTACAGAGGAATTTTAAGAAAGGAAGACGTACGGGCGACCGAAAAGGATCGAGTTGAAATGTACAAATGTTTTCGGCCTGGCGATGTAATCCTGGCGAGAGTGGTAAGAGGTACAAGTTTCCTGAAACAATGTAACGAATAATGGGATACTTTTTACAGCTCCCTCTGGTCGAACTCAACACTTACCATTTGACGACAGCTGAAAATGAGCTCGGCGTGGCAGTGGCGATGTCTACTAGAAGTTCCGAACCAACGCCGATGGTTCCGGTGGGATGGACAGAAATGCAGTGTCCTGTAACATTAGTGAAAGAACCTCGAAAGGTGGCAAAAATTGTACCAGAAACTGCTCCTCCTGGATATGACGGGAAACTGTAGAGCATGTTTGAAGAATGAAATTATTTACTGGTTAGAAAGTAAACGAAAAATAATATGTATGTATTAAAAATATATCCTTGAATTTTCTTCAACTTCATCTTTAAACTGTCCAAACTAGTAGATTCATGAATATCTAACGCTTCAAAACATGACTATACATTTCGAGAGTTTGTCCACCGAAATACAAAAAAACCATTGGTGTTCAAATGTATGAAAAGTACCTACAATACTGATACCACATTTTTATTTATGCTGTCAAGCACTGTCAACTGAAAAACGATTGATGATATTTAAGGAGTAATGATTGAAGTAGTATTTGAAAACAATAGGGGAACGGTGCCTAAGATGGACACCTTAAGGTTAAATAGCAAATTCGACTTATCCATGCATTGCTCGCAAATTGCACGTAAACTGTGATTTGAGATTATGTTGCATCAATATAAGAACTTATACTAATACAATTTCAAACAGAAATATGTTTAAAATGAGGCCCACATTTCAAAAGTGGTATGGGAAAGATGGACACCTGGGGTGGGTAAGATGAACATGCAGCGTTGATAAAGATGGACATAGAATAAGGGCAGAGTGAGACGCATCTCGACCAATAAATTCGGTTTTATATCAGTACATCACAATGTAGCGATAACAAAAAAAACCCAAGGGTATGCAATT
Source organism: Topomyia yanbarensis (assembly GCF_030247195.1). Taxonomy (NCBI): domain Eukaryota; kingdom Metazoa; phylum Arthropoda; class Insecta; order Diptera; family Culicidae; genus Topomyia; species Topomyia yanbarensis. The sequence goes on from NC_080670.1 coordinate 147,204,553, forward strand.
GACGGCATTCTGCTTTGTATTGGCGTAAGAAATATGTCCATCTTTCCCTACACTACTGTGTCTGTTGTGAGTACAACATGATACAAATTTTAAAAAATGTGTCTATATTCAGAATGATTATGTAAAGTTTCTGTTTTTTCGCCAATCAAGTGTTGAATACCCAGTACCTCATGCCCACTTAGAAATATTTCCCGAGATCAACGATTTTCAGTTTTTAATCGTATCGTTCAGAAGCATTGGAAATATTTTATAAACGTTACCGTTTCATTACATTTTTATTTAATTTTGCAGTTTGTGAGAAACGCAAGGTTCCCGTCCTACCCACCGTGTCCATATTCCCCCTACAGATTACCACATCTATTATTTGTCCGAGAGGCACAGTACAGGGATGTTCCAAAAATGGCAAGAACATTCGCAAACTAAAACTGTTCTAACAGAATATTTTGTCAAGTTCATTTCAATGAAGATGTTTCTGTTGGACAAACTGAATCATGGTTGTTCTGAACCAGAAAACCCGATGAACCTAAATACAAATAATCGTATATTTGGCGTTTGATGTAGAATACATTTAGGTTGTTCAACTAAAAGCCTTTTTTTAAATTGTTCAAAATGTGCTCCGATTTGATGTGCTCCGATTTTAATGAATATTTCAGCGTTTGTTCATATGGTCGATGTTAAGTCAGACCGAACTAAGAGACAAAATATTGATTTCGAGAAAAAAGAGTTTAAAGTTTGAATCGTAGCATCCTTTATATTATAATTGATTTAATTAATTATAATTGATTTAATTTAATTTTTGCAATAATTCTTGATTATTGTTACATATTCCAAATCTGGCAAAAGTCGAATGTAGCTGACGAAATTTCTTATCCAGTGACATAATTATCACCGACCATATGTGAAATGAGCTTCGGTCAAATTTTAGATTACTACTTTGAGGGAAAGTGGAGCTAAAACGGGTATTGAAAATTCATCCGAAAAAAATAGGTCGAAATCTAATTCTGTATAGTTTTTCTGAAAGGGTTTTGGGAGGGGTTGAAATACCCTGGAACTAAGCGAAGAGACGACAACAGGCTTCTTGCTCTTCTTAGGAACCATCCATAAATGACGTAGCATTTTTGAGCGATTTTTAACACCCCCCCCCCCTCCCCCATCGTACCATTTCGTCACAAACTTCTAAATACCCACCCTGGTAATTACGTAGCTTGACTGTAACTCTACCCCCCTTGTCACCGCAAAATTTAAATTTAAAAAAAAACGATGATAATTCCCCCCTGCCTCATATAATGCTACGTCATTTACGGATGGCCCTTAATTTTATCTACCAAGCCCTGTCGTAATTCCAAAGACAACAAGCATCCTTCGTTGCCAGATTCCATCTGCATGTTTTTCATAATTGCTGAAAATTACCTTACAATTACCTCAAATATCGACCCTTTGTCAAGAATTCACAATACTAGCTGCATTTAAAAATTGAATTTTATGTTTATTCGTGCCTCTTAAAAAAACACGTAGTTATATCGTCAATCAGGGTATTTATTCAATTTGCATGAAATGATCATAAGTAGCCAGAATAGATTCAGCAGCACTGTTTTTCATCCCGTTTGAAAATATTATGAACGCTCTTGACTGGCAAAAATGACCAATCAGAAGCTGGTTCAATATTGAGGTTAAGACCGGATCAAATTGGCTAAGCGATTGTCTGCTCTTCTCTTAGCCCTGGAACGGGACCTGCGGATAGATGTTTCATTTTCCTCTTTCTGTTCATTTTCATGCCTCGCATAGCCTCTCTCTCTTACTCACATATTTTGAATGAACTGGCTGCATTTGACAGTAATCGATAAAAAATGAAAAATGACTATTTTAAAAATGTCCTAGTTCATTGCACGAACCTTATTGTGGATAGGTTTGTAGAATGAATCCTGGAGTAAGCTAGTGGTAATAACTTTTTGTGGCATCTTGAAATTCGGGAAATATTACATTTTTTCAGAATCTTCGTATTTCAAAAGATATTTTTCTTCCGACCAATTTTTCATTCAAAATTTTATCATTTTCAAATTCTTCGAATATTTTTACCTCATTTTAATATATTATAGTTATATATTTTGTCAAAAATATGTGGTTTAGCGTCATCGAAATACATCCCTTCGCAAAACGTATCAATGTACGTGGTCTGGAGCGATATTTAATCAATAAACGATCAATTTTGAACAAAATGTTGTTGGACGCGGAATTGAATGTTGTAATGATTACAGCGTAGCAAATTGTTTAGTGCCGAAAGTACCAAAAATTGATTATTTTTTACAATAAATTACAAATTTTGGAGGTATGCAACAAACTACATTTTGTCTTGCATTTGATAGTACCTGCAGTAGACTGCCCAGAGAAATAATGAATTTTTTAAAACTCAATCGGCCCATCCCTGAGTCGATTACATAACTCGTATTATTTACTATAATTCTTCTGAACTATTGAGCTAAGCCTAACCATTATTTTAAAAAATGTGTACATCATGCGAATAGAGTACTGTTACAAAAACATGTACTGCTGGGCCCCATGCAAAACTGACTCAGACATCACTTCGTTGTAAATTTAATAACTTATTTTCACAAAGCCAGTCTTCGACAAATTGTGCACCATTAATTATCTTTGTTATATTCACTTACAGTGATAATACGATGCACACAGTGCGGCGAAAATGCAAGCTAATGCGTTTTCTCCATATAAATTGACGAAAAATCCCATACAAACTTCAGGCACGTTGGTCCGGTAGCTAGACTTGTCCGATTTGCAAGTACTCCTGGTGGAACTAGGAATCGACCCAGGGGCGGCCCGATAGGGGTAATTTTTTCTTGTCACTCTAACTTACAGCCTATAGTAGTTCTCTCGAAAAGCTCAAAATCACTGTAACGCTGTATTAACTACTCTCACTAAACACCCTATGTGATGGCCCAGAGAACAGACGTCCATCTTCAGCATTCAACTTGTGTAAAATCTCTAACGGTTTCGAAGGTAGTTTGGATATCTAAACCAGGTGCGCTGCTGTCGTCATGTTTGTTTCTAGCTGAGTGCGACAGAATTGACAGCGGTTATTCCTCTACCCAGTCAAACTAGTCCGGAACCGATTCGGACTTCCAGAATGAATTCCAGCTCAAATGCGTCAACCGATAGAGTCGGAAACGGTTGTTTTCTTTGAGCTAGATTCCATGCTGAATCCATCCAGGATTTCGTACCGGTTCTGGAATCGATTTGATGGATAGTTGGGATAGGTTGGTGTGGCGGCGCTAGTGTTTTTCGTATATTAATTCAAATGTTTACACACGTTTTTAAAATATTTTAGTTCGATCATGGATGTCTAATCCTTCTAAAAACTGAGAAACCAGTAAAATAAATTCCATTTGAGGTCGAGGTACTCGTTCAGATTATGATTGATTTTACGAATAACTTGATAAATTTTCCCAACTTTTATTCCCTAACTAGCTATAACACGGTGCGCTTCGCTACACAAATCGGAACTAACTAAACGAAATAGTTTAAATATATGAAAAATAACAAATATTTTTATTACAAAGAATAAATTTTTTTGAAATTCTCGCAGATAGACAATGTTCTTGGTTTGACCATCTGGAGCATAATCAAATAAATTGGTCGGTTTTTTCTACACATAATCGTTTGAAATCCGTTGCTATCTTTCGAATTCGTGGTAGCAATAAATCTGCTCCTTTATACTTTCTAGCTTTAATGATCGCTTAAATGATATTTTTCAACCAAGACACAGTCAATGTTGCGCAGTAACTAAAACAATAGGCACACAAAGTTTCGATTGCATCACTTGCGGTGGAAAGCCTGGTGAATCGACTGAATTAAAGAATTCAACAGGATAATTCATTGATTTTTATGGGTAAGCGAATTTCTATCAATTTTATTTTGGATGCAGTAGAGTATGAATTTTAAACCCTTAAATGCGTAATGTTTTAAATCAACATTGCGAAAATCGCAGTAACGCATTGAAACTTTGCGACAATTTCTACAAAATTTAAAAAAATCGATTTGCGCCTTTAAGGGTTAAGTCAATATACGCAATCGATCAATTCTTCAACGGATTGTATTATTTCATAAAATCATGTGGAAATGTGGCTGTTGCATCGATTAACATTTTCCCAATTCATAAATCCAACATTTTCTTGACGAATAGACCTTTCTCGTCAAAAAAATTTATAAGCTGAAATGCTTCATTTTTCATCCTTAAATCGATTCTGCGTATTCTCGTAAGAATTTGATACCTCCAACTATTGAAAAAATCAAAAAATCTTCGAAGTGCCCATTTCACCCAGCATTCTCATACCTTATCTGACCTTGTTTCCCCATACTATTACACCATTTGGATGATTTTTTCGTGGGGAATAAAAAAAAATTCCTGTCGGTTACGGCAAGTAGCCCAGAACAAAGTTTCAATAGCCCGCCGCTTGCCAGCGTTCTTTTAAACTTGCCTAATCGCCATTTCGTTTACTGGGTTGCTATGCTGTAAATGAATTCATTTGAGTGCAGGAATGCCAGGTGCCCAGATTAATCTGTGTTTTACAGATGTTCAATGTTCTGCAAAGATTTTTGAAACGGCCCAGATTTCCACAGTTTTCTGTTATAATGAACAGACTAGCACAGATTTCTCAATTTTTAGTACCTCGTGTAACAAGAAACTATAAAAAAGGTCTTGGCGACTTCTTAATTTGAGACAAAACCCGCCAGATTTTTACATATGCTTGCCCTTCCTATGATGATTCTCAGGGATAGACCGTTCCAACACCAAATTATGGTCTTGTCAAATTTTGGTCTTGTCAAACTGCAAATGACGTGAAAACCCAAGATGATATCAGATAAGGTATAGGCATACGTAAAGCGAGAGTTTTGGTTTTACAATCGGCAACATTTATATTGCGTAAATACTGCTTTACTTCCAGAAAAAAAATGTTAAAATCGAAATTAATTAAAACAATGTTTTGAATATAGAAACTAGTGCTTTCAGCCTTTTTGAGGTTCTCAAGGCGTTTGCCACCAATAATATTATTGTACACACTTGCATGCACCTTATGCAGATCATCTTGAATCTGTTTTGCGCTTGTCAAATCTGCCACTCTTCTTATTCTTATTCGGACACGCTCTTCTTCCCTTTGGGGCAGACCCTCGCATGTGCTGCGCACGGATATAAAAATATTACCTGGCAGCCATGTTTGAGTCTGTCAAAAATATTGTTTTGATATGCTCTCTCTTACACACTTAAAATCCATTACCTACCAGTAGGTAATTTTAATTTGCTGTCCTTATTTCACTGCCGGAAAACAAGCGAGAGGGAATGATTTTTTTACTCAAAATTAATGGGATGAAGTTTAGTCGGCTTTGGGGAATAGGGAATATCTCATTATTTTTGGGTAATTTTGGACTCCCTCTCTTTCGTTTTTCGTTGGAGGAAGTAGGATGCACAGATTTAAAATTACCTACTGCAAGGTAATGCAAGTTTTCTGTGTAGCCGTCCGCAAGTGACACAACAAAGAACTCTCTGCTAAAATGAAAAGAAACTAAAATATTAATCCACATTATTTTTTTTCTGCTGCACGTAGGCACGGAAGAGCCTAATGATAATAGTGTTCCAGTACCAGGAGAAACTGGAAGTACTCCGGAGAAAATCGTTCCTGTACTCTCTTCTTCTCTTTTTTCTTCTGGTAGCAAACCGGAGTAAAAAGGAGCAAAGATTTTTTGCTCCTGTTTACTCCGGAGTGACTTCCGTGTACTGGAACAAACCTAATATTAATATATGTCAGTCAGGTCAATGAATTGGAATTTAAGGTAGGTCCCAACTGAATCTGATAATTTGAGTAACCGTTTTCATTTCAAAATGCGTTTACTAAATCGTTCTTTCGTTGCTTCGACAGAACAGTAATAAGAAAACATTGGAACTTGATAGCTATTGGTGTTACGTTTTTTCTTAATACTCGTTTCAGCCACTGGTTCGGCCAAGCAATTTCAGGAATATACACCGGCTCACCAGTGTTTTTCGAATGACGGAAAGTATTGTTAAATCGCTCCAGCAGGTACCGCAGGCACCAGCATACATCTCGATCGGGTGTGATTAGCCAAAATAACTGCAATGTACAATCAACAGAAGACTATTCACAACGTTCCGTGGTGCGTCAACTGAAATTACAGTGCATATTACATTTGTGATACTAAGCACCAATAAATGCCTTCTGGACCTGTATGCCAGAACCGTGCCATATCTAGAGGGTGCCTCCTGCTTCAGTGCTGCAGCAGCAGAAATAGATTTAAGTAGAACTGATACTGCCGATGTATCAGTAACTATTCTATTAAGTAAAACTATAATTAATGCCGTTTTTGTATGACCCCGAAACTGGGTCTGGTTCTAACTTCAAACGCTGTTAGTTCATACATTTTGGCAGCAGTTAGGGTTAGAACCTAACTCGTTTTCAAGGAAAGACAACATAAGAAATGCACGAAAAGATTTATGGGTTATGTTAATATGCCACATCGATAGTTGTCTAAAAAGCAATAAAATATACAATACTTATACTATCAAGAATATTTTATATTTGTTTTGTTATTGCATCCTTGTTTTATAAAGTTCCATATGTATAACGCATTGAATAAAATATTAGTCTCACGTTTGACATTTTTGATTTGCTCTTACAAGCGTTACATTTTTTGCCCATTTTGTTATTCAGTCATGAGTGCGATTTACACGATCCGTCAGTCGTCCATCACCCTAGAGTATGCAACCGGTAAATGAAAATTCTTTTTATTTTGTTTTTATAGAACCGTTCACGTCATCGCACAGTGGTCGCAATGGTACCAAAACGTGCGTTTAATTAATGGTGCTCTAGGAGTTGATTTTAGCGATTTGGTATATTAGGAACACTTTTTCAGAATGGAAGCCCCCTTCTTTTGATGTGTGCTGAATTGTGATTAATCCACCTAAAAGTGAGATAGAAAATTTATTTCTACTAACTTTCGAAATTGAGTCATGATGTCAATGACAAAGTTATAGAAAATACTACTACGAGAAAACTTGCTAAACATGCCAACTCTCCAAAATGCAATGGTGTTGAGATACTGCGCGTTGTTCGTGGAAGGCACCTAAAAATCATTTTTTCATAATAACTTTTTTCTGAGATTTTTTCAATTCTTTAAATGTTCTGAGAAATTGTTGAAGTTGAGAAACTACAGATATTTGTCGAAGACATCAACATTTTTTATTCCAAAACTTAAGAGTTATTGAATAAAGTAGGTTAAAAATACCGCCATTTTGAACGTCAATTACTAGGAGATGTGGAAATATGTGGAAGACATTTCGATTCTAGACAGTGGAAAGTACTCCAAGAAAAAATACTAGTCACAACGGGCATCCACTGGCCTGTATGTAAAAATTACCTTCCAACATTGCATGTTTTGTATTTTGTAACAAAATAAGTGTGACTTTTTCAACATAACCTTTTATGGTGATTTTTCTATTCGTCAAATATGTCAAAAAATCATTGGAAGTATCAGTGTAGACATATGAATTCAGAACTCTCAGTTTCTGTAATCTCAAAATTGCGATTTATTCATAAATTAACACAATTTCTAATGTGAATATTAAAAGATATGCACAAATTTTGGCGGTATTTGCAGAATTAAGAACCATAACTAAAAGTACTAGATGATGTTTTCACGAAACGATTACATAATCAAAGTTGCCATTTAGGACTAGACTTGCCAGAAATACTTTAGACAAATATTTTCACGTATATATTACAACTCAGTCAAATTTTGATCATTCAATGAGCATTGCACACGCAATTTGAAGGATTAAACGCAATTTGTAATACAAAAGAATTAATGGAAATTCTGACCACGTAAACGTTTCATCAAAACGGCTTACACCTTTTCATTATGGTTTTTACCACAGCCACAAATTTTTGCGCATCTTTTAATAATGTCATGATTCGCTGGTGGGTCACTTTGTACCTAGATCACTTTTTAGTAGGACCTCCGCTAGGTGGACCATTGTTCAACTAAAAAGCTTCTGAACGCCAAAATCTCATATCAAATTTGCCTTAACAATCTACTTGACAGTAATTAGAGATTTAAACAGATGCATTCACAGTATTAACGTCTCCTTTGGAGAGTTTTTAACATTTGTCAGTCGGTCCACCTAGCGAATCAAATTCGTTAGTGGGACAAAGACTGTGGCCCAGCCAGCGAATCACGACAACATTCACATTTGTTATCGTGTTAATTTATGAATAATTCGTAACTTTATGATTACAGAAACTGAGAGTTTTGGATTCATATGTCTACATAGATACTTCCAATGATTTTTTGGCATATTTGACGAATAGAAAAAATCACCACGAAAGGTTATGTTGAAAAAGTCACACTTATTTTGTTACAAAAATACAAAACATGCAATGTTGGAAGGTAATTTTTACATACAGGCCAGTGGATGCCCGTTGTGACTAGTATTTTTTCTTGGAGTACTTTCCACTGTCTTTCTCATAGAATCGAAATGTCTTCCACATATTTCCACATCTCCTAGTAATTGACGTTCAAAATAGCGGTATTTTTAACCTACTTTATTCAATAACTCTTAAGTTTTGGAATAAAAAATGTTGATGTCTTCGACAAATATCTGTAGTTTCTCAACTTCAACAATTTCTCAGAACATTTAAAGAATTGAAAAAATCTCAGAAAAAAGTTATTATGAAAAAATGATTTTTAGGTGCCTTCCACGAACAACGCGCAGTATCTCAACACCATTGCATTTTGGAGAGTTGGCATGTTTAGCAAGTTTTCTCGTAGTAGTATTTTATATAACTTTGTCATTGACATCATGACTCAATTTCGAAAGCTAGTAGAAATAAATTTTCTATCTCACTTTTAAGTAGATTAATCACAATTCAACACACATCAAAAGAAGGGGGCTTCCATTCTGAAAAAGTGTTCCTAACATACCAAATCGCTAAAACCAACTCCTAGAGCACCATTAATTAAACGCACGTTTTGGTACCATTGCGACCACTGTGCATCGGCATGGAATGTTTTGGCTTACAGAAGCATGAATTCCAACTTATCTGAATGGAACGATGCGTTTAGTTCACGTTATTTTTCGTCGACGGAAGCTGATGTATAGTGCGAGTCATACTTTATTTTACATTAAGACAAAAGGGGCCAAGCACAACTGACGTAGCATTTTGTGGGGTATGTTGATTTCGTGACGAAGTGTGATGAAGCGGAGGATAGAGTTACCAGTTGTGCGAAGTAGCATTAAGTTTCAAAATAAACTTGATAGACATCCAAATTTATTGATTCCAGAAAGGAATTACCCCATACCGAGAGGAAATAATCCATAGGATTACCAAATACATTCAAGAAGGCATCGGCCAGTTGGCGATTCGTGGAATTTCAAGCTCGTCGACGGACAAAAAACGGTTCGCTCTCCTGATGGCTAGTAGAAGTGCGATTTACACGATACATCAGGCTTCCGTCGCCGGTACGGAACGTCCATTTTAGATACATGCAGTTAAATGGAGGCATTCGCACACAACATAAACGGCACGGAACGCTTTGACGTATGGCACGTGTGAACGGGTACACAAGAAACATATTTCACTTATCCTGACGGAACGATGACACTCCGTTGACGTTGACGGAAGCTGATGTATCGTCTGAATCATGCTTAACTTGGATTGGTAAATTAATTCCATTTTCTGGTCTTGATAAATTGGTACATTAATGCATGCTGAATGATCAGTATTAAATGTGCATCGACTACAGGGAAGAGGACTCAATAGAAAATTCCTAGCAAATTATTCAACAAATTGTTTTTACGGTTCCAGCTAGGATGGTAAAGGGGGGGGGGGCGGCTTCTTAGTCGAATGCATCTGATGCGCGATATGGAAAATTAAATTTTGGATTTTGGAAACACGTTTTTTCACATGCCTTCAGTGTTGAATAATTTGGCTAACACCACAGGAATGATTTAAGATCTCACGGAAGCTTTAAATATTACTCGTATCTGTTTCATCCATCGACCATCTGACAGAATAGAGAGAGGGGGTACAGGTCCTCGCATGTCTCCCCCTGGAGCCGCCAGTGACGATCTAATGGCCCAAGTGTAAATGTTGATTAAAACGCCGACCAACAAATTTGTAACAAATGTATTTAATAGAAGTATTCAAAAATGTAGAAATTCTTCCTGTTGGCAGAAAGAGGGTGGGGTGGAGCGAGCTTTTTAAATTTAAGCTTTTAACGATTTCAATAAAATCACGGTAAGGGGATGTCCTCAAAAGCGATTGCAAGATCGAATCCCAGGCAGGGAGGATGTTTACTGGCCAAATATGGGCGCAACACTAGCCTTACGAATGGTCTGTCCTACGGATTGAACACCAACAGAATTATTATTTTGATAAGAATCGCGTATACAATATACAACATTTCTGCCAACAGGAAGAATTTCTACATTTTTGAATACTTCTATTAAATACATTTGTTACAAATTTGTTGATCGCGAGTAAAGGGACGGTTGGAGAAATTTGTAAATGCCAGATTGGATTGAACTCGCTTTAATAACGAATGGTTTCACCGGAGTGGCATTAATTTGAAGGAAGCTGAACAGTTTCACTGAAGTTCCAAATTTTGTTGGGACGGGCGATTTAACTTTGCTTTTTTTCGAAACAAATTTGCTAGAGTTGGTCGCGAGATTTTGATAGCCGACACCACTTTAGGCGTTAGATCTGGAGTTTTCTTAACTTGCTGGGTTGGTTGATAATTGTTAACCGAAAGCACTCCGCGGTCAAACCAGTTCCGGAACCCTGAATGGATTCCAGTTCACATACGATAGCTGATTTAGACTCAATCGGTTGTTACATTTGATCTGGAATCCATTCAGGATTCCGAATGAGTTGACCGGGACCGGATTAGAAAGTGAACGGCATTTAATCCCAGTTGGTATAATTGATGCTATTGGAAAAAAGTAAGCGTCAAACCGAAAAAAAACTCATTGTACGGATTGTACGCAGTGTTAGGTTATGTTTATGTTTACAATGTAAACATAAACATAACCTAAGACTACGCTCAAATAGCTAATCGACATAGATCTTTCATTAGGGCTTAAATCACAAATGTAAACAAACAGCGTTTTCGCTATTATGACATTATGCGACAAAAATACTACAAGATTGAGGTGAAAATTAGTTAAAATGGTTTTTAGTTCGATTTATAATTAAAGAAAACAAAACGGCGAAACATGCATTTTCTTCGAGTTTTCGACTTAGGCCCTTATTCTCGTATGGAATATAAAGGCTAAACTTATATTTTTTGACAGAACCGGGCATACGGTTATTATTCACAAAATTATACTTTAAACAGCGGTTCTATTATATAAATGATAAGCAATATCTACTATGATCATGTCTACTCGATAGTTGTTGCACATAAACATTCGAATATTTCGATATTTTTATGTAATTCGAAGAAAAGATGCACGAGCCCTTTCATTTACATTCGGTTTCTATGCGCCCATTTGCTGAGCCCTATTAAAAAGTATACTGTCAAGCTCGCCCACTTACCCAGCCCTACCCAGCAAGATAGAGTCAGTTTAGCCCATTTACCGCGCCCTTCTGAAAATATGTACACAGTTTAGCCCTTCCGCAAATGGCGGTTGCTGAAGGGCGAAATCACGACTGGGATGCAAATTGGGCGTAAGCATTTTTTCATTTTCTACCCACTAAAAGCTCATAGGAATTAAATTCTTTGTTATATTGTCATAAGGTTTAACCAAAGATGCTTCCGGAAAAACATGGTCATAAAGTAATTTATACCTACAATAAAAACTACATTTAGAAAAGCATCACCGAATATCGAAACTGATTTTTCTCCTTTTGAGTACATTGCGACTTAGGCCCTAATGAAAGATCTGTGTCGTAATAAGCTTGAATGAACATGCGATCACATTTCACCAAAATTCATTATCAGTGTTGACAACAATTTAACAGCAATTTGGTTAAACAGTGCTGCCGAAACAGACATTTTGCATCTCACCATTTTTGATTTGGTGAAAAATATATTCAACATTCTTGCATTTTTCAAAGTTTCAAAAATCGTAAAAAAAATCAGCACACATCTCAAAATTTTCATTTTATCGGGAATGGTCTTAGAAATGCTTAATCTTTGAATTAAAAATAGAAAAAATGGGGGTTAGGTCTGACGAGAAAGGTCTATTGACCTGCGATGGTAACTATGATACGAAAACATAAAAGAATGGGGGCGTGTGTAAGGTTAGTTTGGAGAAATAGCACATTTGAAAAAAATGTTTTGGTGGTACAGAAAGTGTTATTATATTCATTTACTTTCCCTATAATCATTGCACAATCGAACAATATTTCTTCAAATATCATAGCAATATACTGGAAATTGAGCCAGTGACAGCGTTGAAAACTTGTTTTGTGGTTCACATAATAACTCAACATATATCAAACCTATCGTTTTCAAGGTTTGCACAGTTCTTCTGCACAACCCCAGGTATTGATCAAAGCTTTTATTTTTTTTTCTTGATATTTGAAATTTTCGTAGCATTCTAAAGCTAAAATGCGATTTTCGTTAAAAAGTCATAATGAGAAAAATAACTGCAAAATTTCAAACAATTTGGTTCAGTAGATTTTGAGTTATAGTGTACATCGCATGTCTCCTGAAGATTCACTGTAACTCACCTAATTTTCAATATTTTGTGGTGAAAATTTAGGAAAATATTGCTCAAATCTTGCATTATTGACTGAATAGATTCGGTACCGCAAAATAAATTCTTTTGAGGCAATATTTTTTCATCGAAAATACCAAAATTTGATGAATATCGCCGACCACGCCACCAAATATTCGATTGGTTCTTTTAATGTGTCATCATGAATTCGTCCTATATAATAATGTTGCATTCCTTCAGCACTTTGCTTATACCCGAATTTTGATTGCTACTGTAAGTAGCTTTTTCTGTAAGCGCAAGATTTAGTGGCTATTTTAGGGCAGATCTGATCGTCCATCATCCAGCAATGCTGATTCTACTTCAGATGAAGCGATCGCAAGTGCAATTTTCAACATAATTTAATTTTCGACGAATCCATTCATTTCATCAGTATTATATTGCCATTCGCGTAAAAAATCTCTAAATGGTAAATTCTTACCGTTCCATTTATTTGTTGGTAAACCTAAATGCAATAAAATTTTGGATTTTTATATCAATAGATATTGCTTCAGATTTTAATCAATTGATATTGCTTCAGAAACCCTCCATCTCCTTCAGGCTTCGAAACTATCAATCATGCCCACCCCTCCTTACTGGAAGAAATACGGATGCCAAATTGGTATCTAAAAAAAGTTCTTCGGTAAACCCCTCCTCCCCATTCTCCCCTTCCTCGGCTCAGGGACCCCCCTCAACATCATGTACAAAATCCACCCCATGACCATCTCCTTGGTGTAAGGAATACTCACGTCAAAATGTAATTCGTCGCTAATAATCCCATTGAATGAATAGATAAGGATTACTTCAGAAAACTGCTCCCCCCCCCCCCTTCCGTGGTCCATCCACCCACCAAGGCCACCTCCTTAGTGGGAGAAATACATATGTCAAATACTATATATCGAAATATAAATAATTGTTTAGCTCACCCCCCCCCCCCTCAATCTCAAGTTAACCGAATCCCCCCCTCCCAAAACCTTACCATGAACATCTCTTCGGGGGAAGAAATACTTATGCCAATTTCATAAAGATTGGGCTTGTAGTTTACAAGTAGTTAGCGGACATACAATCATACATTGATTTTTTATATATAGGTGACCAAAAATATGCACATCGGTTACTCGGAGATGGCTGAACAGATTTCATCATTCCCTCATCATGTACCTCCCTACCCGAATAAAATTTTCTAGTTCCTCCAGAATAAATTTTCCTAGTGGGTCTTGAAAACCATTGAAAAATTTAGTTTGAAATGATTTTGAGTTGGAAACTAATTTAAAATTTCTTAACAAGTTGAAATTTTTTGGCGGGGTCCAAACCCCCGAACCCTCCTCGTGGATCCGCCGCTGGTTTCAAGAGTTTCAGCGTCGACACATAGCAATTCAAGTTCGTAGCTGTCGATTCATTGTGCGCATGTGTAAATCGCACTGAATATGTAATAGACATTTCCACCATTATATTAAACATAACCAGCCATGGAATCGTAGTTTAGATAAATGAGAAAGGCACAATTGCACCACTAGGTAGATTAAAACGGTTTTTTGTTACAATAGAATTGAATATATCTGTGTTTCCACCCAATCAAAAATCATTCCATAAAATTGGAGCCTCAAGCTTTCCAAAACACTTACCTGTTATAATTTTCACCTTCATTTGTTACTTTAATCGCAATTTTATCATTATAATGATTTTTGTGTCTAATATTTTTTACTGAATTCAACTTTATTAAACACTTAAAAAATTATATCTTGTCAAGAACCATCTAAACAAGGATTATGTCCAGAATATACAATTTAAGGAGCTTGGTGGAGTTTTAGAAAAAAATGATTGCGCTTAAGGTGTCGGACTTGCCCCCGGTTCCCCTATGAACGATCTACGGTGGGGTGCAAATGGAAGACTGAATATGGATACGGCGTATGAACCACGAATTGCAACAGTTGCAACCCAGTAAAATGGTTTTCCAAACTAATCCGACTATTATAAGTAGGATAGGTCAACCGCGAAGTTGAAGGGAACCTGAGGAGTCTTTCTGCCCTACGAGGTTGGCGACAAGTTGCCACGGCATCATCTATATTGTAACCGTCGTTACAAGCCTTCAAGATTTTTGTGTGCAGTTTTGTTACTGTTGCGTTTCTTAATGTTAATGTTAGTTGGGTGAGTATTAAAATAAATAAATATGTACAATGTGAATGTTAGGAACATTTACACATCACAGCAAAACATTGGGCTAAAATGGGTTAAAAGTTTTCAACTGTAATACGACGTAATAATACACTCCTGAAAGGGGTAGTGATAGATTACGCCTAGAAGGAAAATGGAAATTGGGAGTGGCAGTAATTGAAAGTACCCGCTATTGGTCATTAGTATAATGGCGTTTATGTGCATCAGACGTGAGTGAAAAGTATATACGTATGTATAAATTGTGAGACTGTTCATTCAAGTAAATTGCTCCGTTGAACCAATCCTGCTACTGTATGTCTCACATTCACTGTACGTACCATTCAGGACCCTTTTTTACACCCGATTAAACCCCTCACTGCACACGGTTCGGCCTAGGCAGAGGAATCTGCTCCCGTATATCCGTCAAGGAGTTAGCGAACAGGTGCCCAAAGCCCTGTGAACCCTTGGGCGTTGTCCCCTAAGCGTCGAGGAGAGCCCTTCTCGGTGAAGTGATATGCATATGCACAAAAATGTGCTTAAAATATAAATTGTATTAATCACATATCCCGCGTGTTTTTTTAGAAGGGCCAATAAGCATGTTGTCAAAATTCACTTTGAGAGAAAATTCCGGTCAAACCGTAACTCGCCGAGAATGGATGTTAACATTTGATGAAAGAGAAAAGTTTTCTCTTTCATCTGTTTCTGTGATTTGTAATCGGCGATAAATGGTTTGTCGAAAATTTCCTCTCAAAGTGAATTTTGACAGTATGCTTATTGGCCCTTCACAAAAAACATGCGAGATATATACATCTGATGTGAAATCTGCAATGAAACAAATTTCTACGGGGCAAGCTTTTATAATTTGGATGTACGCCACATGAATTTCAATAGTTTTCACATGACATTTATGTGTGACACATAATGTTTATGTGCTACTACCAATTGCAAAAAATCATGTATGAAGTCAATAGATTCAATATAGCGAATTTTATCAGTGTTGAAAGACTACCGCTTTGTGAGTAACTTTGTTCCGCGAAGCCACTCCGATTACTCAGTAGCAAAACGACCCGGGATCACATTTTTATATTTATTTATATCCTTAGCTGCAATCTGGGGGCCGTTGATAAACCACGTCGACTGATGATGGGGAGGGGGGAGAGGGTTGGTTACAGGAAGAATTTTCTACGAATAGAAAGGGGGTATAGCTACTATTTTCATAGTTAGGCGGACACAAATGCCGGAAAACTGGCAGCACTTATTTCAGGAAGAAAGCACTGGCATTCCATACAAATGTTCAAGCTCTAGCTTAATAATTCCATTGTTGATGACGTGATTAAGAGCTATACATGTACCTACCTTGATACCTTGTTGGCCACAGCATCATCTCGACAATGTC
This sequence comes from Topomyia yanbarensis, assembly GCF_030247195.1. Lineage (NCBI taxonomy): Eukaryota > Metazoa > Arthropoda > Insecta > Diptera > Culicidae > Topomyia > Topomyia yanbarensis. Next base: position 147,220,884 of record NC_080670.1, read on the forward strand.
GGGCGTATCGTAGAGCTCCATCTTCGTCTGTCTTGGGCGGCTTCCTTCCATTTCCCCTGCACGTTCAGGGATCTCAGGTCTTCTTCCACTGCGTATAGCCAACGTGACCTCCCACGAAGTCCTCTTCCTGGCTCACTGCTGAAAATTGTTTTTTGCAATTCTTTCTTCCGACATTCGTACTGCATGACCAACCCATTGCAGTCGGCCGTATTTTATCTGTTTAACAATATCCGCAGTTTGATATACTTGGTACAACTCATGATTCATGCGTCTGCGCCACACTCCATTTTCGCATATCCCACCGAGTATTGTCCGCAGCACTTTACGCTAGAAGATTCGGAATGCCCTCCTATCTGTCTTCCTCAACGTCCATGCTTCGTGGCACTAAAGAGCGACATGGAGAATCAGTGTCTTGTATAAGGCGAATTTTGTTTACGTTTGAAGGTGCGGGTTACAAATGGTGAGTTGACAACAAAAAGGAGTATCCAATGTAGCTCTGGTCCACACTTGTCCCTAGTTCACGCTTCCACGGGTCGAACGATGACTGCCAGCTGAGAGTTGCGTGCTTAGCTGATAGCACAGACTGGGCACTGTTGTCCTTCTGGCATCAGCAAAGTACATTCGTAACCGAGCGCCCTTTCAGTTTACACACGCGCGTTGTTTGTTGTAACATTACCTTGAGTTAGGCGATATCGGTGAAGGTGTTTATCCCAGCAAGGGCTGGAGTATAAACATTATGAACGTTAAATTGTGTGAAGTAGTGAAAAATTAGTGCGGTACTAAACAGTTTTCTTGCCTGAAAGACGGCTTTGTTTAGGCGAGCTATACCAGCTCTCTACTGTGTGAAGGTCACGCGGGTGACGGACAAAAGGAACGAAGGATCAATTCACCTACCAGCTCGTCAGGAACCAACTGGTGAAGGGTTTCGTTTTTTACTTTTTTATCGATCTTTTAAATTATTGTTTTTGATTTTTTATTTTGATTTAAGTTAAATAGTGCAGTCGAGCGTGTTGCTCCCGTAACAAAATGGAACAAACAGAAGGATCACCCTCCGAAGACGAATCTTATGGGGAAGAGGAACGTGTATCTGATTCGGAGACAGATGATGTTATGGGCGATCCACTTCTCCCACTTTCCCCCAATGTCTCACAGCCCCCCCCTCCCCCCGAGTCAAGGTTTACCAGGATGGATCCGCTGGTGGTATACTATCGGCCCAAAAATAAACCGTTAAGCAGCATAACTGTTGCACGAGAGCTGACAAAACGTTACTCGGCCGTAACCGAGATTAAAAAGGTTCAGTCAGGTAAACTGCACGTAGTCGTTACTGACTTGAAACAGGCCAATGGTATCGTTACCAAAGCCTCTTTACGCTGGAGTATCGCGTCTACATTCCTTCTCGTGATGTAGAGATCGACGGTGTGGTAAGTGATGCGGGTCTAACTGTCGATGATCTGATGGATGATGGGGTTGGCCGCTTTAAGGACCCTAACCTTCAATCAGTTAAGATTTTGGAGTGCAAGCAATTGCCCTCAAAGTCCATCGAAGATGGGAATTACTATCCATCAGACTTGTTTCGCGTAACCTTCGCCGGATCTACACTTCCGAGTTACGTTGAAGTGGGAGGAGCTCGTCTACCTGTGCGGCTGTTTGTACCGCGGGTTATGAATTGTTCCAATTGCAAGCAGCTAGGTCACACGGCCACCTACTGTAGCAATAAGCAACGGTGCGGTAAATGTGAAGAACGCCATGCGGATGATACTTGCCGTAGGCCCGCTGAGAAGTGTGTTTACTGTGGGGAGAATCCGCATGCACTTTTGACATACCCAACGTACAAACTTCGCGCGGATAAACTGAAGCGATCCGCCAAAGATCGCTCCAGATGCTCTTACGCAGATATGCTTAAAGGAGCTGTTCCACTTATTTCTGAAAACCCATTCGTTCTCTTGCCAACTGACGATAACGCCTCTAACGACCCTTGCGAGGGGCATTCTATGGCTCTGCTTGGAAACTCTAGGAAAAGACCTAATCATAACTTACCTGAACTTCCTCGTAAGGGCCCTAGGTTGTCCCAAACAAGGGTACAAAATAAAAATAATTCATCAACTGGAAGTGCTGCCACAAATCCGAAGATTTGTGGCAGCACTTCCAGTTTTGGGAAATTGAGATACAACCAGGAGTTCCCAGCACTCTCCGGGGCACCAAAAATCCCAAGTGCTCCCATTTTACAGTCAGAAACTCAACCTAAACCGGGATTCCTTAAATTCTCTGACATTGTGGACTGGATATTCACAGTTTTCAACATTACCGATCCTCTGAAAAGCTTGTTGGTTGCTATTCTACCAACAGGAAGAACATTTTCAAAACAGTTGACTGAACAATGGCCCCTCCTTGCAGCGATCGTATCCTTCGATGGCTAACTTATTAAACGGAATCACGGATCTGATCACTGTTTACAGTGGAACTGCAGAAGTATTATCCCCAAAATTGATTCATTAAAACACTTGCTAGATTACAATAATTGTGATGCCTTTTCCCTATGTGAAACATGGCTTACTTCTAGTATAAACCTCAACTTCCACGATTTCAACATTATCCGCTTGGATCGAGAAGACTCATATGGAGGGGTACTTTTATGGATCAAAAAGGGCTACTCCTTCAATCGAATCAATCTCCCTTCGGTGCCAGGCATTGAAGTTGTCGCTTGTCAAACAACAATCAAAGGCAAAGATCTTTGCATTGCTTCTATTTACCTTCCTCCTAGGGCCATGATGGGATATCGAAGACTATCTACCGTGATTCAACACTTTCCCTCGCCCCGCCTGCTTCTTGGAGACTTTAACTCTCACGGTACAGAGTGGGGATGTCTGTACGACGATAATCGATCCTCGACAATTCAAGACCTTTGTGACAACTTCAATATGACAATTCTGAACACAGGGGAAATGACACGGCTTCCTAGACCACCAGCGCAAGCAAGTGCACTGGACATATCTCTAGGCTCGAAATCACTACGGTTAGATTGCAAGTGGAAGGTAATATCTGATCTCCACTGATCACCACCTGCCGATTGTAATTGCAATCACCACTCGTTCAAGACCTTCGGAACCAATCAATGTTTCCTATGACCTCACACGAAACATTGATTGGAAGAGCTACGCTGCTGAGATATCCAAAACTATCGATTCAACACAGGTACTTCCCCGGGGGGAAGAGTATAAGTTTTTGTCCAACTCGATTCTCGATATAGCGATTCAAACTCAGACGAAACGAGTACCCGACGGGAACACCCAAAAACGTTCTCCGAACCCGTGGTGGGACAAAGAGTGCTCAGACGTGTACGCGGAGAAGGCTGCCGTGTATAGCCTTCCGGAACGACGGGTTAGTCGCTAGCTATCGACTGTACGCGATATTAGAAAAGCGAATGAAACATTTAATGAAAGCCAAGAAACGCAGTTACTGGCGCCGGTTTGTCGACGGGTTAACAAGAGAAACTTTGGGGCACGGCCCGACGTATGCGAAACCAAAATAGTACTAACGAGAGCGTGGAATATTCAAACCGTTGGATATTCGATTTCGCCAAGAAGGTTTGTCCGGATTCCGCCCCGGCACAGAAAATCTACCGTGCCGCGTCGCCTTACAATACCGCGAACGAAACACCGTTTTCGATGGTGGAGCTCTCACTTGCTCTCTTGTTGTGTAACAATAAAGCTCCAGGGCCAGACAATCAAATTCAATTTGTTGAAGAATCTACCAGACTCTGTCAAGAGACGTTTGTTGAATTTATTTAATAAGTTTCTTGAGGGTAACACTGTCCCACATGATTGTAGACAAGTGAGTGTCATCGCCATCCAAAAACCAGGAAAACCAGCCTCCGACCACAACTCGTATCGACCGATTGCAATGCTATCCTGTATCCGGAAGTTATTCAAGAAAATGATCTTGTTTCGCCTCGACAATTGGGTCGAAGCAAATGGCTTACTGTCAGATACACAATTTGGCTTCCGCAAAGGCAAAGGGACGAACGATTGCCTTGCGTTGCCCTCAACAGAAATTCAAATGGCATATGCTAACAAAGAGCAGATGGCATCAGTATTCTTGGATATTACGGGGGCTTTCGATTCAGTTTCTATCAACATTCTTTATGAGAAGTTGCACCAGCATGGTCTTTCACCAATTTTAAATAACTTTTTACTAAACCTGTTGTCTGAAAAACAAATGCATTTCTCGCATGGTGATTTATCGACATCACGATTTAGCTACATGGGCCTTCCCCAGGGCTCATGTCTAAGCCCTCTTCTCTACAATTTATACGTGAATGACATTGACGAATGTCTTGTCAATTCCTGCACGCTAAGGCAACTTGCAGATGACGGTGTTGTCTCTATTACAGGTCCCAAGGTCGTCGACTTGCAAGTACCATTGCAAAATACTTTGGACAATTTGTTTGCTTGGGCTCTCCAGCTGGGTAACGAGTTCTCTACGGAGAAAACTGAGCTAGTCGTATTTTCAAGGAAGCGTGAACCAGCGAAACTACAGCTTCAGTTAATGGATAAAACTATTGCTCAGGTTTCTACATTCAAATATCTCGGGGTCTGGTTCGACTCTAAAGGTACCTGGGGATGTCACATTAGGTATATGAAACAGAAGTGCCAACAAAGGATCAACTTTCTCCGTACAATAACCGGAACATGGTGGGGTGCCCACCCAGGAGACCTAATCAGGCTGTACCAAACAACGATATTATCAGTGATGGAGTACGGATGTTTCTGCTTTCACTCCGTTGCGAGCATACATTTCATCAAACTAGAGAGAATTCAGTATCGCTGTTTGCGTATTGCCTTGGGTTGCATGCACTCGACCCATACGATGAGTTTAGAAGTGTTGGCGGGCGTCCTTCCACTAAAAAATCGATTTTGGGACCTCTCGTATCGATTGCTCATTCGATGCGATATTTCGAACCCATTGGTGATTGCAAATTTCGAAAGGCTTGTCGAGCTTAATTCTCAGACCCGATTCATGTCCTTGTACTTCGATTACATGGCACAGAACATCAATTCGGCGCATTAGAAGACGACACTTACGAAAGACCAATTTGCTTCAATGAATTTTTCAGTATCTCTCGTCAGAGGACGCTCGAAAGCTGGCAAATTTCAGGGAGCAATGAGCATCTGGGACGGTGGCTATATTCTATTATCCCAAAGGCATCAACGAATGCTTGGTTTAAGGGCTTGGATGTGAACCGGGACTTTATTCGTGCGATGTCAAGGCTCATGTCCAACCATTACTCGTTTGGTGCGCATCTCCGTCGTATAGGGCTTGCTGACAATAATCATTGTGTTTGTGAGAATGGCTATCACGACATCGAGCATGTTGTTTGGCTGTGCGCAGAGTACCGTGTTGCCAGGTCCCAACTAATAGATTCCCTTCGGGCCCGAGGTAGCTCACCCTATGTGCCAGTCCGGGACGTCCTGGCAAGCCGTGACCACCCCTACATTTTTCTTATCTACACCTTTTTGAAAACTATTTATGCCCAAGTTTAATAAACTTCCCCTCTCATTCACAGTAGAACCTCATCAACCTCTCCCTGTATCTACAATATGGCATTGCTTCACGAGTCTACGATGCATACCTTTCTTGATAACCGTCCATCTAGAACATCATGACACATGTCACAAGAACATCATGACAGCATCGGAGTGCCAATAATCATCCGAAATATCGACCCTCCCTTCACCTCTGCGATTACAGGATGGAAACCACTACAATAAAGTGTGCATATCCCTCACAATCATCAACCAGCCAACGAGAATGTCAGTTTTACAATATGTGTCCCACTTCCTACCTTTTTCCTTTACTAACATAAGAGGGGAGCAAGCCGCCCCTAAATACGTCTTTCTCTTCCCCCATTAACACGTGCGATGTACCTTAAAAATGAATAATCGGCCTCATTAAGCTACCGTATTTGGGCCTAAATAAACTTAGTTATATAAAAAAATAAAATCAGCAAAGTGAGGAGGAGTGTACCCGAGTGTCTGTTCACCAAGAGGTGCGGCTCAAACAGCGTCTGACTGACATCCAGCGTCTGAATAAGAAACGCTACATCGCGCCAGCTACACCTAAGATGGCAGCACCACCAGGGCGATAAAGGTAGCGCGACCTCGGTAAGGTAGATTACCGAAATATCCAAAACACCAAGAAAGGCACGAGTACAGCAAAAAACGAACTGGATTTACAGCTTTACATGTACAAATAGCAATACGAATTCGAAGATATGATGTGGTTTCATACTTCCCTTGATGTTACAGAAAAAAAATGTTTATTTTCGTTTCTCTACGCTCGATAACACAAGGAAAGAGTAAAATAACTATCGCCATAATCACAATACCTTTTCCATATACATCCAAAGGGAACATGTTATGTGATGTGAAGCTCAATTGGCTCCGCTCAGTGTCTCCGCCTAACAATGAATGAATTAAAAATAGGAGGGGTGGGTACATTCCAAAAGTCAAGTCAGGTTCATTCTGTACCTAAACTTTTTGCCCATCTCGTATCAGTAACTAATAATAGCTCTTAAGGGGTAGAATTTAAAAAAAAATGATTTTCTGTTTATTAGTCTAAAGTGGACCCTACACGAGACAGAAATATTGTCAATAAATATATTGACAAGACTGCTTCAATCTATCAATCCCATTTAAATTCTATAGAATCAATATTTTTAAGATGACCATACACCATCAATATATTGATCAATATATGCTTTATTGTCAATATTTCCGCTCGTGTAGGGTCCGCTTAAAATGTGGTTTAGGATGTTAAAAATGCCATTCCAAGACATGAAAGACGAAAACAATACATAATTGCTCAAATTTTCAATTCTATCGCAACACCTCTTATGTATCCCGTGTTGACTGAAAAACCGCGTTTTTCTCGAAATCATTTTTTTTAAGCTGGCCGGAAATGTAAAATAAATATAAAATAGAGTTTGCTGGTTTTAGGTGTTGCATTCGTTTGCTACTTACAAAGCTCATAAAGATTCTATTTCCGTTATCATCCCAGATACCACTATCAATCCTCATTATTGATTGGAACCGCTCATCAAGTGCCTGGATGTCAGCGTATTTGATTCCGAAGAGAAAAATGCCGATTGCACTCTGTTCCGGAGTGGCGGGTCGAAAAAATCAACAGGCGTACACTGGGACTTCTTCCGGGCGGAACCACAGAAATATCGTTGCTGTCCATTTGTACTGTTCCGGGGCACTTCGCCTGCTTAGTTAATGACCGCCTATCACTATGTTGGCCCCTATTTTTCCCACAGTGGCTGCAAGCTTTTTATCAAACAGTGAGCACTCTGTTCTGGAATGGCGGGATGGAAGAATAAACAGTCGTAGCTAGCCTTCTGTCCGGTTTCGGACACTTCGCCCTGTTCAATCAATGACGCCTCGCACTATACTGGCTCCCTTTTTCGCAGTCGCTCACAAACTTCATATCACAATTATATATTTATTGGTTTTCAAGCGAGCGTTTTGAGGCATACCTCCTTGTGTAGAGTGTGCCGTGCACGTTCAAATCATTTACCCCAAGAACCACCATTTAAACGTTACAACGCCTGCAAAAGAAATGTCGGCGTTCAATATAAAACGAAATCCACTAAAAGCCGCCCTGTAAGAGGAAAGCTGAAAGAAAGCGGAGTTCAGTCACAGTATTGGGGATACTTTCGCTAAACTCGCAGCTAATCAAGAGGCCGGATATGCTCATAGCACTAGTTGCGGTTATTGTTGGATTCGGGGAATATAGAATAGCGTTCGGTGGAAATCTTCGTGAATTGTGTCACAAACTGAACATAATTGCCGCAGACAAACAAGCTCAACGATTTCTTTTCCGAAAGAACGCGATGGAACCACCAAGCATATTGTCCATGGTGAATATGATTGGTGGTTCCATGGCGTTCTTTCGGAAAAGAAATCGTTGAGCTTGTTTTTCTGCGGCAATTATGTTTAGTTTGTGACACAATTCACGAAGATTTCCACCGAACGCTATTCTAATGTTAACGTTAAGGTCAGTTCAATAGGTTCGGCACAGTTCGTGAAAACCGGAACGAAGCAAAGTGTTCATCGTAATATCCGGAAGCAGCGGCGGCGATCGTCCATCGACACTACGTCGAAGATTACTTTGGCAGCGTCGATGCCGTCGAAGATACGACGTGCGCCGGAGGTGAGCTTTGTACATTCTAAAGCGGGTTTGAAAATACGAAATTGGATTTCAAATTCACCTAAAGTACTCTGTGGTCCTGACGACCACGGATAATAAGTAAAAAAAAAAAAAAACAAAAAATCAATAAGAGCAAAAAAATCCACGAATTGATGCGTCTTTAGAATTATTTGGAAACCAACTCAAAGCGTATTTCCAAGAGGATAAAAGAACGACGAAAAGAATAGTAGCTGTGGAGGACTTTGATGCACTCGGGCTATTATCCCCGTGCATCATAATCCACAGTGGCTGCAAATAAATAGGATGACGAAAACAGCGATGAATGCTGGCTAATGTGGAAGCATTGAACTTAGTCAAGTTGCTGGAAGTTCACATTTTCATGGATGCGAGTGACAATTGGGGGTCAATTATTGAAGTTCAGTTTTTTTTTATTTTTATTTTACATAAAATAAAAAATATAAATATTTTAGTGGGTTTTTCTGATACGTAGCACCATTATTCTGGGGAAAATAGTACAATTGTTGGATCAGTAGTTCTGGAATAATATTTTTATCAAATTCAAACTATGGTGGTGCTTAGTTCCACCATTATTCTATTTTGTTTAGTCAATTACCCAATTCACAAATACTAGTCAATTACCACGCGCCTCCGCTGTTTTAACCGGAACCCATAACACTTTATGGAGCAACCCCAACTCTGCCGTCCAGGCAGCGAAGTCAACAGATGATACTGCTTTCGCTCTCTTTTTGTGTCCAAGCTGGTGGGTTGTTGATATGTTCCGCGTGCGCTAAATGTGAGTAAGCTAGAGAGGATTGAAAGAGAAAGTGTCTTTTCTAGAGAACATGCAAAGTACGCGACATCTACGGCCGTGATCTGTGTTTATTCTCGAAATTAGTCTTGTGGCCGACTTCCAATGATGAAGTGCATATTGCCCAATATGAACTACTCACGAAGTTTATGAATGTTTCCGACGAGCGCTGTATTCGTTGTATGGATTGATATGTCCTCCCATGGAGAGTGATGAGCTGCTGAGAGTAATGAAACGGTTGAATATTTTTGAGCACAGAAGAGTATACGCCAGTGAACTCCGCAAGCATTTGAGGACACAGCAGTAGAAACGTTGCTTTCATGGAAAGTGAAAATTGTGAGTGATAATTTTCCGCACAAACAGAATGAGCGAGTGTACGAGTGGTGTTGTCTTCAAGCAAATGTCGGTTGCCAGGTCTGCACGATTTGTTTTGACAGGGGGATATTACTGATTAATGTGTTGAAAATAAATAGAAATTCGTCAGTTTTACACACAGTACGGTGACGATCTGTGGTTGAATAGGATTTGCGCTGGATAGTGCGGAAAACCTAGAATAAGCTTTCGCATGCGAGTGTTTTCAGAACGGAATGTCAGCAAGGTGTTGGGAGAAAGAAAAGTATTTTCTAATAATAATCAAATCGTGTGTATGTGTGCAAGTTCGCCAAGGGATGAACAGTCTTGCAAACTGTGGAGCGAGCGTTAAGTTAGGCAGCAGCACCAGACCCGACCAGACCAGGACTATTCAAATGAGTGTGTTTCCATCTTTGTAGTAACATTCCGATGCCCGATAACTCTCAGTTATCAGAGTGGTAACAAAGACGAAGGATGCGATTAGTATTCCGTGCCGCGAATTCGTTGGTGTAATAAGGGGAAGCTTTTTCCTTCTCTCTTTGTGTGCGGAATAGTTCTGATATCGATTTGGCTGACCCTCTGCTACAAGGGACAATTTTTCCTCACTCGAATGTATTTAGTGCTATCGCAATGGAATAACGTAAGATTTTTGTTTATGAAGCAGTATGTACCTACTTCAGTGAAGTGGACGTCTATGTTTTAATTTGTGACGTAAATCGGTACAACATCATCAAGCTAGAAGCAGCAACAAAAGGAAGTGGATCAATCTCAGTGCCGAGGGAGAAGACCGAATACCGTGCAGTGATTTGTAGGCATCAGCTCATAAGGATGTGTATGTGTGATTTTGGATTGAATTGTTTGTGATCGGAGACAGGAGTACTTTGTTTTCAAAACAACAGACAATATTCCCTTCAGCTCTGATAATGGAACACACGTGGTACAGCTAATCTTCAATCAAACGTTATCGAGTTATGCAGAAAGGATAATGGAAAAATCATCTGGCAGACGAATATAAATTTTACTTGGCAGTGAAAAGTTCAGCATTGCTTTCAAGGATTCATGCGACACGATATCTGATATATACATTCAAACTTATTTATTTCCCATTAAATTTAAACGCTATAACACTCTGCTGCCACCTCACTGCTCACTCAGTGTTACCAATATCCCGTTGACTTGCATCAATATCGCGCGTTCAGATATTCGCGAGCAGTTTGAACTTGAACGAGTATACCACCGTACCCACGTTGTCGTAGTTACCGCTTGCCACGATTGATTACTTCATCGCACATGATCGGCGGGGTATAGTGTATCTTCGCTGTTTATGTATGTACTGTTACGTACATATCTGCTACTACAGTGACCGACAAAAATGGATGACCGATGTATGACGAAAAGCTACTAAAATAGTAGTTGACTAGAATATAAAGATTACGGATGGGTTAGAATTATTGGAAGTATAAACAAAGTTTAACAAGTCAGGTAGAGATGATATTGAAGTTATCTTAATTCTGCAACTTAGAATATTACTAGTATATTTCCTGTATATTCCTCATATCTAATATAAATTCTGACCATTTTGGGGATCCACTTAATTCAGGACAGTTTACTACTTTTCCAATTATTGCGAAAAATACAGCCCGACTAAATAGACGAACATACGGCAAATATTGTTTTTGTTCAATGTTACCATAATACGCTCTAGTGCATCAAACTTGTCAGAAACAGTGTCATACTGCAGCCTCGGAAGCTGTCGGAAGTCAACTTTCATGTTTGTCTCGTGATCTATGACACCAGTAAATGGCATCATCAACAGTTGTGTATCATAGAAGATGAGACATACCTGAGCGCTTATTCTGACGTTAGTAACGTTGTAATGATTAGTAAATGAAAGCTGTCATGTCAATTTCTTGGCTTGTTATACGTAACTTTAAATTGGATGTAATATTATAACCATACACTGGTGGTGCCAAGGATATACAATGATTGTATAGTTAGAATATGGAAATATTGACACCCCCGGGTGAGTTTGAAAAAGGAACGATTTTCAAATTATGTTCGCCACGCTGAATCGAATGTTGCGTTCACTTGCCTCGCCATTCATTCGTTCGATGTAGCGCATTCATTCAGTTATTTTCGGTACAAATTCAACTTCAGTAGAAAAACAAAATTTTGTTTCTAGGCTTACTATGAGTGGGATTGTCGAGCAAACATGCACCAGACATAGATTAAGCAGTTCACTTGAGCTCGAAACTTAAAGATACCATCTTCTGCTTTCAGTTTATCCACAATGAACAAACGAATGCTTTGGCTGGGGAAAGAAGTTATATTTCCGCTGAGCTGAAGTATTCGATTTTGCGTGAAACTTCAGGCAGTTTCGAAGTGAATGTACATCCAGGCAAAACGTATATTGGAGTTCGCAAGAATTAAACATATATTAATGAACTTGTATGGTTATCTTAATATTTATATGGCATTCCATATACCATTCGACTTGACTTGAAAATTGTAATGAAAATTGGCTGGGTTAAGAAATGTTTCCGAATTAGATTTCAAACAAATAACAGTTTATTTCTGAGACTTGTACCACCAAATCCTGGCAATTGATTGAAAAAATGCAAATAAAACATGTGATGAATAATATCGGAATAGTTCGAACTCACTGTTAGGGAAATTAATCGTTTTTTTGACTTCCCAACTAGCTTTAAGTAATTCAAAAAACATCGAAAAATTCTTTCGATGATTATAAATCTCTGTGATGAACAGATTCTGAGATATTCAGGATTAAAACGTAGGTGTTTGTGGTACATTTGCAGCGTCGACAGTTAATTTTTTACCTAACAAATTTTTTATTTGCTTCGTTGCGTTTATATGTACATGGCATATTTTTACAACTTCAGAGATTCAATATTTTGTTGTTCAACTCCAGAAATTTGTTGACAGAATTAATAATTTTTTCTGCGTTTAATTTGACGCTTCTATCATAAAATCATAGTAACATTTTCGTAAAAAATCTTAGCAAGTTACAGTTTTCGTAGATTGGACCAATTCTCTGGTTTTCAACTGACTGTCCTGGTATTCTGAGATGTCGCGGAGAGGAATTGATCTACCCAGGTTTTCTTCAATAAACCCAGAATATTTGAAGATTTTTTTTAATAGGTCCAATCTACAAAAGAGAGCCTTTCTTTGTTTACTTTCTCTTCGGCGAATTATTCGGTCACCTTTTTGATTTCCCTTTAACTATTTGCTCAATAAACTAGTACAAACCTTGATCTTTCGAAACATACTGGTAAATGTTTAAAAAGTTTTACAGTTTTGCATTAATAATCAAAAGAGAAGAGGGCTCTCATTTGCAGATTGACCTAATGAAAAAAAGTCTTTTATTTTTTTTAGTTTGATACTCTGGTCCAGTTTGCACCTTCGGTCGATCGCAACAATAACTGCAACGCAAACTCACTCTCAAGCAAAGTACAAGAAACAAAGCCTACAATATCCGAATCTCAATCATTGTGAAATCAGGTACCCAAAAGCTTCCCTCTTGTGCTTATCAAAAAGGTACGTTTGAGACTCGGCATTTTAACAACTCTTCATCATCTCTTGCCAGTGGCATTCTTCATTTGCTGAAAGTCTGCACACATATTTCCATAAAAAGAGAAATAAGCAAGACGTCAATAACTATCATGGAATGACGACATTGAACGCTGTCTCGAACTGGGCATGATGCTGGAATTAAAAAAGAGAAAATTTTCAGCTGGATGGGGAAAAACAAAATAACAATTTTCATTGATCCCTATATCAATTCATGATTTCACAAAAATGACAGCCGCTTTAAAAGACCATACCGCCCGTGTGCAGAAAATTCTCAAAGGGGTTTTGATTGTTTATATTTCTTATAAAAGAAAGGTATAGCAAGCCTTAAACTGGAGGGCTGTGTCTTGTGTGCCAATCAACTCAGCTCAACAAATTAGGTTAATGTTTGTAACCAAGAAGGAATCTTCAACAAACACCACTGCTTGCTGGCTCGAGGTAGTGTCGGATTCGTATTGCAGTGATTTAAGGTAGTTAAGTCAACCGACTAAACCGACTTTTTATATTGAGTAAGTCGTTAATGTTTAATTCCTTTGCTACTTTTTTCGTTTGCTGTCCAACCTTCGCGGTATAACTGACCTACTCAGGTCTCCTGCAATGTCATCCCCTATCAAGACGCGAACCGATCCGGAGGTGCCGACTACAAGGACTTACATTTATTTGCAACAACCTTCTTAGGGTTGCTTATTCATTTGACGCTACTCGTTCTTATTTATCTGCTATCTGGAGCCGACAGTTCTTTGGCGGCAGTATTTGTCTCGATACCGATAACCGTTTTCGTGAGCCATTTAGCCACTCAAATGGAGGGCATTGGCGGTAACATTTCTTCAGACAACGATATTCCGATTTTCTTTGATTTCATGTTATTGCTCCTCAGCTCCCATTACTAGCTGAGCTGTGTAACTGGTCTACTCACAACTGTTGCTAATACAGAAACTTGGCTAGGTGTGAACCGATACAGAGATGTCGACTAACTAGACTTACATCCCTTTCCGGCGACCCACGCAAGGTTTCTTCCTTGGATCAGTAAATTGAAAATGTACTCTTCATTGATATGACTGACATTAATATCCATAGGAAATTCGGGAAGTGAAACAAAATAATCGCGATCACGGTCCTGTTCAAAAAAAGTAGAATATATTTCTTGGAAGAATGTTGCAAGTAGGGTAACCAACCAATTTTGGACCTCTAGAGGAAGTGAAAATACGTGAACGTCAAAAAATGTTTGCTTGTCTATGTTTTTTAATGCAATACATGCACGAGTCTGCTCCAAAATTGCTGTTCTTGAAAGAAAACTGCCAATGTATGTTTGATACATTGACATAAACTCGAAAATGACACTTCTTCACAGCATGAATTTTTCACATTTCGGATCCTTCCAAACTAATTTGGACAGTGTTCCAAGCATATATTGGACACACTGAATGTGACTGAATAGATTTTGGAAACAGTGAAGTTGTTTCTACTAAACTGACCTACTGACTCGTTCTCTTTGCAGTATATTTAATGCATGAAAGAAGAACATAAGCAAATCAGTGACTGCCAATCAAAAATGGTACATTAATCTTTATATGGAAGGCTGACTGCATGAAGTATTTTTTTAGTTCTATCATTTTGAGAAATAGAAAAACTTTCGGTACAATTAGGTTACTGCAAACTTAACAAAGCAGCATTAAATGTTATGCAATAGAGTTAACAATAATAAATTTCGTGTAACAATTCATCTGTAGCAGTATTATGGAGTAACATCCTCAAGTGGATGATAAATCAAGGTTCAAAGTTCGCCAGGAATCTTCTTGTACTAAATATTAATTTTTAATTCTTTTGTTTACGAGGTGGTTTCTTGTTATTCTTTCTAAACTCAGTTTTTCTTTGTTTCTCTTCCTTTACTTTCCTTTTTTCTTCAGTTTTCGCCTTGTGATATTCAACTGTTCGGCGCAATGTTAAAACAGCAGGACTACGTCGCTTGAATCGTGATGTTCCTTTTCGTGTGAGTGTTTCAGGCGATTCTAGGAATTCAGCAAGCACACTCATTATCATTATTTATCTGTGATATGTCTCTTTGATTTGTCAACATCTAGCTCGTCGAATTCAACAAATGAACTACAAATGTTCTTCAACATAGATTTCAGAAGTCTCCTCTTTGGTCATATTTTGATCTTCAATGAAATGTTCCTCAATCGTTTGATTTTCGACATCCATTGGTTTGAACATTTTTAAATAATTTGTCCAAAAAGAGCAGACGACCTACCGTTACGAAATTTTTCCCTTTTTGATTATTCTAACTCGATAAACAAATAGCTGCCAAGAAAGAAAATCGAGTGGTGTCCAAAATAAGTTGATGCCAATTTTTTAAGACATATTGTGGACACATTTATTTAAGATTTTTTAGATAAAACATTACGAAGAAACCTTTTCAAACACGTAATATGCAAAATACCAAACAACAAACAAACTAATTAAATCGATAAAAATATTATAATTGTACATTGGCTTGGCTATCGTTGAAACATAAAACTTTTTCGGTGATATTTTTGGATTCTGTTTAATTTTAAACAATTAGAGATGAACTAATGATATTAAAACTTAATAAACAACCCAAGGAATGTAATTGCTGCATCAAACCAAACAAATGCAGAGAACCTTGGCAGTATAGGAGGCAAATACATAAACAGGGTCCAAAATATGTAGGGGTCCAAATTAGGTTGGTTACCCTATGTTGCAGATATGTTTATGTTAGTATGTTGATAATAAAAAAATGTGGGCAAAGATTTAATCTGTTGTTCTGCAAGTGTATAATCTAGGGCCTCTACACAGAAGACTTTTCAAAATTTAGAATGACACCCACCCCCGAACGTCGGAGTGAAACAAATTAATGTAAAAAACGAAATTTTTCAGGCGAAAGTCTGATGTAAATGTCTGTATCAACAAGATACACAAGAAAAAGGTATTCTTGCTTTGGAGTGAATTGAATTGCAATAAACATAACCGATGATTGTGAATACCATCGCGAACTTATCCCTCGTGCGTCACCGCCTACTTATCCAATTCCAAAATTTTATATAAATGTAATAAAAAAACAACTTTGTTTTTCGTTGTGTGTAATAACTATTCGGATACTGATGGCTCTCCTCACGTACTATCGTAAAATGGAAAAGATGAACACTTACCAGAAATAACATAACATGTTTAAAGTTAAAAAAAAATTCTTATTACGCTCGAAAACACTATATTGCCCTCAACTGCTATAATACAAAATGTATTTTTCACATATACACATTAGAGAATGTATTTCTTAATAGTTGTAGTACACAACTAGAGATAGCACACTCTGTCTAATAGAAACGTACAAAATAGGACTTCGCATCTACTCTACTTGCATGCGTTTTGGCAACAGCATTTCGCTTGTCGTTACGGATGGACGCCTATTACACTTTGTACACATATAATACAGAACGTTTTATTGCTTTCCGAGTGAATCAAACTAAAGTGTTGACCTTTTTTCGGGCAGATCGATAAGTTAGGAGGACCTTTGAATTCGTTCTGTATCTTTTTGACCTTTATCAAATCAACATGACCGTATTTTCTGCCCTCAGGGTAGCTGTCAGACTCTCCTTGAATGATTTTATCAGATGTGGTATGGTTGAGTATGAGATTCTGAGTTTTTTTTTCTATTCACCGACCGGATGTATTCATAGGCTGCTTCAGCCGGATGGTAAAGGGGCGGAGGGGTATAGAAACGTCTTCTTGGCAAAATGTATCTGATTCACAATTTGAAAAATAGAATTTCGAATTTTGGAAACAAATTTCTTGACATGAGAGAGTTCACAGAAATTATTTAGGGTGTTTTAGCTCTCAAGGAAGCCACTAAAAGCTATGTGTATCTGTTTTATTCACCAATTGCACGAACCCGATAATCTTCGAGGCGGGTTTAGGTTCCTGAACTCTAATACTCTTGAATTCAGGTCAAAATTGGAGTACTCGGGCTCGGTTCAGATCCGGGTGTCTCAAATTTGGAATACCCGTGTTTGGGTTTCGAAAAAATCAAACGTTTACGTCTATACACCACACCATGTCGCTTTTTGTAGTAACACCAGCCCACTTTACCTCGTGATACGAATTAGTGATACACAGCACTACAGGTTTCCATCTGCTGTCAAAATATCGTGTTTTAGTATTCACTGATAAATTTGTTTTCTTCAGATTTGTAACTATCTTGATTTTGTTAAATTTTTAAATGAACACTCACGAAACAGCATTTAGCAAGAAGTTTTTCGCATATAAAATCTTTTTGCGATTTTTTATCATACCTTAATGAATATTAATAAATCTATTTGTAGTAAAATTGTCGAAAAATATTGGTTCTACTTTTCGTTATGGAACATGAATTTCGAAAGCCGATTGTTAAATAAACAAAAACAAAATATTTTTTTGGCTAAAAATACCAAAAAATTATTTTGTTTTTCTTTATATTCAAGTCGGTGGTGTGCACAATTCCGTTACCCGTCACTGTTCTTCTAAAGGCCAGATTTACGTCTCACCCGCCCAACACCGAACCGCATTTATCCCGGTCTTCGGAATTACCGAATCGCTATCGATTCCTGGGACCACCGCCGTCGTGTGCGCAGCCAACCATCATCTGGCGGCGATGATAGCCAATCCCTGTTGCGTGTGTTTGCGCTATCGTTCGTTTTTATTTTCATTCTCGACGCTCCACAATGCCTTCACCGTTAATGGGCGACCCGCGTTGTATTGCGATTCTAATGGAAAATAAAACCGCGGTCGATACATGCCATACATATGCATGTATGTATATTTTAAAATGTACTTACGTTAATATGTTACACTACACTACAGCTGACATGCATTACAGCAACAAAAAACAGTGCAACACGTCAACGTGGTTGCTCTGAGCGCACATGTTGTGGATTGTATTGTTGTTGACAGAAATCAAGCAGTTTAGTATTCTGTATTATACTAACTAATACTATACGACACATATAAATGGATACGCTGAAAGGGAGCAGGCCGAATCAGTTTAGCTAATTGATAAATTATTCAAACAATAGATTTCCCGACGAACGGGTTCAGAGTAACGAAGATCGTTGTCCTATATCTACGTGTTTGCCTCTTTACCACAGCAGCATTCTAATTGAACGAAGTGAACTGTGACTGACAAGCGACGAAGGATTGCGTCTGAATTTCTCTTGGCAAGCGGTTCAATCAAGAGTTCACATATACCCAATACATTTTAATAAAATTCATATGATCAGAGCGATCGATTTAATTGAAAAACGCGATGGGTGTAGTTTTTATACCCCGCGATGACGCAGATAATCAACAGCTGCATCTTGTAGGCAGGGATGTTAAGTTATTTTCAGGAAATCTTCCTTGTTTTTAAAATTTCTGGAATTGTGCCGTTTTTTGATATGTTAAAGGATGTTAAAAATCGGAGTCGAACTTTTTTGTCGAGAAATACATATTACTTTCCATTTAGCCACTCTGAATCCTATCCCTTTCTAGGGTTAAGTGTAACGAATTTTTAATCATTTAGATTTTATTATTTGTTTATTAGTGAAGTAATGGCATATTATTGTGAATTCGATTACAGCATTAGTGGTCTATGGTAATAATAGAAACAAACATTGTTTTTTTTTGTTCGACTATAGAGCTTTTATCCTTATGGTTATGCGCCTCTTTTTCGGTAAGAGAAATCTATTTTAGAAAACCTCTAACCTTATATGCGGTGTTGGCAATCGAACCCAGATGAGCTGCTTACAAGGCAAGCGCTTTATCAAGCATGCTGTGCTCGTACCCACAAACAAAATATATTTTTGGAGAAAATTTAGATTAGAACGTAAGTGACATTGAGAGCCTCTCTTTGTTTACTTTCTCTTTCGATTATTACGACGTAACTATACCACTTTGCACTAATTTTTCAGTAGATATCGAAAACCGACGGTTTTTCTAGTATATTATGCAAAAAATAGAGAAGTAAATGTTGGAACGACCAAGTAATGAACAGAAGAGAAAGACCCAAAAGAGAATCTCTCTTTGTTACTTACGTCCTAATATAAATTTTCTACAGATTTCTTCTATATGGACAAAAACAATCGAAAGTGAAATTGAGTTTGTTTAATAGATGCATCGCAAGATGAAACGGATCCGAACCATCTAACATGAAATTCTGAAAAGATATTGAAAAACATCTTCGACCGCTGAATCGTTGCTCATTAGGGTTCTGATAAATAAAAAACTCGAATCGAATAACATACTACGAAGTCTATCGTAGAATTACTTACAAATAACAAAAACAATCTAAGTAATAATTTCCCAAGTTGAGGAGATTCTAGCGCACCTTCACATCTACTTGATGTAGGAATCAGAATATATTGGCTCGAATGGCACGTTGGTATAACATATCCAAAATTTCTCAACATCACTTACCAACTTTCATGTTGTTTAAAAAATCGGTGTTCCTGAGCTTTCTGTGTTTTCCGTCGATCTCTTGGATTTATTTCATAGAAGAGCTTTATTAAGAGTAACAAAATTGAACGAACGATAATTGAATTCTCAGTATCCACAAACGGTTTAGAAAGAAAATGAATGAATCGATCTCCAACTATGCAGGAGCAAACGGAAAAATAGTACTGTGAACACTTCTCTTTTTTCTTCTTCTGATGAAAAAAAGAAAGTATACTGGAGCGAGTGTTTTATTCTACATTACTCCGGAGAAAGAAGGGAATTAGTGTCGAGTAGGGGAGCCCGGGGCTAGTTGGCGGAAGCCTCTTTTCTCCGTTTCTATTAGACATAAAGCGTTGCCTCTCGTTGTGTACCTCAAGTAATGAGAAACACATTATCCGATGTGTTTTTGTTGCAAAATATTTTGTTTTGTTGAAATTGTGGCCGATATTGTGTTTTCGAGCATACCAAGTAAATGTTCTAAGTTTTAAATACTTTGCGGTATTTAGGGTGATTTTCAATCTATTTCCCGAATGATTATATTTTTCGATAGCGCGTGAAAAGAGCTTTCAGTATCCATATAGATATTACATCTATCCAAAAACAAAAGTTATTTTTTAAATAGTTTTTAATAAAATATGCGGTTGGGGTAAGTTGGCGGTGTTGCACGCGGGGCATGTTGGCGGTACTATTTACAGCGCAAAAAAGTCATCAAAAAAATTTATTTCTGGAATTCACTCCAAAGTAAGAAAATCTTTTTCTTGTGTATCTCGCCAATGTAGGAGTCATTTATTCCAGACAATTGCACGAAAAATTTCGAAAATTTGCTTTTGAATAGGGAGTAAGCGTCAAAGTAAAATGCCGGGGTATTGAAACTGAAATATAATAGCAAATGTCGGTTAATATACAGTTTTCTGGAAAAGACATTCAGCACGTTCCAAAAGGGTCCTTGAGGTAATTGAATCTCCATTTGATTGATTAGTTTTTGGTATATTCTCCATACCGCCAACTTACCCCGGGGCCGGGGTAAGTTGGCGGGTTTTCCGCGTCACATATTTTTATCTCTAAAAAAGGAGAAATCGCATCAAACCCTTTTTAAAAAATCAGAGTTGTTGCCAACAGTCTGTTCTTTCATGCCACGTGTTCTATTTTGCATAATCTACCTACATCAAAGCGGTAAAAATTGAAAACTGAAAACACCGACAACTAGCCCCGGTCTCCCCTACTAGAACACACTCAAGATCTCGTTGAGGTAAAAGATACGTGTTTTCGTTTGTCACCTTCACCTAACTTTACAATTCGGTATAGAGTTATCGATTATATTCGAAAATAGTAGTTTAATAATTAACGAAGTATTTTGCAAATTTATTTTATTTTTTCTTAAATTGGATGGACAAACACTTTAATATCTGGACTAGATAAAAACTAATCTGTAATTCTGAATGTAATTAATCTACACTGAGAAATAAAAATATGCAGAGTTAGCATACTTTCTATTTTCGTCTCTTTTATTCTGTTGTGATTTTTATGCATTTTCTAGCATATACTTCTAGAAAGCATTCAATGAGGGGATAGACGGAATATGTCTAATGCATAAAATTTACAGCAGAAGATACGAAAGACAGATAGAAAAGTATGCTACCCACGAATAAATAAAGTTCTGCTGAAACCATGTACTGGACTAAGTGAGTAAAAATCATAAAACACGAATGAATAATATGCAATTTCCACGTATACACTATATTATTGTTCAAAGGCGAACTAAAAACGGAAGCCTATGTAAACACACCAGGGGCGCAAAATCAATCCCGTTTTGGCTAGAGACGAAACCGAGTAGAGTTCTGACTCCAATTGCTGTCAAAGAATATGAACTGACAGCTGTTGGGGTTAAAACCTGACACATTTTTATGGTCAAGTTTAAACGGCGTAAGATTCCACCAAAGGCGCCAGAAGATCACGATACGGGCCTGTCAGTCCCATTCATGGATAGAATGCACCTCGGATCAAATAATGACAAGAATAAAAACGCTCTTTGCACTTTTCATACGAACCACCGCTCTTCTCTTTTACAATAAACCTCTTCACTCCGATGTGTGTTGCTCCTATGTGTGCACTCTACTCCATGGCTGCCCACATAGTGTGCATCTTGGCCCAAGCGCACGGAAGCAGGAAAGGCTACCAAAAACATATCAAAGACGTTCTTCCGATCAAACTTTATCTGAATTGTAATTCAGATTGTTTCACAAAAGTGACTCTTTGTGCGAAATGGTGCATCTTTTGGTACACAGATCTTTCTCTTTTCCGTTTTCAAGTTTCTCTTTATGCAGGTGATCGGCACATCGCAGTGTTTTTGTGCTGCTCTATTTTTCATCGGTGTATTTCTTTGTGCACATTGTGTGAGCAAATAACAAGCCTGGTCTCATTCAGATTTATTCCTAATAAAAGGTGTTGTTCTCAAAAGTAAAATAGATAAAAGAATTAATGACAAACATGGTTGAATTGCAAGAAACGAAAATCTCGACTGCAGTGACTTCATATTAAAAAATAGCGGAAATTATTACAAACTATACTGCCCATAAAAGCATAAGAGTCCCATATGGATTTTTGTCGAAAATGAGTTATTTGTTGGATTGTATTCTGTATCACCACTGAATCACACTGCACAAATAAGATTACCAGGTTTGTTTACAAAATATCGAAAAAAAACCAAACCGTGGCTGTCCCATGTTTCTCGGCTTGCTGTTTTTCAAGATGGGACTGTTATGCTTTCATGGGCATCGCTCGTTTTTTTGGTTTAATAGTAATACAAATGAGACAGATATGTGGTCATGAGAAGCAAAGCTCCTCCCACCTTCTCACAGCTGTAGCAATGATTGTGGAGTAAATTAGATTAACTATCATCGATAAGACCGGAGCACAGCCTAGGCCCAACCAGTCCTGCAATAAGTTTAATCTCTGGTTGAATGAGTTTTCTTTGTGTTCCTGGAAGTGTTGAAAACTCCTTGTTGAGTCTGAAATTTCTAAGACCAGTAGCAGTTTGCTTCGGTTTTGAGTCAGATCCTACATGAGCTGTTATATGTGGCAGCCTATCAAGAGAAATTTTCATCTCATTTGCCCATTGTTTTAGGAGCAGTAACAGATGTTCCCACATGCGGATCGTCAGAGTGACGCTATTCCTGAGCCAAGAGAGCATCATGATTTGTCTTGGTGAGTGGTGTAGCGCTTTTTACTATTCCTGCCATAAAATGTTTAGAGTGTCTTTTAAAGGAACGCTACGGGCGACGTTTGCGTAAAGAAAATGGAAATAGATCATATGTACTCTCGCCATAATACGCACATCTTTCAACATTCCCAATGCAAGAGTCATCCTCATGGTACTCTGCACAATTCTCACTCCAAGTATAATTACCACAATGAGCCATCCTATGTTTAGTGCGAGGCTGTAATGCATGACGAGCGGTACAAACAACCGAACAGGCAGATGATCCTCGTCGAAGCAAACGCAATTAAACATCAAAGGTCCCGTCCAGTGCGATTCCCTTTCACAAATCTTCACTCAATGTAGCAAAGAAAACTTGTAGCAGCCAACCAAGAGCTTCGGTAGATCCACGCATGACAAACTCGAATCGGCGACCTCGCCGTCGATTTCAACTTTGTGAGCGGTCATGTATACGTGGCAGTCCTTCATACAAACCTTGTCACCACTAACGCCATTTACTTGTTTTAGATAGAATATCACAATTCTGAGTTTATCTGGGCAAACTTTCGTGATATTTGTCACTGTTATTTGATATTCATGGCTGCGTTAGTTATTTCGAAATCTTTATAATACTTTATAAATCTTTATAATACTAGTGGATTATGTTTGATCCGTAAGATATGATCCGAACGAGTTCAATGTGTATATTTTTCAACGGGAAGTCGGAGTCGTTAGGTACTTGTTCGACATCCATTTTACACCCAAAACAAAAACCTCTTGCAATAATTGTAAGCGACAATCACTTGCAATAATGTTCGCATCGCTTGCAATTTTGCAGTTAAAGTTGCTTGCAATGTTTGCAAGCATATAAAACACTTCATCTATTGCTATATCTACATACGTTTCTTCAACACATTGTCACAGGATTGCCACCACATTCACGTGCCTATGCCGGTTTGTATGGCAACGCACGCCGAGTTTTTATTTACCGTCTGCTTTTTATTCATTTCTCACCAACATCCTCAAACGCAATATTGTGGCTTATTCATTACACACGAGGCAGTATCGAATTCCGGATGTGCTGATTGTATGAGTTTTAACGCTCAACTTTTATGTGTAAGAATAGATCAGTGCCTATAGTCTGTGCTACGATACTCAATGGCCTGAGTTCAAATCTGGGTGCGTGCTTTTCTTTTTTCATTAATCGTGAATTCATCCAAATGTTTATATATGACTTTTATCCACTTATAATTATCTGATAGCATAGTTGGATGGATAAGGTATTGATTAGTGATCTGTTCGTGCAGTGTTCGTTTTTCAATACCAGCTATCTTTTTTTCTAACGCATATTGGTCACCAATACACATACATCGCTAATACATAGGCAAAACTCGTTTTTTCTGTTTCTTGCATTACATGCAAGGAAGCTTCTTGCAATTTTTGCACATTACCAGAACGCTTACAATTTTCGCGCGCATTTATTGCAATAATGTAAGCGAATCTTACCGGGTACGTTTTGGGTGTACCATTTAGTCTTTTCAGGAAAGTTTGTGTATGCACGGGCTTAGAGCCCGGCACAAAGTTAAAACTTCAAAAATACGAGGGTAGCGACAGAATATATCGGAGATATAATAAATTAAAAGACAAGTCAGAGGCAAAAAATGCAAAAATCTAAAAAGGCACCTCGTGTATGACTGGGTGCTTCCGACTTATTAGTAACTGTCATGTTGAATATATGAAAGCCTTCATCAGCATCATAAAAGTATCTTTGTTTTACTCGCATGCGCAAAAAGTTGAGTGGGTAATGTCTGGGACAAACCGATCTGCACGTACAGTCTCTTGGTTAATTTTTTTTCTGACTGATGTGTCTGCTTTGTTTCAGTGAATTTCGCCCTCGGTGCACATTGTTTGAGGAAACAATAAGCCCGCGATATCATTCCCAATGGTTTTAACCGGAATGAATGAACTCATAATGAATTAAGTTTAAGTTTGACAATTCTCGGAGGTTTGCTTACTTTGTCAGTTGCGTGAGTTCGAGTGCTCATCTGTAACATTCGAACTCACGTAACTCCTATGTAAAACCACCGAGAATTGTCAAACGAAGTTCCTCTGGCTCATTTTGTGGGGTTATGTCGGTTGGTGTAAAACAAAGATGACAAAGTACAAGATATCCCATTGTCAAATTCCACGAACAAACCTTCGACAACATCATTTTGGTGATTCCAACACCATCTTTCGAGTTCTCATTCAACCAGCAGAACGCACTTGTACTAGTTTCTTTCAGCGTGCAATTGCGCAAGCATGTCAGATGCTTTCGGAAGTGTGGTTCTTTTCTCACCGTAATGAGAGTGAGAAGGATGGCAAATGGAATGAAACGATCAATCCATTTACACTTGATCGCTGCCAAATTCGGGTAGCACCTATGAGGCTTGCGTTTGTGATGTAATACTCATGTAATGTTGAGTGCAGAAATTACGATTTCCACATACTACTACTTTTTTTGGGAAATATATTGTACTAATGAAGCAAACTATGATTTTTATTTGGAGAACTGTTTCTATCATTCATAAAATCTTCGAGCATATCGTTAATAGTGAACATTTCTAAAGGAAATTAAATCCAAAATAGGCCAAGGCTATTAAAGTGCTACAGATTTTGGAGGCAGCATATAATAATGGAAAGATATCGGCGTGTGGATCTTTAAGGAACTGACCGATCACTTCATTATGTAAAAAAATAATGCGCACACCGACCGACTGACTTTTCAACCTGTATTGGCAGCCGCAGGATGAAAACGAGAACCCAAAAATACTTTTCAAACAGACGCTTTCAGTATACTTTTTCCAGTTGCAACCCGGCATTCTTTACCACTTCAGAAGGATGTGTTCCTTTCTCTTTGATGATTTCGGTCTATCTCCCCTTCTCTTCGCTCTCATGTTGGTACGAGCAGAACGATAATCCCAAACGCGCCGTGTACATTGAAGCGAAGAACAGAAAGAAATGACAGCAGTCGCATGTGCGCGCGCATTACGATAATCTGTAGTAGTGTGAGTGTGTGAAATGGACATATGATTAGTTCTATGTGAACTCGTTCGATGGCGTTACTGAACTGAAGACTGAATTTTGTCAAAATGAGCAGGGTCTGTGTAAAACCTAATTGTCTATGCAAAATAAGTAAATTTTTCTTAGCTTTCCAGTAGAAGTCGCATATATTTTAAATAGATCTAGTACAAAAGAAAATAAGATAAAATATCCAAGTTCAATAACCCAAACACATGGAAACGACAATAGATAAGTGCATGACATCCAAGAACAAATTATGCAGCTTTTTCAGATGAATAAATTTGCTGTTGGGAGAAAGCAGAATAGAAAAGGTGGACAGGATTGCCGGACTGGCTGACTAATTGGATCTCGTCGTACCTTGCCATAGCGCATCTGTGCAACTTGGAACTGCACTCTCGGATCCTTTCCACATTACACACGGGTGTTCTTCAAGGGAGTCAACTCGGACCTCTTCTATTTGTACTCTTTGTGAATAACTTCTGCAATGAATTGTCTTCATCTAAAGTCATATATGCAAACAATCTGCCGTGTTATAATAACTATGGTAGACTGTTGTGCTTTGCAAATGGACATCCATAGGATCATTGACAGGAGTGGCTTTACGCCCATTACTCTCTCGTTACAGCTAGAGCCTACGTACTTGCACTCACCAAATGCAATACTCGCGATTTCAAGTATCTATCTTTGATAAACGTCTTGCTAGATATCGCCACATATCGTAATCCCAAATCTACGAACTGGAAGAGAGTTTTTATGTATTACTGTATTTGTCCAACGTTTGGAACTCTAAATTAGAACTGGTGAGGGCTCGTCTGACGAAGATGAAGTACTCAACTGCCTTTTTACATTCACTATTCAGGCTATACGGAGCCATCCCCGACAACTGCTCCAGAGCTCTTTTCAGAAGAATCGATCAAATGGGCGTTTGAAAGTTTCGCTCCGTATAAGTTTCCGAAGAAGATGAAATCATTCCAGTTCAACTTGCAAGAGGACATGAACACTTCAAGTATATTTTGAAAACACTTGAAGTCTTGCGACAGGATCATTCCATAAGCGTGGCTCGAAATAATGGCGAAATTCATTCATGCTAACCAGGGGGGGGGGATGAGTTTCGCTACCTATTTAAATCCATTGTAGAAGCAGCACGAGGTCATGGAGTACCTTAATATATTACGAACACGCAATGCATAGCACCCCATAGCTATGCTCATCGGTGTGACAAGTAATGATTGGGAAACTGAATAACTATAGATATCCTCAAAATGGTAAGACATTACCACTTTGATGGAATCTTATATTCGATGACTTGCTGTGAATACAATTAGCTTAATTCCCGATATATGGTTTTGCTGATAATTGTCATTTAATGGTCACCAGTATTTGCATTAAGGGGGGCGTGTGGTGTAAAGTGCTTAAACCGAAAGTTATTTTATTTTACGATTTTGAAGGCAAGGCATCAATGGATCTTTTGTGTAATGTTAAGATCTATTTATACATTCATTGCGTACAAAAAAAAACCTTTTCAGTCACGCAGCGCCATATGAGCGTTCCAAGAGTAGAGCCGCGACGAACACGATAACTCTTGATAAAATTGTCTGATAGAGAAAATTCAATAAGATTTGTAAAGCTCAGATTTGTAGTTAATCGATGAACCTAAAAAATAGAAAAATAGAGTTTCGGAAAATGGCTTCGTGAAAACCAGAATATCTCATATTTTACTGTAAAATTCACTTTTCTTCAAAAAAAAAGAGAGAATAAATTTTTAGTTCAGTTTTCTGTGGTTCATAGACTGGCTACACATATTATGCATTCTCATAAAAAATCAAGTCAATTCGTTTATTAATTTTTGAAATATCGTGTTCGCCAATTTGAAAAACGCTAATAATACTGTAGAAAATA
Organism: Topomyia yanbarensis; assembly: GCF_030247195.1. Lineage (NCBI taxonomy): Eukaryota > Metazoa > Arthropoda > Insecta > Diptera > Culicidae > Topomyia > Topomyia yanbarensis. The sequence continues at coordinate 147,248,462 of NC_080670.1, forward strand.
ACCCATTGGGTATTTTTTCTTGAAAATTTGGGTGGAAGTAGTTTAGAGTGTATTGTTTACACTGTACTTTTATCGCTATCAGTTTTTCGAAAATTGTTGCCGATAGATTGAAATTAACGTGTGTTATAGCAAATACGCGCGCGGAATGCATGGCTGTTTAAAACAAAAGAAGTTCAGCGTGGCCACCAAGATTGCGGGAGACTATTCTAGAGGTTCAATACTATAAATTAAATGAATAAAAAAGAAGTCCATTTTTTGCCACTATACCAGACGCCCTTCTTAACGCACATTTGATTTTTGAAGCATTATGTGTTATTGAGCAATGGTATCTTCATATTCAATTATCAGTTAATTCAAGTAAAACATCAATGGAAGGATTATAACCGGGGCACGTACGTTGATGTTCTTTGACTTGGTAATTATTGTTGCATCCTAATGCCTGGAGGTGGAGAGAAAAAAAGGAAGCAGTCACAAAATCCAGTCAAAATTAAACAATCTTCAGAAGCCTAGTGCGTTAACGACAATATCTACTGCTGCTCTAGAAACACTCCTGAACATTAAACCACTATAACGTTGCTGAGCTCTGGAACAGTAACACAATCTGTCTGGCTGTATGGAGCGACAACTTGAAGAATGCGTAGTTTGTTACACGCACAGTTCTTTGTTGGAAGGTCGAGCCGATGCTGGTGTATACTGTCGTGAAATGATATCAAATCCTATTCGCTCGGTAGATAAAGCACAGAATCCGAAGCGGAAATCTTCACGATACTGTATGGCGATTTTTAGTCATCCGGGAATTCGCAATAAAAGAACGGGTTACGGGTTGATCTAAAAGCAACAAACCTCCTACATCCACACATTAACTATTTGAAATCACTCATTGAATTGTTTACACAAACTAGTTTTAATCGTCAATCTAGTGCTCCATTGGGAATGTGGATCAATTTCGTTGGGACAATTATTGTTTACTTGCATTTAATCTGTTGTACTTGGTGCGGTGCGACAAGTTCTGCAAGATTATCGTGTTTAATTCATGCGACCAATTGGCAGTTTACTTTAATTACGCCTTTGCCACTTCATATGTCATTAGCAATGATTAATGGGTTGTGTATGGTAATTAGGCTGCCGAGTAATTATCGGCTTGTGCCGCATTCCGTTTGATCGACTTCTAGCCATCAAGGTATAGTTCACTGCAGATGCTGGAAATAGAAACAGAACCATCGTGGCACTCTCTAAGGACTTTCTCCGCACACTAGGCGATTTTAGCCCTACATCAGTGTTTATCGTAAACAGAGCACCGTTTCTCATAAACTATGTACTTAAATATGTGATATCTCATCAGATGCTATGAGCACCGTAAATATAATCATTAAACGTTTTCGGCACCCGTTCCAATAGGTAACATTTTTCGCACTGCCATGCACGGTCTGTCATGTCGAACGGTCCAAAATTCGACCCTTACTGGTTCCCAAGGATTCCAATCAAATTGTACGCTTATTTTTAGATATCTCCAAGGCCATCGCGCTTCATATAAGACGTAGAGTATAGAGACGGTCATCTACTGGTGGTGTGTCTACAGAAAAAATGGTACCAAAACGAATGAGCCACGACCCACGCAGTTCATGTGGAGTGAAATATTATTAGCGTGGAAAAAGAAAACGGTGTTCTAATTTATAGTAGCTTTGATTAAATTCAAATTATCTATGGTTGGAAAACTCGGGTAGTTCAGACGTACTTTTTACGATGGAAAAGTTTTACGTGGACCAGCATGGATACCAGTGTGGACGCTCCATACTATAATCTCAAATCGAATAAGGATGATCAAAAATGTTAATAGCTGTAGAAATTTTAATTTTCTGAAATTTTCTATAATTCGTATAACTTAAGCGATTTCTACATCTCTGTGAGAAAAGTAAAAATGCATAGTCTATACTTTCGCCAATTTCAGGCGAAAAATTTTCATGATTATTTTTAACTCTATATTTTTTGCCAATAGCTATGAACGAACATAATGCACACCGTCCATGATGTCCACGAAAAAAAACTGCACTTTGCGGTACAGTCATGAATGCAAGAAATATATACATTTAGTTTCCCTGTGGACCACGGGCGGCGAAAAACTTTACGCCCGAGTGGGTAGAAAGCATAGGGTGAGGGCTCCATTAGTAACGATTTTTCCCTTTTCGCAATGCACACGCTTACATTAGATTCACATTAAATCACGTTCGTTTATGCAAATGGAATTGTGGTACATCGATGTTTTCAAACGTGTGTAGTGCGAGAGATGCGTTGCGCATCTAAATTTTTTGAAATGGTTCAAAATTTCGAGTGGGTAATTACCCACTCGGATATTTTCGGTATGGTACTACCCATACTACCCAGGCTTTCCGCCGGCCCTGCTGTGGACGAACTGTATTTGACCTCTGTGGTAATTGACAGGGGCGGATCCAGAAAAAAAATCGAGAGGAGTCTCGAAATTTTAAAATGAACGTTGTACCATGCGTAATACGTAAAACCCTCATTTAATGAAAATCAGTATAGATGGTCGAATTTGATTAGAAATGATTTTGAGTTTGAAACTAATATAAAATTTTAAAACTAATTTAAAATTTCTCAACAAGTTGAAAATTTTCGGGATGGGTCCGGAGCCCCAGGACCCTGCCCCTGGATCCGCCACTGGTAATTGAGAATTCAACTTATCCCGATATTTTGAGATATCTACTTCATCGCTTTATATTTTCGGAATGAAATGAGATCTTTACGATCTGAGTTAAGCAGCCAGAAAATGAACCGGATTTCCGGCTGGCTTGGCAGATTTCTGTTGTGTCATTTGAGTCAAGATTCCGGTGGAAAACCACCCAGACCCCCGAACCGCTGTCCGAATGAGCTTTACTGGGTACATTTAAGAGCAAACTACTAAAATGCTGGTATAAAATAACATTTTCTGGGATGCTCACGGTTTCCGGAGCCAGTGCTGTAGCAATAATATCGTTTATCTTCGGGAATTTGCGTTGCGTTGTGAACCACGGTGCTATTCGTAGTTGTGGGATAAACTACCGGAATACTTAGGATAGGAAATGTTGATGTAATACATACTTAGAGAAGACCACCGACTCAGTGACGCTTCCATAGGTACAACGGAGTTAGATTGGAGGACAGGTATAGGTCTAGGAGTCGCCACAAGCAGGCAATGCGACCACGAAATGAATATGTTTTTATGCGGTGGGATGGTTAGTCTCCTAGTATACGAACACTCAGAGCGAAAAGAGTTATCTTTTTCTTGTGTTTGAGGGGGGGGGGGGGGGTAATCTTAATGTTTCAGCGTGAAAAATTGAGATAAATTTTCAATTAAGTGGATTTTTTACTCATTTTAAATAAAAACTACTATTTTTCATGAAAAATTCCGCGTTTTTATGAGTAAACACTCCCTTAAATGAAAAATTATCCCAAAAACTCAACGTAGGGGTTAGGTATTTTTGACATAGAATGTGTATGCAAAGTTTGAAAGAAATCGTTTAAGTAGTTTTTGAATGGCACGTAACACCGAAAATCATGTTTTTTTTTCCAGAGACGTTCTACAAAAATCTTCGTCACCGAGTCGCTTGTCGATATTTTTGCAAAGAAAAATTACAGCGTGTTTTTGAATTGGTACACTATAATGTACAAAAGTTTGATAAATTTGCTTCACACAAAGTTCTAAAAAAATTCGCAAAAAAGTGGTTTTTTCACGATGAAATCTTTACCCTCCCCCCAATTCGAGAGTGTTTTACTTTTCCCTAAACTACAGCAATTTGAAATCCAAACAGCCGGCCGTGGGAATGTTTCTTAAACTGTCTAGTCTAATATCTCCAATCGTTTGAGAATTGGGTAGTAGGTAGAAGTAGACTGGTTTATATTTGGATCAGTCTTTTATTTATATATTTATTTATTTATTTAGTTTTAGTTATTTAGATTATTTAGTATTTATTTAGTTTAGTTAAAGAATTGAAAGGATTTTAGTGTGCTTTTAGAGCCTTGTGTCACATCTTTTCGTTTGTTTTACATACTAAGAATACCAAATCATGTGATGTGATGGTGGAAAATTAGAGATGCGAACCCCCCCCCCCCCATCACCCTCCTCACTCCTGCATACTTAGTATGCTTGAAAACACAATTTCGCCCATAATTTCTACAAAACAATATATTATGTCACGGCTTACATATACTAGGCTAGCTTGTTAGAGTGTAAACATTTGAAGAGTGCGCGTCATAGAAGTCGTCGGTGAAAACAATTAGATGAAATTCATTTATTAATTGCTGCTAACGAATGATCGGCACCTGATAGATCACAAGGAAGCTATGCCGACGCCCAAAACCTTTTCTGGTAACAGGATATTACGGTGAGATATGTTTTCTATGGCATGCAGCCAAATTCCTGATTCTCGCTAATAATCACAAAGATGCACTGATTATCCATTGTGTCTAGAGTAATTATGGCGTAATTTACGTCATGAATCCGTTGCATATTATTTTTTCACCGCAAGAGCTCAAATATTGTCAATTAACAAATAAACAAATTCGAGAAATCCATTTGTTTATCTCAACGATTTCTCTGACGTCACCGACAACTGTCAATTCGCGGAGTAGCAAGCCTCGTTTCTGTGAGCCGTGATGTAATGTAACATTGGGAAATGTATTTTACATTACTTGACATGTGTGTATGCATTTGTGTAATGTATTTTACATTATACAACGAAAGACAGTGCCATAAACGTCCACTTACCTTACCTCCTACTACGAATCACATTGACACCTTCTAGCAATCAGAATCAGAAAATAATGGCGCAAATAGCACGCTTCCCATGTTGTGCACGAATGTGCTTTGCCGTATAATATTTTCTTATCGATGGGAAGAGAAAAATTTAGAAATAGGTACACTACCGGCACGAAGAAGAAATCCTTAACCGAAATATTTTCACTTTTGAGGGTTACTTTACTACTTATATAAATACATTTTAATTTATTTGGTACGGCTCTTTTTTCGCCTTTTTGTACAGAAAATAACAAATAAAAATTGCTTTATAAAATTGAATTATCAAGGCCACACCTTCCATTGAACTACCTTGATCCTTATCCTTTTGCTGGGATAACTGGTCGGTGTTAAGTCAGACCGGACTAAGTCGCAAAACATCAAAAATGAGATAATTATAGCATTGGATAAAGAATTTCGTCAGCTACATTCGACTCTTGTCAGATTTGAAATATGTAACAATAAACAATAATTATGGCAAAAATTAATTTCCAATCATAATGTAAAGGATGCTGCGATTCAAACTTTAAACTCGTTTTTCTCGAAATCAATATTTTGTCACTTAGTCCGGTCTGACCAGCCCGGGAACAACTTAGCAGATAGTGCTTGTTTCATATATGTACCACTAATTTGATGGTGGCGCTAGTATGTCTTCTCCGTACGAGTACCACGAACAACGTAACGAAATACTTTCAAGAGAAAAGCGTGTTTCGTTACGTGTGTTATGAACGCCGTCAATGCAGCAAGAACAACATTTAGAAAAAGCGTATTCCAAAATGTGGATAAAGAAAACAATTCTTAGAGAATAAATTTATCCCTAACTGGAAACTGTCAGCAAGGTACATAAATCTTATTTTTAATTAACTGGAAGTCGTTGTTTTTTTGGTTTTATTGTTGTGTGAAGTGTGTAAATCATGTGTGCTTTTTGCCCGAGAAATATGAATGAAAAACATTTTGGCCAATGAAAGTAAATCACTAAGCCTAATAATTCGTGAACCTATGACACCTTGTTTCAAATTAATTAAGAACGTCAAGAATTCTAGAATTTTGTTTGGTAATACAAACAAAATACATAGGATTTTCTACACAGTTAGCAAAATTGGTTTTGGATAGAAATTGTGCGCTTTTACCAGAATTCCGGCAGCAAACCGGTAGTGCCCGGTTTTAGCAAGGAATATACAATTATGTTCGATTCTTGCCAGTTATTCGACTTTTGCAATAATTCTGTTCAAAAGATTTTGCGATGGTTTTGGTACGGATCCCTTCAGAATTCATTTCGCATTTTACTCAGCTCCAGCCCGATAAAAAAAACTAATGGAACGGCGTCTACCGGAGGATTTCATGTTGGTTCGATCCCGAAGATATTCGGAAATTTCAATATAAGTGGAAGAGGGTCGATTTTGAAAGCCATCTTCTTGTATTTCTGAAAATCGATTTATTTTTCTTGGATTTTTTAGATTCAAAATGGAATTTATGTTTCTGTTAAGGTATGGATAGTTTCTAATTTGAACAGCGAAATAAATTTGGTGATATAAATGCTTAAATTGTTCATTTTTTACAGATATAGAAAATAATAGATGGGATGCGCCTTTTTTAAATTTTGTTCCATTCGAGCCGCCATGACATTACCAAATCGCCACAAAATTTGCTTATGAGCTCAATATATGGAAGCTGTCAAGTTGTCCCCGGGTTGGGTCTGACTTAACACCGACCAACTGTCAAAAATGCCACATAGCTAAGTCCCCACATGGCTAAATTCACTGTCAAGGAAGATCGATAGTACCAAACGAGGTAAACATTTCCTCGTTTGACACTATCGATCTTCCTTGACAGTTTTTTATAAAATTAATTAAAAATCGTTCTGAAGTTTTAAAGAATGAACTATTGTTGTAAGTGTTAAGTCAGACCGGACTAAGTGTAAAGACTTATAGCTGATTTTGGCCTGTTTTCGAACCCGTGTAACTTCACTATCAGCAAAAATTGTAATTTTACTATCAATTATTCTGATAGGACTACCAAACGAAGGTAAAATTGTTTGTCCATAAGCACCCGTTCAAAAGCTCTACACTTTTGAAAACTATGTCTGGCCTTCCCGAAGTCGCGTGAATGGCTCATTGAACGAGTAGGCGCTGGTGTTCAAAGACGCTTTCGCTTGATTTCCTGAGTGACGCGCACTCTGTGTACTAGCGCGTCTGCCGGAAAATTAACATTAATATTGAATGATTTTCCAATGGGTGATATACAATTTATCTGGTCTCTTCGGAAAAGTTGTGTGTTTTGTGATGATAAAAATACCTTAGAACATTGTTAATGCGAAAAAACAGAAATAAAAAAGCTATAAGTAAAAATAGGAAATAAAGGAGTTCACCATAGAGAACTTCCCATAACTCGATTACTATGAGTGACAGAGACAACATGTCTTCTGCAAAAAAATATAAAAATACTCTCCTCTACAACTTTGTCGAAGACAGCCAAGCGATATCTCTTTCGGTTCAAAAGTTAAATTTTCTGTAGCCTACCATGATCAATTCTTAAAAAAAATATTGCCAAAAGATGGCGCTTTTTACACACACAAACATTGTAGAATATGTGAAATCGCTAATATGGACAGTTTTGACTCCAATGAATTAAGTACCTCAAAACGCTGTTTTGAGCCACTGTGCAATGTATCGACTTGATTTTTTTCATGAGAATGCACAATATGTATAGTCTGTCTATGAACCACAGAAAACTGAATGATTTTTTTCTTTTTTTCTGAATAATTGAATCTCCATTCGATTGCTTATTTTCTAGCGTATCCGTACATACCGCCAACTTACCCCGGTGTCGAGGTAAGTTGGCGGATTTTGCGCGTCACATATTTTTGTTTATAAAAACAAAGACAATGCAACAAACACTTTGATAAAATTCAGGGATGTTGTCTACCCTTTTCTGTAACGTGTTCTATTTTGCAAGATCTTCCTAAATCAAAGCGGTCAAATATGAAAACTGAAAACACCGCCAACTAGCCCCGGTCTCCCCTAATAAATTTATACTGTTATTACTGTTATTACAATTAGTCTGATTGGATTTCACATGAGCAGTGCTGCCAAGGGCAGTTTCAGTTAACGGTAAAACATGAAATTATGCTATTTCTTCGTTGTCTCGAAGTAAATATTCTAAGAAAATTGTGTATTGCCTTCTAGCACTGGCAGAGATTTTTTTCTTTTAAAAAATAGAAACCTTATTAACCTCTTGATGCTTAACACCAAAATCATTATTATTTATGTCAATACATTTTCACTTCATGTATTTATATTTTTGGTCGTGTCTATAGAGTAGGGGAACCCGGGGCTGTTCGGACCCACTTAAGCAAATCGCCCCTTTAGGTGAATAGATGTGAAAAAAGCTACCGGTTAAAAGTCCTAATTGTTAGTTTGAAGCCTCAGCTACATTTTTGTGCCATAAAAAGTTCATTTGCACCACTCAATGGCAGCACTAGGCGATAATTTGCAAACCTCTACGGTTTTCCGTCCTTTAACAATGTAAGGGTAATTCGGACCACACTACGGGGCAATTCGGACCGGCATTTTTCTTTAATTTGTTTACCATGGAATTATGTTTACCTATGAATTAGTTACAAGAGACACTCCTTAAGAAGCAAAAAAAAATAATTTGCTTTACAAAATCTTAATCTGGTATGTCACACCTGTCGGTTGGCGGCCCATGTATTTTCTATACTGTGGCGTGTGCAATGGTGTGTGCAGCCGCAAGCCGCTGAACGGTGGTTGACGAAATAGGGGTTCTGAATATCCCCGTACGCTCATATCACACAAAAGTGGTGAGCGCCTCAAAAATATCTGTGTTTTCACCCAAACAAAAATTATTCCATAAAATAGGAGCCTCAAGCTTTCCAAAATACTCACCTTTTATTTTTTTTTTCACTTTTATTTGTTGCTTTAATCACGATTTTTCCATTATAATGATTTTTGTTTTGAGAATGGCAAAACAACGAAAAACGTATCTCCTTTCTACAAAGAACAAAGAATCAACTTCAGCTCTCAAAATTAATGTTTCAGAATAGCGGTTCCACGAATATGTACGATAGTCAGAAAGTCTTGCTATTTTCTGAGAAATCGAGGGGATCCGAATTACCCCCACTGTCTAAATAGCCCCGGGTTCCTCTATATATTAAAATTATTTTACTGTGCGTGCGCACGGTAATTTTATTTAGGATTTCTTTATATCCCTGCTCTCAATTTGCCATAAACGAAGGGAGCACTGATTCAATCTGAACTGCATAATTAATTATCCACAGTTCATTTTGTTGCCTCTCATCCATCCATCCATCCATCCACTCGCCCATCCATCTAGCGTCGTCCCATTTGCATTGTGGTCGACTTCCCAGCTGCGCTACAGCGTGTGGCAAACATTGAACCGATTCTTCATTGATATGGTCCTTTCGGTAAAAGCTCTCAATCAAATTTATTTAATCACCCACTCTCCGGCAGAGTAGCATTCGTGTCACTGATGTAGCAGATACCTACCTTAAGAGAAAATTGCCGATTAGAGACAGCCATTGAAGCTTTTTCCTTCTTACCGTCGCGGTGCGGTAGCACGGTAATTGATGGAGATGACGGTACCGACGTGATAATAACTCTCGTCAAACCCAAAACATGCAGAATGCCCCGCTTGTGTGCGTCTGCCTACATTCGTAAGTCAACGCGACATGGCAGCCGTCTCTTTCTAGCCTATTGGAGGACACTAATTTGATTTGCTTCCCCCACTTGGTGCGAGATTGGTCTCCGCTATCAGGTTTGTGACGATAAGGGCTGTTAATCAAACGTAGATATGACGTAATAATAGAGAAACGTAATCAAGTGGGTAGGGAAGGGGGAGCTGAGTTCGGTTGTAAGCAGCAGCGCGCAATGTGCAAATCGATACATACGTGCGTCGCTTAGGGGGCGGTCGGGTGACATGCCGTATGCAATGACGTACTGTTGGGACTTTGGTGGCAGCGGCAACGATCGGCGGTGGAGTATTTGTACAATCTCGCCAAAGCACAGTGGTAATCAGTACCTACAACACACTTGTGTGATTTAGGTTCGCTTAGGAAAACGATATCACGGTGGCGAGTAGTTCGGTTTTTCGCTTTTCGAAGTGTAGAACAATATAAACGAGGAGCGTGAGAGCACTTCAAAGATCGTAATTGTACCATAGATTGGCATTAGAGCAAAACTAAATCACTTCAACTGGAACAAGCATAAAATGTGCTCTTTGTGCCGGATTATGGCAGGTGGCAGCAGTGTAGTAGTAGTGTTGGTGTTACTAAATATTCCGATCATTTATTGATTAGCGTGTGCATCATCCGTCTGATATGGTTTTTGTGTTATAGATTAATTCAAAGTGCGAACTACTGTAAATAATAAATGAGATTCTCTCGGGCTCTGCTAATCATTAGATCAGGAGAATCGGCAGAAGAAAAAGAATAATCGCTGCTAGCTACCTACTGAAATACGTCAGTATTTTAAAACGTTTATCCCGCTTACGAAGAAGTGTTGAATCCGAACGGGTCTAGAGATATGTTATCAGAAATGGTGAAGAACGTGTTTGAATGTTCAAGCTCTCTTGTGACCTTTCTGTGTATCGGTGGTTTGTGCATGCAATGTGCGTCAGGTTGATCTACATTGGATTTAAAAGAGATGTTCCCATTAGGCAATTTCATCATTATGTCCTGCATCTATAGATTGCTGAATGAAATATTATAGTTTGGTTGTGTGTGCATCCCGTTCGTCAGCTAAACATATCAACTCGCTCATAATAATTACCAACATCAGTAGTAACAAGTGTTTAACATCTAGAGCCATGACTTAAATCGAACTATCCGTTTAGTGATCGGTTCAACATACAACCGCAATTCGATTGGCCATTCCTACACCGCGAAACCTAAAATTTCATCTCAAAGTGCATTGTTTCGTACCGTATCGTGTCACATAAAAAAGTATACAATATGTTTGCGTGTGTGTTGTACTGAATCGAAGATCATCCAGCATAATTCAGAAAACACTGATGGTGATCAGTTGCCAGTTAAAATATTCCTCGATGTGCGACGTGAGAGGAAAATCCAGCCAATAAAGTCGCACCGGTGGCACGCTGTTTCGGTGCTGTTTGCCTTGTCGCGGGGGCTCCTCGGCCCCCGCTGCAAACCACCAGAAAAGCAACACGTCGACAATTGATGACCACATTGTCGACTATGCCACCGAAGACGAAGCTTTGACCACTAGCACTACAGCGTTATACCACTATCAGCAGCAGCAGCAGCAGCAACAGCAGCACGAGGAACAATCCATTAACAGCACCGGGCATAGCAACAGCACCAACAATAACAACGGTAGTAACAATCAACAACCGTCACCGTCGGTAGCACAAGATTTCAATCAGGAACCACTGCAACAGTCACAGTCCGGGCAGTTGAAATTGCCTCACATTGAAGAAGAGGAAGACGATGAGTTTGATATTGGTATGCAACATTTCCATAATCCCCTGCTACCATCCCGCATTAAAGCATGTACAATTCGATACGCAGATGTCGTACGCTCGTTAACACCTTCACCGAAAATCAATATCAATCGCATCAAGATAAAATCCAAATCGAAATCAACCGCTTCGAATTCAAGCACCGCTGCCGATTTAGAGTCCAGTAGCAGCAGCACAAACGTTTCGTCATCAGCAAACAAAATGCAGGCGGAGCAAGGCTCGATTGGCGACTTGCAAAAGTACCACAGCCGATATCTCAAGAATCGGCGGCACACGCTGGCTAACGTTCGGTAAGTCCTGTTTTACTTACATTTATCCAATTTCAATTTCAGCATAAATGTCACCAGTATATTAATGAAATCTCATTTTTACAATTATTTTCATACATAACAATTTGTACGTCGAAAAGCTCTTGACAAATTGTACTGATTCGACTTTGACATTCAATTCTTGTCTAGCACCTATCAAATTTTTGGAGATGACAATTTGGTTTAAAAGTTGGTAAAAGGTTGTAGAATTTTTAGTCAATTTGTAAACAAATTTGATATTTTTAATTTGTTTTTTTTTTCTTTACCCGATGAAATACATTAGTTTGACGCAAGCGTAAGACTTTGATTAAACCCCTTCTTGTAACGAATCCTGTGGCTGTAGTCCACTAGGAGGTTGATAACAGCCTATTATTTTTTTCGGACAAAACCAGCTTAGAGGCCGTGTGACATCCGGCGGGTTGAAGTATCTCAACCAAGAATTGATCCACTAGGTTCCTGCTCCCATGTCGTAAGAGGCGACTGAATACAGGAGTCCTCAAGTCAAAGTGTTTCTCCGTGCCGACGACTGAATTGCTGGCAGGACTAAAATATGCCAGTTACGCACGGAGTGTCTTGGGTCTTACCCTTGCTGTGTTATGCGAATCTTTGACACACTGGACGTTTGTCTCTTCGCAAATCGTGGGATTCAAATGATGGTCATGTCCCTAACACCCACTTCGGGGTTCGCTTTAAGCGATTATGAACCAACGTGTTTGGTATTTTCTGTGCAACAAATGCTGATGATGAAATGTGTAGTGCTGTGATCGAGTATGGTTAGAGTAGCGCAAATTATTCTTCACCATAAACGTACTTCAACTATAAATCCATCCCGCCTTGTGCAGGAAGAAATAGCTTCTATAGTTTTGGTTCATGAACCGCATTTCCATAAAGGAAATTTCTATGTCGGAAAACTACTTAACCCCGTCTTTTTATTTTCCACGAAAATCGCATGACGAATCCGTGAAATGCCTCGTGCTTGTATACTTGCGAATAGTGCTATATTCGACCTCACCACTCGCGATATTTGTTGGTAACATAAACAATAAATACGTCTATTGTTCGGCATATTTGCAGCATAATGAACCATCACATTCGGATGATTTCAAAAGGGTTTTGTTATACTGTGCCAGAAATGGGATTTCTCTCATAATCGGTGATATTGCAAATGCCCACCACACAATTTGAACCAGCTAAGCGATTTTTATGCTGAAGGATTGTCCGATTTTTATGCTTGAAATTTATGTTTGATTTTTATATTCTAATATGTTTGAAACGGGTTTTGCGAAACATGTTATTATTATCATTTATTTTTTTTACATAGAGGTCTTAACCTTAGGGTCATTCGCCTCTTTTCGGGTTTAGAGAAAACTCTTTTGGGAAAAATCTCTAACCCTATGTGTGGGGTTGGGAATCGAACCCAGGTGAGCTGCGTACAATTTACCAACTACGCTATACCCATCCCCGAAACATGTTCTATCCTTGCGACTTTTATTTTCGGTCGCTCATTTGTGCATTGCGATTCAGTGGTGATACAGAATACAATCCAACAGAAAACTTATTTCCGACAAAAATCCATAGGGTACTCTTATGCTTTAATGTGCAGTAAAACCGAGAGACAATTTTAAATAACAAAGATGCGGTGAGCCTAGCCAGTAATATAGAATTCCATTTAAAATTTATATTATAACTGATTCACTCTAGAGTATCTAGAGTACCTATTTTCATCTTCCATCTCTCTTAAGAGAATAAATGTCAGAAAAAATTGATTGCTGTTATTTATCACCGCTCGGTACGTTATTATGTTCGTTTTATCTCAATTCCCATTTTTGTTTAAGTTCATATTCAATACTGAAAATATAACTCGAAAGAATGTTAAATGCGGCAAACCAAAGTTAAAATTTCTTGTTTGTCCAGAGAATCGATTGAAGATAGCTATAATAATCTCACGAAACGAAGACCCATTTTACCCCAATTCTTCGCACAAATTAAGTTTAAAATTATTCCTGGCTCTATATTTTGGTAAAAAACTAAATGCGGCTTTTCAAAATTAATACATATATATAAAAGTTCAGGAAATCGTTTAGTAATATTTAGAATGACCGCCCGAAACTTGTGTATCCGTTATACGCCAATCCCTCCCGTAACTGAAATATAAAGTTGAACATGATCCTAGATTTCAGAAAGAGGCTGAATACGGCTAATCAAAAGTAGTAATTGCAACGTAAAAAATCCGAGGAATTAATTAAAGATAGTTAGAATGACCACATGAAACGTTTATATCCGTTTTACACAAATTCTTCCCTTTAACAGCCAAACTACTTATACAAACTCAATATTTCAAGCGAGGCTGAAAGCGGTTGATCGAAAAAGTTTTTCTTATGCAAAATAGTTCAGAGAATCGATTGAACATATGCACGAAACGTGTATGACCATTTTACCCCTATTCTTCCTACAATACAAGTGTTAAGTTTTACTTTACTCAACATTTCAAAAAGGGACTGAAAGTGGCTCATAAAAAGTATTTTTATGTTAAATAGTCTAGGGAATCATTTGAAGACAGTTGAAATGACCGCTCGAAACATGTACTCGTTTTGCCTCAATTCTTCCCATAACACAAGTGTGAAGTAAAACCTGGCTGTACTTTTTGGAAAAAGGCTCAATGCGGCTTATGTAAAAAATCCGGGAAACTGATTGAAGATAGTGAGGATGAATCAAACGAAACATGTGTGTCCGTTTCACCCCAATTCCTCTCATAAATCGAGTGTGAAGTTCAACACTGCTCCACATTTCAGAAAGCTAAAACCCACTGATCAGTTTGATAGCACGCATCGTGAGAATCCATTTTACCCTCATTCTTTCCATTACACAAGCTACCACTTAAAATGATTTTTGACCTCGGAAGCAGGATTGGATATGAGGTTAAATGAGAAAGCTTGTTTCGTGAGGTCATTCTAACTATCGATAATTTATTCCTCGGCAGCGGGCCTGCGTCCAAGCTTTTAGTAAAAAATTCTCAAGATTGTGGAACAATTTTCACAATACTCCACCATGGGCCACAAATCGTTATTTTGGTCGAAAATCCAGAACTTTTAAACCGTTTGTACTAGACTTTCAGTGTCTTTGGAACAAATTCTCTACAATAAGTGCCCTTCATTTTAGGGAAAAGAAAATTAGGGTGGCCCTCTCGATTTTTGAAATAAAAAAATTATCTCCTGAACGAAAAAGAAATGTAGAGAAATCAATTTTGAGTAACTTCGCTGAAAACATCGAAACTCTATCTTCAACGGTTGTTATTTTACAGCAATGTTTCTTGTTCCGCTTAGGGTGACTCTTAAAAATTCAGTTTTTTTAATATAACATCTTTGAAGTTGATTTCTCGTGAATGTCGTCTTCGTACAAAAGTTAGATCTTTCAAATGCGCACATTTCTTCTTCAGGGTCCAACTCATTAACTTTTATATAAACAGAGTTATTGACGATTTTATGCTCAAAAAAAATGTTTACTTATAAACTACCTCTGTTCGATCGGCCAAAAATCGATTTTTGTTGAAAATCCAGTTTTTATATCCCGTAAGTGCTACATATACAGTGTCTTCAAAAGAATTTCTTCGCAATAAGTGCGCTTCATTCGGTGTAAAAAACAGGGTGGTCTCCTTGATTTTTGGAATGAAAATAATTTCTCCTGAACAATAACAATAGAAGTATAAAGCCCTACTGAAAATTAAAAAATAATCATGTTTGAGTAACTTTGTTGACGATTCCTAAACTATCGACAGAGGCTTTTCTTTTACAGCGTTTTCTTTTAATTGGTTTGGCCTGACTTTTAAAAAAACATTGTTTCAATAAAATACTTTTGAAGTCAATTTTCCAAAAAATTTGAAATTTTGTTCTGATAAGTGTTTATTTTTTCTTTGAAGACCTTAATTTAAAAGCTAAGATATTGATTTTTTCAGTGGTACATTTTTTTCTCTGCGTTTCAACAATTTCTACACTGATAAAATAAAGTACCTTTTAATGCGTAGAAAACCATTTTGAATAAAAGTGGAATAACCCACTTTATGAGTAAAGAGCTTGTACGTCAACCTGGTTACCTTTTACCTATTATTTCTTGTGGAAAAATCGTCCCAGAATGAAAAAAATTCTGAATTTAAAAAAAAATATACAGCACCAGTTTTACACTATTTCCCTGAATCCTGATAGAATCTCTATCTTAAAGCCTAAAATTAACATAAAAACTGTCACTTGACAGAATCGCTGAATCTCCTAGAGCAGTCGAAATTGTTGAATTATCGCATATTTGCACCATCTTTAGAAGTCTAAACTGCCGTTTTTAATTTGTAGGTTATCTCACTTGAAGTAATTCATAAAGGACCCATTATTAGCATCAATATACCCATTGGCATAACCTCATCGAGCTATTGTGAAATGGATTAGAAGTACTCATTGTTAGAAGCAAAAAAGTACCCACAGTTGACAGCTCGAATAACTTCCGAAAATAAGCAATGTATATTGATATCACTGATAAAAATTTTTTTGCCGTGTATGGAAAATAACTCCGAAGGAGGAGGCTGCCAATCTATCCGTTTGATGATAGTACAAAATACTTTTAAATGAGAGCTGAACCGCTTGTTCCCCAACGTACATTCACGTGGATTTTTTTATTGTTAATTTCCGAAGGCAAGAAATGGTATTTTGGGAAAATATTATGGCAAATTACAGTGAACTGAAACAGAGGAGGTAATATAATTAATAAAAGACAAATAAATCATTAATGCTAAACAAAGGGTGCTTCCTTTACCATAAACCCGAGCTTTCAATAAATTGTAATATGTTGATAATAATTTCTTTTTTTGCCATGCGAATAAAACGTATGCCATGAATATACTCCGAACATTCATTTTATAAACCGTAGTCCAAAAACCACATGTTTTATGTACAATTTCACTCCACGAAACAAGTTTAGAATAACATCTTCCGAGAGCACCATTAAATTTGATTTGCATCGGAGATCCTGATGTGTGTATATAAGAACGGCGACTAAGATTAATATATATATTATGTATAAGTACGAATTTAGATGAATACCGCATACCTTCTCTATAACAGAGGTAATTTATAAGCAAACATTTCACATGAAGAGTCGCGCATGTACCCCTTATTTTGTAGTGTTTTTAAAGTACTATCAGATGGTCATAACATTGATTTCCACTTTTTGCCACCTTCGAAGTTATTTTGCTTAGAAAATGTCGAATTTTGAGCATAAAATCGTCAATAGCTCTGTTTATATAAAAGTTAATGAGTTGGACTCTGAAGAAGAAATGTGCGCATTTGAAAGAGCTAACTTTTGTTCGAAGTCGACATTCACGAGAAATTAACTTCAAAGATGTTATATTAAAAAAATTGAATTTTTAAGAGTCACCCTAAGCGGAACAAGGGACATTGCTGTAAAACAACAACCGTTGAAGATAGAGTTTCGACGTTTTCAGCAAAGTTACTCAAAATTGATTTCTCTACATTTCTTTGGAAGGTCATATCCCTCTGTCGTCGACATTTTTTCATTCAGGAGATATTTTTTTATTTCAAAAATCGAGAGGGCCACCCTAATTTTGTTTTACCTAAAATGAAGGGCACTTATTGTAGAGAATTTGTTCCAAAGACACTGAAATTCTAGTACTAACGGTTTATATGTTCTGGATTTTCGACCAAAAGAAGAAGAATTTCAGTTGTTAGTATTTTTCCAAAGGAGAAACTATCACATTGAAAATAATTGTTAATTTTCCATTTCTCGAACATCGTTTCGCACAAATTTTATTTAAAAATTTTCACAATGCTGTTGCCTTTACACAGTTCCCTAAAATATAAGAAAATTGTGGCATCTACCGATTGCATTCCGTCTAATTAAAACGAAATAATACAATCAGTGTTTTTTCAAATTCTAATAATCCTAACATCCATCAGTGTAAAATTGCACTGAGTATACAATGTTTTGAATTTCAAGCGAAATATTTTAAAGCTTAAAGCAGCCGCCTCAATGTAGATAATGTCGTGACTGCCGGATTGTTACTGAAGTTATTTGACCCTGAAAAAATGTCATTGTCTACATCATGACACTATATAGACTACGATAATATTTATAATGTTACTGGATTTCAAAATAAATATTCTTCAACATTCTACTAGAGCCGTATTTATAAATACAACCTCGTAATCATTTTTTAACGCACTATCATTCGTTTTTATGTGCCAAACCCTGATCGGGCACTAATTCAGACTTGAGAGAGGCGAGTAGTGTGTTGTGTCTTTGAAGCATTTGTCTGTGGAAGAAAAATCAACACTTTCAAAATAGCTATGTAGATCGCTAGATAATACAGCTTAATTACATGAATTAAATTGTGATTTTCACGCTTTCGTGCTGGTATTCCTATGTTCTGCGCAGCTGATAACGTTACATAGCCCGAGAAGCGCATCGTTTGTTTCGAAAGCAGGGATGTACTCAAAGAAGTACATATAGAACAAAACGAATATATAAGTTTCCCAAACCCGGTACCTCTTAATGTATGCGATCTATCCATACTATAATAACTATATTGTAAACATTTCAATAATTTCAATTTCCTTTCTCTCTTGGTATTTGTTGGATAAGTCCTCGCATTGTCTAGCAAATTACTGAATCTGGGCTGACTTGAAATTCTCATCGTTGAATCGCTCCAGCTGTGTTACTACAACTCTCCTCACTGACGGTCGATTAAAGCGACTAGTCAATGTACTAGTTGAGAGTGCATATTCGAATTGCGCTGCACACCCAGAAAGGGCATTTACTAACGATCATCGTTGGCGTAGAGTTCGGCTACGTTCATCTTCCGTTTCATTGGACTACGATGAGCAATCGACGGTCGACGTGATAATTTAGTGGATGAGAGTGTATAATTATAAACTATAAATGCATTTTGATTTGTTTTCGCATCGGTCTCGCTGCTTGTCTAGTTTGATTTAGAACTTGGCTCCGAAAAGTTAACATGGCGAAATACGCCTAAGCCGAAAGGCGAAACTTGGGGGTATTCAAGCGGGAACGAAAAATTAATGGGATTGAAAATTTGTGACAAATGGCTGTAGCGTTGTCGTAGTGGTCTTTACCGGCCACCACCGATCGCAATTTGAATATCGCTGGCAGTGCGGGTGGACAGTGAATCGATTGGGGAAGTGGCAATCTATTCGCATTAATGTTCCTATGAAATGAAATGTGCGTGATCAGGTGATGCTGGCCTGGAGGCGGTGAATCAAAGTTTTCGATTGAATTATTAAGTGTGTATTACAATACGGTTGAGAAAGTCTGGAAAAGGATCAATTTGTTTGTGAATAGTTTCTTTCATTCCATCGGTGAGAAAAATCATGCATCCTAATTTTAAATTGAATGCTCGGAGGGCTTCTAGAACATTCAAAGTTAGGTAAGTGACCCTTTCTGAAAACAGATTTAGCATTTCCTGTCGATCACTCGAAATTATTTTCGTTCATATTTCAAACTAGAAAAAGACGACAGAAATTGCATAACTCTACACTGCCATTCCAAGCATATCTGACCTATGTCGTATTTTATCGATTTTGACTTTTAATCGCCAAACGTTACAAAATCAAGTATATTTTCATGTAAACATTTCAAATCGTAGGGCTTGTTCTGAAAATGTCGGAATTTTGTTTTTGAATTTCATCTCATCGTGAAAGTTCTACGCATATCTGTCTTGTGAAATAAAATCAACGAATTATATGTTAAGGGAACATATAAATATTGTTTCCGTTAAAATATGAACTAAAGCAAAACAAATCCATGGTATTACATTTTAAAGCGGAACTTGGATTCTTTTCGAAATACTTTTTCTGTCTATGATCGCAAGTCAGTCCCAGAAAGATAGGCAATCCCATATAAAATATGATAAATATCCGATCATGGGTAGTTTAGAAGTCTAGCATAAGAGATGCCAATACAACATTCACACTTACACTGATGACGTTTACAGTTGATGCTGAAATTGAGTCTGTTTCAAAACAAAGTGCTATCAAATGAAATTGAATCCAGTTTCGAACCTAGGTTGGTTGCCCTTGGAACCGAAATCGGGTCGTAAAAGAATTCAGGTTCGCTCATACCCCCGCCGATTTTCGTGAATTCAACTCAGTTCTATTAAAAACAATTTTAGCATTGAAAATGCTTTACTCGGCTATATGGGGCTGGAGTAAAACGAAAATTTTAAATTCGATCCGCGTCACGAAAATGTGGCGTAATTTTAAACGACTGTGGCGCTGTAATTGTTGATGGATTTGTGTCGTTTAACCCTCCGGAAGTCGCGCAAATGGCTCACTGAACGAGTAGCCGCAGCTGCTCTAAGATGATTTCGCTAGATTTTCATAGCAGCGTGCACTCAGTGCACTAGTGCGACTTCCGGAAGCTTAAATACCAATCGATTCAGAGAAGTCCAACTTAAAAATTGATTGGCTCTTTAATTGGTATAATTGTATATTGGTGTTTAGCACTATTGAAAAATCCGTATTATTGTAAAAACATTGTGAAAATATAGTAAAGCAGACAGTTTTCGCTTACGTTTTGTTAACTGTGGATGGATTTTCATGATTCGAACACCAATCGATTGTTATCAAATTTATTTGTGTATTTTATTAGCACACTATTGAAAAATCGATAAATCTGAAAAAAATAGTAAATATATATACAATTTTCTCAAATTTGCACAAGACTGTGTTAGTCCTCATCTCGATACTCATAAGCTTCTTACACATTTTATCGCTTGATATAAAAGGAATGTTTCTAACCTAATCCCTTCATTGCCATACCTATTCTGCTGGCTATTGGCTTTCTCGATCTTGTGTATATTTATCAAAAATTAAGTCGTTTTTTAACTTTTTAACCAAACTGTGTTTTTTTTTAAATATTCTTCAATATTTTCTACACCATGTCCCATTAACAAAATAACTAAAAACGTTGATCTAATTTTGTGACACACGATCAAACATCGGTATAAACAGAACTTCTGTTCGGACAGGACACCACAGGGGGATTTAGCGTGAAGCCGGTGCTAATCTATTCCGACAATACGTTAGTGTCGGTTTCTGATGAGACGAAGTCAAAACACACCCATGACATTGTTTAAATTACCGAAAATTTTCGCCTGGGGAGAAATTTTGATGTTTACCCAATTCTTCCTCCTTAGGAAGGAATATACCACACTACTTTTTGCATTGAGAAAAATAACATAACAAGGTTTGGAATGGTTAACAATCAAACAAGGTAGTTTACGTATTGTCCCCAAAACCAAGACAAATAAAATACAATCAGTTAGAAAATGGTTCTACAAATGTAACTATAGCCACCAATCACTATGGTTTCATTTAGGTTAGATTATTAAGGAAATATTACAAGAAAACACACACTGTTTAGGTGGATTTTTATGGAAAATGTGCTCAACATCCATTATTGAAACTTTCCATGAATTATCAATTCAAAATAATACATAGACCAGCGGAAAAAAATTTTGTGCATCCTTTTGGTCTAGTTACCCCATAGTGTGGCGATGGTGGAACATAAGCGAGATGGCGAATTACTGGTTTATACCGTGGGTATGTGCAGTGCAGAAAAGGCTCAAATCGTTTCAAAGGATTCTCATCCCGTATCACAAGACAGTGTCAAAATCGCGTATTTTTTCAATTCTAGGAAAAGAGGTTTTAAGCAAAATTCAAGTTATGGTAGTTGAAAATCAATAATGTTGGACATTTTCAATGCACAAGAGTGTCCCCCAATGTGCCAAAATAAAGATTACTCCAGGAAAAATTTCAGTTAAAAGGTGTACTGTCAGTTGAAAATCAATAGTTGTCGACATTTTAAATGCATAAGGAGGCCTGCCAATTGGAGATGGGCGAATGAATCACAAATCGATCAAAAGAATCGACATTTCAAAAAGAATGAATGAAGCGCAATTCTTTTTTAAAGAACTGCGATTCACTGAAAAAGTGACTAATTATTGAGAGATTCACTGAAACGTGCACGCCGCACCCAGGGTTGCCACTATTTTTCAAAGAATATCTGGCAGATCAAATAAAAATGTCTGGAAAAATCTGTCACTTAACAGTGACCTCAAAGTCATCAAAATTTATCAATAGATTTTTAATAAATTTGGGAAAATATGTCCAAATTTCCAAAATGTGAGTGCAAACACTTCTATAATTCAAAAATCTGGCAGAATGAGAGGTTTGTCTTTTTGTCTGGAAGCTGCAAAAAACTCTGGCTGTGCCAGATAAATCTGGCATAATAGCATCCCTGGCCGCACCAGCTGCTTCCTAAATGCCGCTGTAACGTTGCCAGTAAGTTTTTGGTGTAACTAGCACTTGTATTGGCTATTTGTGCTTGAAATTAAGTAATGTAGCGGTAGTAATAAGCCTCCCATTTTGGTTTAAACGCAAGGACAGTTTTTAAAACAGAATTTAATTAACCAATTTTATCAATTCTGTAATCTAAAAAGAACTTTTGAATTATACTGAACGTGGTGAATTTGGTACCACTTGCACCTGGTATAAACAACCTACACAAAACGCTGCATAACGCAGGGCTGTTTTTTGGAACAACATGTGCTATCATTCAGCCCTTCGTTATGCAAAATCGTGATATTATGACAGATGGGCTAAGCCATGGTTGCCAAAATTAAATCTGTGTGTTTGTCCTAAAAAATCTTTTCATCTGTATTTACTCCTCGAAAAATCTGTGTTTATATCTATATCGAATCAGTTGAGTCGTTTATCCTTTTACTGGATTATCTATCGAAGATATTAATTCCTGTGGTTTAAATCAGTCAAGCAAGGACCTGTTTACATTTTCATAAAGAAACACTACAAATCGTTCTGATATTTTACATCCAGAAACTTTAACTTTATCGAACTTGCACAATGGAAAAATAATTTTCTTCTTCATTTAATGACTTCTGTTGATATATAATGTTATATACATTGAGTTGACCAATGTAGCTGTCGAATTTGCGGACAAAATTGAGAAATAACAAAGCACAGAGCATTACAATTAACGTTTCTGGAAGTAGACTACAGCGAGCCGTTTTCTGGGTGCTAACCTGAGTGTATTACAAACCTGTACCTTTCAGAGTGAGTGACCACTTTCAAAAATGAAGATGTATTTTAATATAGAGGGCTAAGCTGAGAGAGACAGAGAGGAACTATTAGTGAAACTTAAAAAAATATTTCTTAAAACAGTTTTTGTAACATCATTTTTCAAAAATCTGTATATCTGTACATACACGCAAAAATCTGTATATCTCTGCATACAGATTCTTGGTCTGAAAATGGCTGAAAAATCTGTATAAATACAGATTATTCTGTATTTTTGGTAACCCTGCTAAGCGCGATGTTTCACACGAGGGATTGCCCTTCCTATGATCACTCTCAGGGATAGACCGTTCCAACCAGCCCCCTGTCAAGGACGACGTCTCTGTACAGCCAGCATCACTGCCATGAAAGGCAAAACATTGATTTTGAACCGAATGATTAGAAGCTGTATTTAGTTACAAAATGTCGATTTTCTGAATGATATGATATTAAATCATCGCACAAGATGCAAAACGTCGTGTGGAATGCTTGAATATCGATCATAGTGCCGAACATAATTCTTTGTTTGGGGCTTTATAGCTATAACGCCCCATATATGTCGGTCGCTGTCAAACTCCATATGACGGTATAGGGTTGCCAGGAGGCTGGTTCCAACATCAAATTATGGTCTTGTCAAATTTTGGTCTTGTCAAACTGCAAATCAATATTAATTCTTCAAAAGGGCTAAAGAGATTTTTGTAAACAAACTTATTTTGCTCATTATTCCGCTGCGGAGTTGATTTTCATGAAAAATATACATGAATCAACATCTTTATCCTTGGTAGAATCTATTTAAAATGTTTTTTTGGGTTGAAATTGAACCAATTAACGAGAAATCGGCAAAACAAAAGTTTGTTTACAAATCTTATTAGCCCTATTCAAAAGTTGATATGGAAATGACGTGAAAACCCAAGATGGTACCAGATAAGGTATAGGCATTAGAGTGGGACATGGTTATATGAAAAAAATAAAATTTCGCTCCGAGTAACTTTTTGGGTCCCATTTAGCTCCCAGAACAACTCTGCAAATTTTTAGTTCGGTCGGTGAAACTATATTTTTGCGCCCACTGTTTAAAGTTTACATGGGATTTCGTATGGGGAAAACGTCTTTTGCAAATTAATTCTTCCAAGAGTCACCCGTTACCTCCTAAAAATAAATAGATGCATGATTTTTATAGGAAATTTGTCAAGGAAACAAAGTCTAGAAGACCACGAAACGATCTGATGCTAGTGGAAAAAGTTATTAAGCAAAAACCGATTGATGCCCTGAAGATTAATGAAAATTTTACTTTTCATAGCATCACTGCTGCTGACGGTCGAATTATATACAAAATCTTTAATTTTCTCTTATTATGTACAAAAGAAGACTCAATTTATCCCTGAAAACTCTTGCGAAGTGGCCAGACAGTATAGAAAAATGATTTGGAGACATTAAGAGAAGATCAAAACAAAATTGCATATAATTGGACAACCAACAACAGTGGTGCTAGAAACAATGAATATTTTATCAATCGTCAGAGCATCAATTGGTTTCAGCTTAATAACTTTTTTCTCAAGCGTCAGATCGTTTCGTAGTTTTTGAGACTTTGCTTCTGTGTTAAATTTCCTACAAAAGCCACATAACGGTTTATTTTTAAGAAGCAATGGGCGACTCCTGGAGGAATTATTTTGTGAAAGTTAATTTTCCCATATAAAATCCCATGTAAACTTTAAATAGTGGGCGCAAAAATATAGTTTCAGGGATCAAGCTAATAATTTGCACAGATGTTCTAGGACCCAAATGGTACCCAAAAAGTTGCTCGGAGCTGGAATCTATTTTTTGTCCCACCCTAATAGGCATACGTAAAGCGAGAGTTTTGGTTTTACGATTGGCAAGATCGACATTGCGTAAATACTGATTCACTTCCCAAAAAAGAGGGTAATAAAAACGAAATTGATTAAAACAATGTTTTGAATATAGAAACTAGTGCTTTCAGCCTCTCAAAGCGTTTGCCACCAAAAATATTATTGTACACACATGCATACACCTTATGCAGATTATCTTGAATCTGCTTTGCGTTTGTCAAATCTGCCACTCTTCTTATTCTTATCCGGACACGCTCTTTTTCCCTTTGGGGCAGACCCTCAGTTTCACAGAGCGCGGCCGTTCCTTTCGATCGGGAAAGGCCGCGTGGAATTTTGGGGAAATGAGTTACTCTCTGTTTACTTTCTCTTTTGTTAATAATTCGGTCACTTTAACATTTATCCCTTAACTCTTTCCATAATATGCTAGTTAAAACCACCGTCATTCGATCTGTACTGTAAAATAAGTGAAAAGTGTTATAATGACGCCGTAAAAATTGAAGGAGAAAGTAAACAAAGCGAGTAACTCATTGCAGATGTCTTTTTGAAAAAAAAAACGCTCAAGGAAATTTATTGCCCTAATATTATGAGCCCAATGAGATCGAACCAGAACCGAAAGAGCCGAGTTGCCAGTTTGTCATAGGAATGAGCGAAGTCGATGCGATTTTTTCAAAATCGATTTTTTCAGCTTGAAAAATCGATTTTTTGTATCCGATTTTTTCGGTTCAATATTTGATAACATCGATTTTATTGATTCAATAAAATCGACTTGGTGAAATCGATTTTTCTTTCAAAATTCCCATTGAAAAAAACGCGATTTTTTCCACAATCGATCTTTTTACCTCGAAAAACCTTTTAACCTCGATTTTTTGCATCGAATTTTCCGGTCTCGATGTTTGACAACATCGATGTTTTCGCATTCAAAAGATCGATGTAGCAAAATCGATTTTATTTTTCACAAGGCCCATCACTAGTTTGCCATGATTATGAAACAAAACGAATGACAAACATGGAACACTGTTTGTTTACAGTTAAATTTGATATTGTCAAATACTAGCAGAACCTCTTCTCACACTCACATGTAATCCAACTATTTGATGGAAGGAAAGAAAATTAGTTAACCCTACTCTTTTCGGAATTATGCTAAAACTCTTATACATACCTTCAATGTTAACATTCTTTCTAGTAGTATACGAGAAACATAAAATGAATTGCTGCATTATTGAAAATGGAACTATGATAGACAATTTCTTCAAATATATGTAACACGAAACCGTATCTTAAAGCCCTGGATTCTTTTTTCGTTTTATCTCAAACAATCATTTTTCAAAGTACTAAAACGAGTCACTGAATCGATCAAAAGAGTCGATTCATTTTAGTAAGTGAATCGGATACGGTTCGCTCTCCAAACTGAATCGGTTTGCCCATCTCTAGTTTTGAGTATTCGTACACATCTTACACCTACCTACAGTATTTTACTTTGCTTGAACATTTTGTCAAATCACAATTTAGAAAACTTGTTAACTCATATTCATATGGAATATGCGTCGAAGTCAAATCGCAGAAAAGAAATGCAATATTTTCAATAAGTACACTTGGAGCAAGTTTATTTCTATTTGATACTGTTTTCCTGGCGTAATACCATCTTGCCCCATACATGCCAGAGCAGCCGGGGTATGTTGGCGAGATTTACGCGTCTTCACAACTGAAGATAACTTATTTAAATAGTCAAATTGACTCAACATCCTCGACCTGATTTAAAATGTGCACTAATAGGTTATTGTGCTAAATTACATGATTACGATTTAAACTCTGATAAAATTCTGAGATGTAGCCAACAGCATGCATTAAAGGTTTTACAATGTGCTGATTGCTGAGTTTTTGATTTCATATAAAAAATTAGCGCCAACAACTAGTCCCGGACTCCCCTGCTTAATTCACATGAACCATAAACATAACAAAATAATGTGTTCCCAAAGCCGATAACTATGAGTTCTGAAACAATCAGGTTTGTAATAAAAACGCAACAAAAAACAGGAATAAAAGTTTCGTGAACTAGTTCCAACAGATCACAATTTTGCAATTTATTCGTGAGCCTATTCACACTCATTTTTAGAAACATGCATTCAATGATTATATCGTGATCTCATTCACGAGAATACTTTATTGTTCTTGGTCACATTATTGTATTGTTATCTGCTTCATTGTACATAGTAAAGTTTTTTAAACGATATTGTCTCATCAGAACATCAAAATTATAAAGCAAAAAAGCATATTAAAATATTATCTTATTTTAGAATTCTATATCCAAAGGTTTTTACATGTTCTATGAATTAAAAAAATAGAAAAAAAACAGTCCAAAACAATGTACGATTGAGTGGTAAAAACGGTTGCCATAACCAGGGGTGTATAATAGGGTGAGCATGGGAATCGCAGCGGGCTCTGTATGTTTTTGTTTCTCGGTGACTCCGTACGGATCACGAGTGTGAACTTCCTCAATGATGGTGCTGGCGGTTAATTTTGAGATACTTGACACAGCTTATACCGTCAATATTACCAGTACAGCAGCCACAAATTTGGCAATTGTTTGTGGTATAGGTAATAGTATTAAGGAGAGCGTCTGGTGTAAAGTGCTCAAACCGACAGAAATTTTTTCCTACGATTTTGAAGCAAGGATGGCAATGAATTTTTTGAGTAATGTTAAGATCTATTTATACATTCATTGTGTACGAAAAAAAAGTTCAGTCACGCAGAGCCACACATACGAGCGTTCCAAGAGTAGACGTTCAACCATTTCCACGTCGAGGAGCGTCGCGGAGAACACGATAACTCTTGGTAAAATTGTCTGACACATGAAATGCAATAGGATTTGTAAAGCTTATACTCATGTTTCTAACAGAATCTTTTCCAGGATTCTGATTAAATCCGGCCAAGAATCTCTGCTCAACATTATGCCGGAATCTTTTTTCTTTTAAGAATTCTTTTGGAATACTGCTCAGGATTCTAGTGATATTTTCTTCGGATATTGATATAACCCAGCTCGGGATTCGGATGAAATTCTGATGCATAAGATTGTGACGGTGTTTTGCTTCGTAACTCATGTTTCTAATGCAATCTTGTGAAATCTGATTGAGAATCCTTAGTCCTAAGGAGGATGAACATAACAGTCTCAAAAGGTTTCAACAAAATCCTGAGAATGATCCATCAGCATCATAAACGATTTCATCAGAATCGAGGAGATTCACAGAAACGTTCGACCAGAGTGTTGGACTCGATGGCAGAATAACTCTGACAAAATGTTTCATTGAGAATAAACGTATATCAACCGCAATTCAAATGATTTAGCAAACAAAAACGCAAAGTGGCTTATTATTATGTTGCGACAAACCGTAGTCGTTGCTTGTTGCGTCCAAATATTGAGTAGAAGTTTGGTACACCGTACCACAATGAAATCTTCTCTGGGAAAATAGTTCTATAGAACCAATCTTGTGATGACCCTTACAGTGAAAATTCACGAAGATATTATTTATTGCTACACGTACTACATTTATTATGCACATTGCATTAAGTGGTTATATATGTTGATATGCGGGAAAAAAAGGGAAAAGTTTGAATTTTTATAAAGGTATGTAGGGTGGATGTACCAATAGTCGCATACTTAAGGAAAACTTTTGATAAAAAATCGACCTATGGGTAATGTTAATACATTAAACGAAAGCTGTCAGTCCCTACTTCATCGGAAAAATATAAAGATGGTTTAATAATCAATTTATGTATTCAAAACCGCTTGTACCACTATAGGAACACATGTACCAATAGTGGTGCAATCGCTTATTTCGGTTCCTATTGTTGCAAATCCCATTGCTTTCTTATGGGATTTGCAACTATAGGTACACTATATCAACTTTAGGTGCAAGGGAGCTCAAAATTCTAAGAAAATCATTTTTTTTCAATGGTTATTTGAGCAAATTTCAAGGATAACAGTTTTATTGTCGCATAATTTTAGTGCGATGAATCGATAAAAAAATATTTGTTGATGATTGGTACCTTAGTTAGGCGTATAACCCACTACTGCAACTATTGGTACACCTCAACTATAGGAGCACCCACCCTAGCCATATTTTTATGAAATACTTGTTATACGTTTAGCGTAGTACAATGTCCAATTTGCAAAATCCACTTGAGAAAACTAAAAAAATATTAATAACTGTCGAAGCTATAGCAATTTCCGTAAAACGCGTTTTTTAAAGAAATTTGCCGTAACTACGATTCCAGTCCAACAGCTCAACAGAAAACATCCAACTAAAAAAAATCATTAGTATATGTACCTGTGATGTCCTTGAACGATCGATTAAAAAAAAATTCCTTTTTTTGGAATTTATTTTCACCTGAAAAAAAATTATTGAAAAATTCATAACAATAATATGAAAATTTTGACGAAAAAATTGAATCGTTCAAGGACACGGCAGTTAAATTACGAACAAGTGAAAAAATGTTTTGAGATCGGTTGAAAACTTTTCCGGCTATCGTGGTCACCACAAAGACGCTTTTAGGAAACATGATTTCGAGATAATCGCGTTTGAAGTTTCAAGTATAAGCAACACCTCCAAGCAAGACGAAAAACACTATAACTTTGGGTCCACTGCTCCGATCTCTATAAAAATTTGAGGTAACATTCTTAAGAACCTGAGATTTACGATAGAAGAATTAAAAAAAATCGATTTTTTGGCCGACCTCAACATATATAACCCCTTAACTAAGTGCATCATATTGTTAAAACAGTCAAAGAGATTCACTGTTATTTCGTATTGTGCGTTAATGCGCATTCATCGTAATTTGTAATCTGTAGCTAAATAATACCCCCGAATACCATGTGTAACAGTAATGGAATAAATCTATCCAAAGTGAACATACATTGAACACATTAATTGTTTACTCAGAAATAATTGGATTACAATCGTAAATGGGTTTTAAATCGCCGGTAACGTTTCGTCACGACTGAACATTCAACAGCAGTTTCATTAGATTTTACACAACAGGTGCTTTAGTTTTTTTCTATTGTCGCAAGCCAATTGCCTATCACAGACCTGCTCTATGACACTAAAGGGTGTTCGTTAAAAGCGCATCCAGTGGGCAAAATACATAATGCTTTTATCGGTTCTACTCTTCTGCTGTTCTTGATTTTTTAGTTCGACATGTGTAAGTACCTATATACTGAACACACACCTATGATGCTGGAAATTAACCCTTTTGCATTGCACTAGGTACCAAATAACTAGCTATATTACATACCCCGATCAACGTCACTTACACTGGTTATGAGGGGTTGTAGTGAAGCACTGGAGGTCTAATTGAATAATACGATTGCCCTTTTAATGAATGCATTCGAAAACAATGCATTAGCATAGGTAATAATTTTCTCCATTTCCATTGTTTTGAGCCCGTTGTTTTTCACACAGGTAAAAAGGAAAATGACGACCGACAACTACGTCATCAATAATAACCCAGAATGCCCAGCTTTGTTATACATTCATACTACATGTAATTAAAGCCTTCGGGTGTGTTCAAAGGATAGTTTAAATTTCTTATGAGTTACGTCGTGTCGTTAAGGGGGTCACTGCCCTCTCAGCACTAGTTAATGTTGGGATGCTAGGGTATGAATTATCTATAAATTTTTAGAATATTTTCATGACAAATGATAGCAACTCAATGTTTTTTTGGTGCGGTTTGATGAATTTCAGTTTCAGTAATAAGGACTGAGTGGAGGCACCGTTTATTGTGCTAATACTAATATAGATGCGATCTCTATTAGTGGTAGTTATGTTATCAGCTTGGTTTTTGCTAGACCTTCTTTTTTTACTGAGATAACGTGTCACTCTGCTTACATCCACATTCCATCCCGATCAATACATTATGGACAAGGCGTTGTTAAACGATTTTAATGTTACCAACTATTGTTGGGACGGAAATGTAAAAATAAAAATTATGCTCAAGACTGCATATATAACTCGGAAGATAGTTTAATACGACTGATCAAAATCAGTATTTCTTATCTTAGAAAAGCCCAGAGAATCAATTGAAGATAACTAGATTAATCTCATAAAACGTATACATCCAAATTACCCCAATTCTTCGCACAACTAAAGTTTGAAGTTAATCCTGGCCTTATATTCCGGTAAAAGGCTATATGCGGCGGATCAAAAGTAATTGGTAATTGTTATGTATAAAAGCCCAGGTTATCGTTTGAATATAGTTAGTCTGACCGCCCGAAACGTGTTTGCTCATTTTACTCCAATTCCTCCCATAACTCAAGGATAAAGTTAGATCTAGCTCTACATTTTAGAAAGAGGCTGAATGCGGCTGATCAAAAGTAGTATTTCTCGTGCAAACAATTCTAGGGAATCATACGTCTCCCAACCTTTGAACGGAACGGATCGTTATATTTCACAGTGGTGTTCGGTGTGTAAATTTCAGTGATTCAAGGTCATCCTTTGTTCGTTCGTTAGCTACCATTCTGCTGGTGCCGGCAGTAAATCCAGTACATTGTTTTCGCTGGTGCGGAACAATCGACGTTGTTTGCAGATAAGTTTTGCTTTATTTTTTTTTCCTCGTTTGCTTTCTTTCCTTTTCCCTACTTTTACTCTACCCTGTAATCAAATAATAAGACACATTCCCGTTTATATAACGCTCTGCCCTCGTGCTTAAATGGCCGAGGGCGAAATACCATCTGATGTAATCATGGAAGTCCCTGATCCCCCTAATACTCGCATTGCTCCCCGTATAAAGCAGTACCCAGAAGGTTCCTCTGGGCCATGGGTGGTATATTTTCGGACCGGAGAGAAATCGGTTAATATATTAAAACTTTCTCGAGATCTGACTGCTAATTACCCGGCCGTAACTCAGATAACACGTGTTCGGGCAAACAAGATACGTGTTCTAGTGAGTGATCTCGGCCAGGCAAACGCGATTGCTTGCTGTGAGCGCTTTACGCGGGAATTTAAAGCGTACGTGCCTTGTGTGGCCTGTGAAATCGATGGGGTAGTGTCCGAACCGGGCCTGAAATGCGAAGAACTGTTGGAGCACGGGGTTGGCTGCTTTAAGGACCCCTCACTTGAACAGATTAAGATCTTGGAATGCAAACAATTGTATACCGCAAACACCGAGGGAGGTAAGACTACCTACTCTCTATCAGGCTCGATTCGGGTGACATTCGCCGGGTCCTCTCTTCCCAACTACATCCTCCTTGACAAGGTTCGCCTACCAGTTCGCCTGTTCGTACCGCGGGTCATGAACTGCAGCAATTGCAAGCAGTTGGGCCACACAGCCACATATTGTGGAAATAAGAAACGATGCGGCAAATGCGAAGGAGAGCATGAGGATGACTCTTGCGACAAAGAAACTGAAAAGTGTATTTGCTGCGGGGGCCCTTCACATGCTCTTAAATCATGTCCTGCGTACAAGCAGCGCGGGGATAAAATTAAGCGCTCCCTTAAGGAACGCTCAAGGCGTTCTTATGCAGAAATGCTAAAGAATGCTTCGCCATCTGTCCTGTCCGAAAATCCCTATGCTGGTTTGGCTAACGTTG
The DNA here is from genome assembly GCF_030247195.1 of Topomyia yanbarensis. Classification (NCBI taxonomy): domain Eukaryota; kingdom Metazoa; phylum Arthropoda; class Insecta; order Diptera; family Culicidae; genus Topomyia; species Topomyia yanbarensis. Next base: position 147,280,651 of record NC_080670.1, read on the forward strand.
AGCAAGAATCTGACGACCCACGAGAGGGAACATCTTTGGTTAACCCAGGGGAATCCAGGAAGAGGAGAAATCCAGCCTCCCCTACATTGCCTCGTAAGGGTGCCAAGGTGTCGTCCACTCAGAGTGCGCCATCTACAACCAATAAATCCAACGGAAGTGATGCACAAAAGCCGAAGCAATTTGCTCCAGGACTTGGAAATATTAATTCTAACAAGGAGTACCCACCACTTCCAGGGACATCCAAAACCCCAAGTGTCCCCTTTTTTCAAACAGATACTCAGTCCAGTAGCGGACTAATGAAATTTTCTGACATAGTGGACTTAATTTTCACAGTTTTCAATGTTACTGATCCTCTTAAAAGCCTTCTGATACGTTTTCTCCCTATAGTGCAAACATTTTTGAAGCAGTTGACTACTAAATGGCCCCTCCTTGCAGCGATCGTATCCTTCGATGGCTAAGTCATCGAACGAGGTCACCGATTCGATCACTGTTCTACAGTGGAACAGCAGAAGTATCCTCCCGAAAATCGATTCCTTTAAATTTTTACTAAATAGTTTAAAATGTGATGCTTTCGCATTATGTGAAACTTGGTTAACTTCCGATATAAATCTCAACTTCCACGACTTTAATATAATTCGTCTGGATCGAGAAAACCCCTATGGAGGAGTACTTTTGGGGATCAAAAAGTGCTATTCTTTCAACCGAATTAACCTCCCTTCGACACCAGGCATTGAAATTGTCGCTTGTCAAGTTTTAATCAAAGGTAAAGACCTTTGCATTGCTTCCATCTACATTCCTCCTAGAGCCTCGGTAGGGCACCGAACGCTTTGTAATATCACGGAATCCTTACCGGCACCGCGGCTAGTTCTGGGAGACTTTAACTCGCACGGTACGGTATGGGGCTGTCTTCATGATGATAATAGATCAACATTAATCCAAGATCTTTGCGATAATTTCAACATGACCATCTTAAACACGGGAGAAATGACGCGGATTCCTACACCACCAGCACGCGCAAGCGCGTTGGATTTGTCGCTTTGCTCGACATCGCTACAGTTAGATTGCATGTGGAAGGTGATCCCTGATCCCCACGGTAGCGATCATTTGCCTATCGTGATTTCAATTGCTAACGGTTCAAGACCATCGGAAACAATCAATGTCTCATATGACCTCACACGGAACATTGATTGGAAGAGTTACGCGACCGCGATATCCGTTAAAATCGAATCCACTCAAGAACTTCCTCCGGAGGAAGAGTACAGGTTTTTGGCTGGCTTGATTCTCGACAGTGCGAATCAAGCTCAGACTAAACCAGTACCCAGCGCGAATACCCATGGACGGTCTCCCACCCTGTGGTGGGATAAAGAGTGCTCAGAGCTGTACGCGGAAAAGTCCACTGCATATAAGGCCTTCCGGGAAGACGGGTTACCCGCTAGCTATCAACAGTACGCGTCGTTAGAAAGGCGAATGAAGAGTCTAATGAAAGCCAAAAAACGCAGTTATTGGCGCCGGTTCGTCGACGGGTTAACGAGAGAAACAGCGATGAGCACTCTTTGGGGTACGGCTCGACGTATGCGTAACCGTAATAGTACCAACGAGAACGTGGAATATTCAAACCGTTGGATATTCGCTTTCGCCAAGAAGATCTGTCCGGACTCTGTCCCGGTACAGAAAACGTGCCGCGCCGCGTCTCCTCACGATACCGCGAACGAAACACCGTTTTCGATGGTGGAGTTCTCACTTGCTCTCTTATCGTGCAACAATAACGCCCCAGGGTTAGACAGAATCAAATTCAACTTGCTGAAGAATCTGCCTGACACTGCAAAAAGGCGCTTGCTGAATTTATTTAACAAGTTTCTTGAGGGTAACATTGTCCCTTATGAATGGAGGCAAGTGAAGGTCATCGCCATCCAAAAACCAGGAAAACCAGCCTCCGACCACAACTCGTATCGGCCGATTGCAATGCTGTCCTGTATTCGGAAGTTGTTCGAGAAAATGATCTTGTTTCGCCTCGACAATTGGGTTGAAGCAAATGGCTTACTGTCAGATACACAATTTGGCTTCCGCAAAGGCAAAGGGACGAACGATTGCCTTGCGTTGCTTTCTACAGAAATCCAAATGGCCTATGCTAACAAAGAGCAGATGGCATCAGTCTTCTTGGATATTAAGGGGGCTTTTGACTCAGTTTCTATCAACATTCTGTCAGAGAAGCTGCATCAGCATGGTCTTTCGCCAATTTTAAATAACTTTTTGCTAAACCTGTTGTCTGAAAAGCACATGCACTTTTCGCATGGCGATTTAACAACATCGCGATTTAGCTACATGGGCCTTCCCCAGGGCTCATGTCTAAGTCCCCTGCTCTACAATTTCTACGTGAATGACATTGACGATTGTCTTGCCAATTCATGCACGCTAAGGCAACTTGCAGACGACGGGGTGGTCTCTGTTACAGGGCCCAAAGCTGCCGACTTGCAAGGACCATTACAAAATACCTTGGACAATTTGTCTGCTTGGGCTCTTCAGCTGGGTATTGAGTTCTCCACGGAGAAAACTGAGTTGGTTGTTTTTTCTAGGAAGCGTGAGCCGGCGCAACTCCAGCTTTTATTAATGGGTGCAACGATCAACCAGGTTTTCACATTTAAATATCTCGGGGTCTGGTTCGACTCTAAAGGTACCTGGGGATGTCACATTAGGTATCTGAAACAGAAATGCCAACAAAGGATCAATTTTCTCCGAACAATAACTGGAACATGGTGGGGTGCTCACCCAGGAGACCTGATCAGGTTGTACCAAACAACGATATTGTCGGTGATGGAGTACGGGTGTTTCTGTTTCCGCTCCGCTGCGAACATACACTTCATCAAACTGGAGAGAATCCAGTATCGTTGCTTGCGCATTGCCTTGGGTTGCATGCACTCGACCCATACGATGAGTCTCGAAGTGCTGGCGGGCGTTCTTCCGCTAAAAAATCGATTTTGGGAACTCTCATATCGATTGCTCATCCGATGCGACATTCTGAACCCGTTGGTAATTGAAAACTTCGAGAGGCTCGTCGAGCTTAATTCTCAAACCCGTTTTATGTCCTTGTACTTCGACTACATGGCACAGAGCATCAATCCTTCTTCGTACAATCCCAACCGTGTCCGTTTCCTAGATACTTCTGATTCTACTGTATTCTTCGACACATCCATGAAGGAAGAGATTCGTGGAATCCCGGACCATATACGCCCGCAGGTGATCCCCAATATATTTTATAATAAATTCCGAGAAGTCGACTGCGACAAAATGTTTTACACTGACGGATCAAATCTCGATGGGTCCACTGGCTTCGGTATCTTCAACAATACTATCACCGCTTCATTCAAGCTCAATGATCCCGCTTCAGTTTACGTCGCAGAGTTAGCTGCAATTCAGTACACCCTTGGGATCATCGACACTCTGCCCACAGATCACTACTTCATCGTTTCGGACAGCCTCAGCTCTATCGAGGCTCTTCGTGCGGTGAAGCCTAAAAAGCAATTCCCGTATTTTCTGGGGAAGATACAGGAGTCCTTGTGTACGTTATCTGAAAAATCTTATCAGATTACCTTTGTTTGGGTCCCCTCTCATTGTTCTATCCCGGGTAATGAAAAAGCCGACTCATTAGCAAAGGCGGGCGCATTAAATGGTGACATATACGAAAGACCAATCTGCTTCAACGAATTTTTTAGTATTTGTCGTCAGAGGACGCTCAACAGTTGGCAAACCTCGTGGAGCAATGGGGAACTTGGACGATGGCTACATTCGATTATCCCAAAGGTATCAACGAAGCCTTGGTTCGGGGGGATGGATGTGGGTCGGGATTTTATTCGCGTAATGTCCCGACTTATGTCCAATCACTACACCATGGATGCGCATTTGCGGCGTATTGGGCTTGCGGAGAGTAGTCTGTGCGCTTGTGACGAGGGCTATCACGACATCGAACACGTTGTCTGGGTATGCGCCGGGTATTGTGATGCCAGGTCTCAGTTAAAGGAATCCCTTCGGGCCCGAGGTAGACCACCCAATGTACCAGTCCGAGATATGCTGGCAACTCGTGATTTACCCTATATGTCCCTTATTTATACCTTCATAAAAACGATAGATATCCCAATTTAGCCCCTCTCTTTTATTTCTCGTTTTTAGAGTTTCCTCCTGCCTTGTGGAACCGATCAGCTCCAAAGTGCCACTATATAACCGCCGTCGCCCTTACCACTACGCCTGCATAGAAGGAAACTGAAGCGAGAGCGACTCGAGGTCCGATGACTTTTGAAGGATTCCCCGCGGGTCCGAAGAATACCATCCGCCAATCCGGTACTCGACGACTTACTAGACTGAGGCGCAAATTTGTTTCGCTGATCCCCCTCCCCCCCCCCCCCCCCCCGTTCGAGCGAAAGCTGCAAGTTTTGCTCTTCTTTCCCTGTCTCTCCCCTGTCCTTGATACAACTGCTGCTACACTGATGCGGAAATAAGCCACCCTTTGAATATCTTGACCAAGCATAAGTTTTAGTTAAAAAATTCAAATTAGTATTCTGTATTCCTAGTTTTAAGATAGCTATAATTTTTACTCTTTATTGAAATTCTTGTCCTCCATTTTGTAAATAGAATAGTTTTAAAATTTCTGTGAAACTTCTCATAAATATTTGTTCCCCCTTTTGTGTACTAAACTATATTGTTAGTTTTAAAATAACTGTAAAATATTTCGTAAAATACTATTACTCCCTCTCTTGTATATCAAACTGAATCCCTTGTTTTAAATTTTTTCATAAAAAAATCTTTTGGCCCTCTCTTGTATATTGAATCTTATTTCTAGTCTTAAGATAGCTGTAAACTTTTTTTTTCCGTTGTAAAAAAAATATTTCAACATTGTAACCTCCTAGTTTTAAGATATCCAAAATGTAAAAACATAAGCATTTGGCACCGCCAAGCTAACGCATTTGTGCCTATCAAATAAACGAAATGAATAAAAAAAAAAAAAAAATTCTAGGGAATCGATTGAATCTAGTTAGAATGACCACACGAAACGTGTGTACCTGTTTTACCCCAACTCTTCCCATATCTCAAGTGTGAAGTTAAACCTGGCTGTGATTTTCGGAAAGAGGCTTAATGTGACTGATGTAAAGTAGTAATTCTTATGTAAAAAAAATCCGACAAATCGTTTGAAGGTAGTTGGATTGACGGTACGAAACGTTTGTATCTGTTTTACCCCAATTCTTCACACCTTACTCATCATTTCAGAAAGAGGCTGAAAGCGGCTCACCGAAATAGTTTTTCTCATTTAAACAGTTCAGGGGATCCATTTAACATACTTGGAATGACCGCCCGAAACGTGTATACCCGTTTTACCCGAATTATTTCTCCTATGCAAGTGTGAAATTATTCTTACCTTAAATTTCAGAAGGAGACTGAAAGCGGCTGATAAAAAGTATGTTAAAGTATGTTGAATAAATTACAGATAGCTAGAATGTCCGCACGAAACATGTGTACCCGTTTTACCTTTAGTTTTTCTCATAATTCAATTGTGAAGTAAAATTTGCCCGTACTCCTCGGAAAGAGGCTGAATGCAGCTGATGAAAGTAGTAATTCTTATATACAAAAAATGAACCTCTAGAATAGTCTCCCATAATCTCAGTGGCCACGCTGAACTTTTTTTATTAAACAGCCATGAATTTCTCGCGCGTACTTTCTGTAACACACGCAGATTTCAATCTATCGGCAACATTTTTCGAAAAACTGACCGGGCTTCTTACACTCTAAATTACTTCTACCCAAATTTTCAAGAGAAAATACCCAATGGGTTTCATTATATAGTTTTTCCGTGATGCAATTTGGTGTGGGACACCCTTTAATAGCGTTTTTCTCGAAACCGCGTTTTTCGAATTGGCGAATACGATAACTCAAATACTAATCAACAAAGTGACTTGATTTTTTATGAGAATGTACAATATGTGTAGCCTGTCGATGAACCACAGAAAACTGAATAATTTTTTTTCTCCCTATTATTTGGAAGAAAAGTGAGCGAATTTTACAGTAAAATATGATACTTTTCGGATTTCATGAAGCCATTTTCCGAAATTCGAACTCTTTTCTAGTTTTTGTGGTTCATCGCCTAACTATATGTCTAAGCTTTAAAAAAATTATTGAATTTCCTGTGTCACACAATTTTATCGAAAGTTATCGTGTTTGCCGCGGCGTTCCTCGACGTGGAAATGGTTGGACGTCTACTCTTAGAACGCTCGTATGTGTTGTTCTGCGGGACTGAAAATATTTTTTTTCGTGCACAATGAATGTATAAATAAATTTTAACATTTCAAAAAAAAGATCCATTACTTCCTTGCATTTAAAATCGTAAACCAAAATTACCTTCGGTTTGCGTACTTTACACCAGACACCCCCCTTAAACGATGACATTGAAGAAAATCAAGAAAAATGCCACAAAGTTTGCTTCATCTTACTAACTCAAAAAAAGAATTAATTATACTGTCAACCTTATGCGCAATTAGGCGCGGGCACGTGCCTGGATAGCTACGAAAGCTATATCACGAAGTTAAAAGCCGAGTGATCGCTTCACTTTCTCTGAAGATTGGTATTAATGGAATATAAAATAAGAAATCAATTATTACCATGGCTATGGATAGCTTTATTCAATCTGGTATTTTCTTTGACACTGCGTGGCATAAAGCAGACGAATTGCTGGTGCTGTTAAAACGACTTTTTTGCACCATAAAGAATTCGATTACTAGAAATGATTTTATCCTGAATTTAATTTTATCCATTTCCTCTGGGGATTCAAATCATGATGTAGGTGCTAGACTTGATGGGCCAAATGATACTACTGGAATATTAATGGGCACGGCATTCGTCGTTTACTCGCGGGAAACATTTTCTTATGTGCCTACATAACTACAGACTACCACTCACGGATGTTAGTAGATTCGATTTCGTTCCTCTAAACGGATGCGTTGAGAAAATTGTATAACTTTAACTATGTGGAAGGTGTACTTTACTCTTTGGCTATATCGCATAAACTAATGATATAGGCTTATATATATATGACAATAATAAAGTTGTATGCTAATTATGTTTGAGAAACAATTTAAATATATTTCACCTATTTCAGCAAGTCTTACTATTAATTCAAAAAAGGGCTTCTCCAAGTTCTAAATGGTGTATCGATAAGTATTGATACGCCATTATGGATCGATCTGCACTGCACTTCAAAGTTCTCGGACAGGATATCTTCGTAAGGGAAGAATTTTGTTGTGGCTAACGACTTAGCTATATTTGGAAATATTTGTGAGCTGTACACGGTTGGTGGATGAATCAGTTTGTGTCGTTACCTACTACTAGCAGGTGCAATTATTTTCATTCCTGATGGTTAGAAAGTGGCATACATAACGGAAAACCGGATTTTAAACGAAAACCAGTGAAAACCGCCAATTTCATACTTCGAGTCGAAATTTCTTGAACAGAAAGAATTATGACCGGAGACTACATTTCAACAACGGGAGAGAAGGTGATTGTTAGGATTCAGCCGGCTCAGTTCACGGAGCTGTAATAATTAGTTTGTACAGCTCCGTTCTAGTAACTAGGACCGATTCGAACATGAATCTTCCAGCTAGAGAACACTTTCTTGGGAAAACAACAACAATTATTTTTATTTTGGACGGGTTGAAATTAGCATACACACACGAAAAAAACTAATTCTAATAATCTGACTGAAACTCATTCGTGTTTGGTTCCTGTTAATTACATGCACCGTGCCACACCTCTTTCGTTCGAAGCTCCACCTCTTTGACGATGGAAGCAAACTGATTTCGTTCGATGGCCAACCTATTTGGCCTCGAACGAAAGTTGAACCGAGTACAAAACCGTGGCTCGTATGCGAGTGCGGTATTATTTGTGTTGGCTACATCACACATTCGCTCGCTATGTCTGAATGCGGTACAGGAGGAAAGGAGAAGGGAAAACCAAAATCCCGCTCATTTCGTGCCGCTCTTTAGTTTCCTGATGACCGAATCCACTGTCTGCTGAGAAAGGGCTGCTACGTCGAGTGTGTCGATGTCGGAGCATCCGTCTAGTTGGCGGCCGTAATGGAATATCTCGGTGCCGAAATATTCAAGCTGGGAAGAAACGCAACCCGTAGAAACAAAAAGAACAGTATTTAACCCCGTCAGCTGAAGCTGGTCATTCGAAATGACGAAGAGCCAAACAAATTGCTCTCCGATGTGATCATTGCCCAGGGTTGTGTGTTGTCTAACATCCATACCATTCCGCTCCTAAAGAAGACCGAAAGGATTAAATGTTTATTTATTGGCAGGTGAAATGATGCCGAGAAAAAACCCAACCTGCCCTTTTCAAGGCAACCATTGTATTCGCATGAAGGGTTTTGATTTAGTATTCCTTCACGCCTTTGATGGCGAAGCATATTTGAACTAAACTTACTTACCTAACCGTTCAGGCTAGAGCCTTGTTGTCTCTTGCTGTATCCACTTCACTCGATCCATTGCTGCTTATCGGTAGTCTCGCAGTCTTCGAAGGGTCCGCAGGCGTCCTGTATCTGGTCGATCCACCGTGCTCGATGTGCGCACATCGCGAAGACGCGTGTCCAGCCCACCGCAAACGTCCTATTTTTGCGATAAGCGCGATGGATGGTTCTTCCAGCAGCTGATGCAACTCATGGTTTATTCGCCTGCACCACGTTCCGTCTTCCATCTGCACGCCACCATTGATGGTACGCAACACTTTTCGTTCGAAAACTTCAAGGGAGCGTCCTCCGGAGTACAAAGTAGGCACGATTTCCCGCCAGTAGGCACGTCTCTGAATTTCTCTGCCGATATCTTTGTCGGCGGTTACCAGTGAGCCCAAATACACGAATTCGTCGACCATCTCGATTTCGTCACCGTCAATCCGAACTCGGGATGGGAGGTCATCATTGGTAAATGACTGGGCAATGCGTAATATAGACCCTGTGGTTTGCCACAGTGGTCCTCAACCTTTTGTCCAGTAACTCCTATCCGTACCTCCCCGCGGTGCCAGCTGGGATATGATTAACCATAGGAAAGATTGGGTAACCAACCCCGATGGGACCATGGTCTATGCTGACAAGGAAGGGGGCTCCTGTTTTCGGAGGGTGAGTCCATCCGAGCGTCTGTTCTCGATGTTAGGGGCGGCTAATGTATCGTCCTCGTGTCAGTGTGGGACTCTAAACAGAGCTGACACGATGGTCCTCCGGCGAGACAGGGGGTTGGGGAAGGCCCAACAAGCCGCCCTGGAAAACTAACCGTTATGAACAATGCAGAAGAAAATACGAATCGGAACAATCGGCAAAGACCTACGCGACGAAATAACGACTACGATTGGAAACTCGGAACATGGAACTGCAGGTCACTCTGCTTTCCAGTTTTCGACAGGATAATCTACGACGAACTCCAACCGCGTAACTTTGAAGTCGTAGCACTGCAGGAACTTTGCTTGAATTACACTACAACTCCCTTCAAAACAACACACACCCAAGAAACTTTAGAGGAAAACGTGCACACTTTTAAACTTTCAACGTGTCATTAGGGACGTGAGATGACGCACTCTCTACAGCTCGTATATAGAGTCACTTTTGTACGGTAATATGATATTACTAGTTTGTCTTTTGAAGAATTACAACACTGTATGTAAAATAATCCTTATTTTTAACTCACAAACATTTTATTATTAGTTATGTGCGTCCAGCTGCATCGTGGAGTTCCGAAAATTTTCAGTACCGCATCAAAAGTTTTTTTTGTTTGTATCAGTTGAACAGTTGGGACACGGTCGTCTATAATTTCAGACGAAAATGTCCTTGTGCGGCATCTCTCTCCTACAATTGAGATAGATGCCGCCTCAAAATTGCGGGTGAGATGCCGCACTCAATGGCGGAGGATGGGTAGCTAAAATGGTTTTTTCACATCGGAATGTCATTAAATGAACATTTGCGTCAGGTATAGGTTCGTTAATGCGATATATCCACAAACTAACGGACTTAACACCGTCACATATAAGATTACGAGTCATGATCAAATATTTGTCCCGTATTATACAGAATTTTCCATGGTCAGTATATATTTTAACGGGGGGATGCATATAAGTATTGATTACTTCAGGTCATTCTTTCAAGTTTCAGGCACAATTTTTCGCGAACGCATTTATTTTTATTTATGTCAATTTTGGGATAAAAACGAATATTGCAACGAAATAATGTTTTTTTTTTAAAAAAAATGAAGCTTTCAAGAATAAACCTAAATGACATAAATTCGTTGTACAGGGAACAGCCAAAACTACTTGCTCTCTTGTACAAATATATAGATAAATAATACCCTTAGGGCATGTTCAGGAGCGTTTAATTTTATACAGGAGTTTCAAAGTAGAACAGGAACTGAAACATTCTCATCGCCAGCAGATCATTACGACGCCGTTCTATTTGTTGCTGATTTAAAAACACGTTTAGAACTGTGTTTTAAATACATGTAAAGTTTTCAGCACAGACACTTAGACCCGATAGACTGGGGAAAATAAATTTAAATGCAGTAACGCTGAAGGCATGGCGAGACATGAATTTTAAACTGAATAGAACACCCGCTAAATCTGCTACTGGGGACAGCAAGCTCCAGTTTTAAAATTTTCAGTTTTATATTATAGAACTGTCAAAATTATGAATCTAGAACTGAAACACTCCTGAACATGCGCTTACTCCCATACTTAACCATTACACAAGGTTGCGAATGAAAAATATTTCTATATTGTTGGATAAAAAATGTTTCTAGAAATAGGAGTTCCCCCTCAACAAAAATGAATATGATAGCGAATTTATAAGCATAATCAAGCTTCCTGAAAACTTAGCTAAAGATATCAAGTCACCATTTTTCAGTTTGGGACCACGGTGCGGCGTCTCACCCGTACATGCAGCATCTCACCTAATTTGACCTTTTTTTTGTAAAATATTCGTGGAAATCTGATGATTTTTTACGTGACAATAACCATTTAAGATTTTTAGATACTTGCAGTAATTATTAACAAAGAATTCATCATATATTATATGGTTTACTTTGATGCAGGATTGATTTTAGGAAATGTGCAGAATCTCTTCCGAAATTACCCTACCTGACCAAAAACGCTATCGTATTTAGTATAGCACAACAATGTATTTTTAAGCACTCAGATAGTAATCGAAAGCAAATGAGTGTTTTTAGCTTTAGTTAAAAATGACAAAAGAAATGTATTTTGGCGGGAAAAATAAAACAAAAAATAACGTTTAGTTCCGTTTGCCGAAGATATGTGCCAGATTGAAAACAGGCATACATTTTCGAATATAAAGGAATTTTTTAATCTATGTTTAGTGTATTTTACCCGATTAATCAACTAAGCGTCAGCATAGTAACACATGCAGCGATATTGAAATGAATGACTGCACTGCACTGCACCCAACAAATAAGTGAGTAAACAAACAACCGAAATATGATCTATAACATAGCCGGGCATCAATTGACATGCGACCCACTTTCACGCGGGTGCTTGATTAATTGATCAATAGGATTTATGGCACCGGTGGTTGAATGGTAAGTGCGATTGCTTCTCACTTCAATGAGTTTAGGTTCAAATCTACGCGAGATCGTAGAAATTTTCTAAACTGAAACATCTCTGGTCACTTCGAAAGGGAAGTAAAGCCGTTGGTCCCGGTCCATGCTTTAATGAACCGATATCTAGGGACCAGATGGTGAAGTCACAGTTCTGGCATCGATAACAGGCACTCAATGCGAATTTTCCCTCGGAAAGAGTTTTACCAAAATGTGATGTTTTTGTACAAATGCTTTCCTTTTTACATTTCTTATAAAAGAAATGTATAGAATTCGCTCAAACTTTCAAGATTTTTTCCGAGGCCCGGAGGGCCGAGTCTTATATACCAATCGACTCAGCTCGACGATTTGGGACAATGTCTGTGTGTGTGTGTCTGTGTGTGTGTGTGTGTGTGTGTGTGTGTGTGTGTGTGTGTGTGTGTGTGTGTGTATGTAACGGACAAATTCTCATTCGTGTTTCTCAGCAATGGCTGAACCGATCTTATCCAAACCAATTTTAAATGAAAGAAATAAAAAACAGTATGAACGCTATTAATTTGTTTTTGATTCTGATGTTTAGTTTCCAAGATATGAATGTTTGGAGGCGTAAAAATGGCGTTTTTTGCTGTTTTTTTGAATTATCTGCTGAAATTGACAATTTAGATTAACAAGTTATATGTTTTAAGACAGCTTTAACGAATACCTTTCGAACAAGCTATAGATTGTTGAAATCGGACTATTATCAAAAGAGATATTTAACATTAAATGCGGACGAAAGATTTTTATCATTTCCCATTGCCAGACATATGACCAAAAACATGTAATCTATTATTAACGCCAAAACGGCTTATTTTAGGTCAATTGTATCTTCGGAGAATTTAATAGAGGCAATACGCCCTTTCTTTTGGTATTGTGCTTTTGCTGATTAATCCCCCTATGAGTGAGATATTTTCACAAATTTTCTTGAAAGTGATTATATCGAAATGATGCCTTCAGCAAATTTGTAGCTCTTACTTTTGCGAATAACTTTACTGAAGACTTCAAATATCTATTTTGAATACTTTAAAAGTTATGGCTTGTTGTTTGTGGATTACTCTTTGTCGCCTATTTATTGTTCAATATAGTAATAATCCATTGAAAAATGCCAAACATTATTTCGATGAATCCAATTTTGTATTTCATTTTTCTATCTACAACCGCTAGAAATAATCACCGAACACTTCCAAGTTGTCTGGAAGGAACTTGATAACTTATCAGTGCAAAAATGTTCATTTGTGCGAATCTTCTGACTGCAATTTCTCTAACTTATGACCATCAGATCGGTCTGAAACATATCGGAAAAAGAAAAGCGAAATAAATAACTCCAAGCAATGGCGTAGCCAAGAGAAGGTTTTGGGGTTTAACACCATACAACCCCCCCCCCCACCCAAAAAAAAATTGGATTGAAGTTGAAAATTTATTGATGCAGACAGATTTAATTCAATATTACAATAACAATTATCTGATCCGTAGATTGATAACCTGTTGTTGTAAACATCATGAGGACTTTTGATAAATTGTCGGAATGGGGTCCGGATATGTAGCTGATCTATTGGTCTTGACTTCACAGTTGTCTAATAGCACCAATATCAAATTCCTGCCTGAAAACATTCCAATAGAAAATTTCAGAGTTCAATCATAATCCTCAGATTTCTTTTCAAATTGAGCTCGCTTTTGTAGAGATGTGCTGTAATAAAGGTCTTTATTTAATAGGAGGCGAAGTCAAAATTGATTTAATGTCTATGAAACATAGAACTGCTCACCAAAAAATGCATAACTTTCAACATTTGCTAAAAATGTTTTTGCCTTTCTCATTCACTCTAAAATTCGTCAATCTAATCCTGACCCGGAGAGCCGTGTGTCATATGCCAATCGACTGAGTTCGTCGAGATCGGAAAATGTCTGTGTGTGTATGTATGTGTGTATGTGGAAAAAAATGTGACCTCTCTTTCTCAGAGATGGCTGAACCGATTTGCACAAAGTTAGTTTCAAATGAAAGGTACAACCTTCCCATCGGCTGCTAATGAATTTTTTAGTGATTGGACTTCCGGTTCCGGAGTTACGAGTTGAAGAGTGCAATCACACAGCAAATTCCCATATAAACTGAAATGAAAAATTTTCAAAATCAAATTTGTATTTTTGATGCGAAAAGCATGAAACACTGAGATGTTTAACAAAAATTGACTTCTTTGGACTTTGGTACATTTTTGCCTTTATCATATAGAAAGGTTATGCAATCACTCTAAAAATCGTCAATCATACCGGCCCGAGGGAGGTATGCAGTGAGGGGTTGCTACTTTAAAATTAAAACTAGTTTCTTAACAAGTTGAAAAATTTCGGCAGGACCTGGACCTCCCGGATCTTTCTCCATGATCCGCCGCTGGTTTCAAGCGATGTTTCAGTATCACATAGTATCTCAAGATCGTGGCTGTCGATCCATTGTATGTATGTGCAAATCGTACTGAACATGTAATATTCATTTCCACCATTGTATTGAACATAACCAGCCATGGAATCGTAGTCTGGACAAATGAGACCAACACAATTGCACCACTAGGTGGATTAAAACCGGTTTTTATTTTGGGAATGCGTCGAATTGAGACGAAAACGGAATATGATTACTAACGAGAATAACACTTTTCGAATGTAGAGAGAAATTTATGAAAAATGACGATTTCTATTCGATTCTAGCAGGTTCTGATCGATTTTGATTTTTGTTGTATGACCAATGATATGTATAGGTCAAATGTTTAAAAACAGTAATTCAAGGTCAAGATAGCATCATTTTGAAATCGCCAATTTCGGAGGTTTAGTATCTTCGATGAGTTTTACAAACGTTAAACAGCGCATCATTTGAAAAAATAATTTTGACGGTATATCGTCCAAGAAGTATTTATGGTGAATTTTCTCAGGTTAATATTCATGACTACAAGAACGTCTCAACAAATTCGCTAAAGACACGAATTCTGTTACTATTTTCTGAAAAATTAATTCTGCATAATTTTAAAACTTCAAAAATTACGGTTTCGGAATTATGCCGTTTGGACAGTATGATCGATTTTCACCAAACCGAATTTCTGGCTACGCCGCTGATTTCAAGTAAGTAGAAACAAAGTCGTTCTACACTCGTTCAAAAGAAACTTCTTCGAATGCTGAATATCTATTAAAATACATTGAAACCCCGATTTTATCAGCCAAATATGAACATATGTTTGATGGGCTCTAGCAGACGAAAAAGACTGAATTCGAGTAAATCCTTTCTTGAGCATGTTTTCCTTATCATGAAGATGGAAATATGCAAAAATGAAAAGTTCATCATAATCAGAAATAGTTATCAGACTACATCAAGGGACGAGAAGAATATTTTAACAGCTTCAGTTTATTATAAAGAAAAAAAAATTGCCCAATTTAGTCAATGTCCCCATTTTGTCACCCTAAAATACACCATGAGACTGATAAAAATGGGTCATTATTGTATGTATTTCACATTAATAGGTACATTTCATTTTTGGAGATTTTTTTATTGCATCGAACTACAACAATTTTTAGGTAGCTTTCAAGGGGTTATTTTATAGACTTCTTCCAAAATTTGGCGAACCTATTCCAATTCGTATATCAATTAATTGGTATACTTGAGGGTTTATATGTTGCAGATAGAGAAAATACTGAAATTTTCAGCTTTTTTCCAACACAATATTATGAAAGCTTATTAAACAATTTTTCCTAATAAGTTTGTGAAAATTATAAACTATTTGAAAATTTTTAATAGTTTTATTTTTTATTTAACCGTGATTTTTTAATAAATAGTGACCATCGCTTCACAACGTAGTCTATTTTTCATGGCTTGCGGTGAGCACGATCTCTCGAATTGCTGAACTGAAAATTATGGAATGGAAATTATTTTTTAGTATTCTTTACAGATTTAATTCGCCGCGCAGATAGCTCTGAATTAGACCCGCTGGTGCCCTAAGACGATTTCGCTAGATTTTCAGAGCACTGTGCACCCAGTGCATTAACGCAAGTGACGGAAGGTTATCGAAAAGTTTCGTGAAAATGAAAATTCCAGTAATGATGATAATTTTCCCAAACGGTTCGTTTTCGTGAGGTTTTTATTTGTTCTTTGGCATTAGGATTAGCGATAATAATTCAAATCAAGGATACTACTGGGAAGTCACCTTTAGAAAAAGTCGATGTCGAAGTAAAATTTGAAACTATGCGCGCATGCACTTCAGAGATAGCGTGATATCAGGAGCTGCGATTTCATTCCAACGCTTTTTTTGTGAAAAGGGCGATACTTACAAATGTAAACGTAGGGCTTTTTTCATACATGCGAATGAGGGCTTTGAAACGCAACAAATTAACCTAAAAATTTTGATTCTACGATATTGCTTTCTTAAACTACAGCAAAAAATACAACGGGCGAAACTGTAATTTTGTTTGTTTATTTAAAGTTTCGCCCGCGATACTTCAATGCTGATAGGTGAGACCGAAAAACTAAACAATCGCCAAAGGGGCGATACTATCATTTTGTCAATTTCAATAGCAAAAACTAATTTTAATTTAATAATTTCAAATACTTTATGAAGTTTTGGGTTTCGATCACTGAATCATGCAATCTAGAATGTAAAAAACAATAGTTCTTAAATAGGAAATAAAACCAAGTCTGGAAATATTCACTGTTGATTTTCTTTGAATGGTATCACTGCTAGTATCGCCCTTTTCAAGAAAAAGCGTTGATTTCTCAGTTCTCAGTCGCGTTGGAAATTTGAGTAAAGTATAAACATCAAATCGATTCAAAAAAAATCGATTTTTTCTGGCTCAGTACAATATAAAACCCCTCTAGGAAAATTCAGTTTTTCCACCACAATTTAGATATTTTATTAACAGAGCATTAACAATAATTCGTTGATATGTCTATTTTATGGGCCATTTTTCGCTTTCCCATTGATTTGGTTTGAGATTTCTAACACTGATGTTGTCCTATGATGATTTGAGCGATTCTCTGAGTCCTGCCACTATCCCATAGAGTATGTGTTATCAAAAACATCGCGAAGCATCAAGTTCTAAATGTTCTCAAACGATATAATATCCGAAGAGTGATAAGAGTTATAAGAAATGTCTCATCACACTGTTAGGTGGATTAAACACGTTTTTGAATTGAAATTCAAAATTCTTTACGCATTTGTTTAGCTATTTATATTGGGACATGGCGTGAAAATTGCATTTTCTAACTTAGATATCAGTTTAGGAGAACAGTACAACCACAGATAAAAGATGTTAGAGCTGGCATTAAGAACATGTTTAACAAACGCGATCAATGATATTCCGATCAGAATGATTGTTAAGATGTTAAAATAACAAAAAATTATAACAAGTAGCAACGCGAAATACAGCTTTGCAATCATTTTCTTCTGTGTTTTCGATCGGGATGCATTAGGATTACAACTGTCAAACTACTTGTATGTAGTAAACAGTTTTGTGGATGGGAGTTGTTGACCTATTAAAATAAATTTCTGTTAACTGTTGTTTATACCTTAAGATGTAATAACTTCTAACTGTTTGATATGTGTTACTTATCTAAACACAGCATCATAGCAACTGCCAAATAACTTTCATACTGTGGTATTAAATTCATGTATCCTAGCAGGTTGATTAAGTGTGAGAAGCAAAAAATAAATAAGTTTGTCCTGTGCACATCATCCAACGTCAAACACTTCTAGTACCCACCAGTACCTTCTTCTGGTGCGGGGGTATTCCGAAAAGCGGAGAAAAGAATGGAATAAATTTAATTTATTTGATTACACGACTGAACATTGGACCTTATATTACTAATCCTTCAATCTAACCAGCCGGGAAATAACTGGAAGGACAGTGCGGGAAAAGAAAAGAAAAAAAGGTTACCGTTCGCGTGGTTTTTAATCGCCGTGCTTTCCTGTGCGAGGAGTAAGTGTCATTATGTGCTTCCCAACACAAATTAATTTCGTAACGTGCGGACTGATTACTCTTTTTCCACCAGGTCACTTGGGGATTAACAAAACCTTCTACAGAAACACAAACACGATCTAAAAGTTACCATGGTCGAATCTGCCTCGATCGCTTGTTGTCGATTGGGATTTGAGACTGAATTATTGAAGCAGCTAAATATAGTTCTGCACTAACCAAAGCAAAATATGCGTATGGGACGGTGGGGAGTTGTGAATGACGTAAACATCAGTTAGGGTGAAGTGTCTATTTTCGCCATGCTAAGGAGGGCACCTCACTGATTCATTAATTACTCGCCCTACAAACAATGGAATGCGTACAAATTGGCATCAACAGCTTTGCTTCGTTGTTAAGTACCAAGATAAAAACATACATGCGCTGAAAACAGCGAAATTCTCGTGTTTGAGTGCAACGAAAACACGAATCGAGTGCCCCTATTGTTGCGCTACCATTTGACTCAATGCGTTAAACAAAGATGGCAGACACTGCTCTAACCAACGGCTTCAAATGGGTAGCGTGATAATAGAAACAGAGCGATAAATGGCTTATCACCCTATGTTGCTAAAGGAAAAAGTGTTGCAAGCTTACTGTTCATTGGAACATGTTGCAGCAAGATGCATTTCAGATGTTTCTTTAATAAGCCATTTAAAACATCCCACAAATTTTTTTTTTCGCTCTGTTGGATTAGTGGCGACTAAATTAAACTCACCCACATTCGCTAATATCGTGGTTACTATTACAAGACAGGAGCCGCTTAATGTGCCGTCGTTTTTCCTACTCTAATTCTTTAATTATCGGCAAAATCAAAACATTGCTCTATCACGCAACATAAACTGACTTGTTACTGTAATGTCTCACTTCAGATGACTAGAAATTGAATGAATCATTGTCGGTATAGGCTTATTAGCACAAGCGAACGATTATTTGCACAAGCGGACAAATTTTACCACAACCGGATACATTTTTGATTCGCTTGGGTTAGCATGAATAATAAAATTATAGTTTAATAATGTTATAATTTACATTTACTCGGGTTTATTCCCGGTTGAAAATTACTATTGTAGTCAATTTAACACATCATTAGCTATTGAAAGGATTATAATTAACTATATAAAATCAAATGATCTCGTTATCTCAAGAAATCCCTGCAATTTGAGACAGTACATGGTATGAAGTGTTGACAGCTTCAACCTGGCACATCTATCAAATTGTTCATGTAAGCTACGTCAAATTTGATTCTGTTGAGGCCAATGCACTAATAGCATTGACGTCATTGAAAAATAGAAGAAAACAGTTATTAGTAATAGAAAGAGCGAATGATTTTCTGCGTGCGAGCATCGTGGCTTCTAACGAAAAAAAAACCAGAATAAACAGTTCGTAAACCTTATAAATGATTGTGTTAACCTAACAGAACTGACTTACGATAATTTGAGCCTTCGGTTGGCCACCAGAAAGCAACATACCGCACAAATAAAGGTGTGGGTAGTAGTTTCTACCGATCTGTGGCGTAGTCAGAAATTCGGTTTAAGTGGAGGGGGAAAATCGTTGATTTTCCGAAAATGCTCAAATTTAATGTAAGTTTGATAAATTATGGAAAGTTCAGAAACATAAGTAGTCTAACAGATGCAATTCGACGGTCAAGATCACACAATTTCGAAACCATCAACTTTGAAGGTTTAACAACTTCGAAAAAGTTTTCCAACAACAGCGCATCATTTGAGATAATGATTAATTCTCCTACAGGTATTTATGGGGAATTAACTCTTCAAAAAAAGCACGAGACCTAGTGTCTTCAGCAAAGTTGTTGATAATGTCATGTTAAACGATTTTGTTGAAAATATGAAGGCTTTATGAAAACAGCATATCGCGATATAAAACAATATTTAGAAGATTTTCTTAAAGCGAGTTCTCTTCAATATAAATTTATATTGTAAGATTCCGAGTGCAATGGATAATCATGTAGTTTTTACTAGAGTATAGTTCCAAGGGCTATTAGTAACCTCTTGGAAGCTCATGGATGCAATACGTGCAATACACACTCACGTAAGACCATAGAATAAAGTATTAAAGCATTGAGGTTCTAGGTGAGCGGTTTCCAACCAAAGGTTTGCTGTCCTAGCAATTATACTCAAGTAAAAGTGGATAATAGAAGGAATGGTTTAGGTTGATAATGGAAGTAGCTCAGAATAATGTTTCTGCAATATTTTGATAAATAAAACAAGCTAAGATTTTCAGGGCTGAGAAATTCCACTAAGATTCGTCGGAAAGTCTTTAAAATCGTGACCGACTATCTTAGATTCCGATGAAACTCTACACTCTGGCATGGAAGACTAAACATTTTCCTCAGTCAATGAGATCAGTTTAAACTCAAGAGCAATTTTTTAAAAGGGCGTAGAAGTTTTTGTATGCAGTATTTTCAAAAAAAAGTTCGACAACCATATTTTATACAGCAAAGCTATCTGAAAACGAGTTGCAGGAAATGAATACCTCTACACGAAAACAATATACACTGAAAAAAATTGCGCCATTTTTCAAAAAAAATAACAAAACACAGTGAAAAAGCTTTTCTAGCGATAAATTTATACATGTTTTCAAATTTAATATTAAGCTGTCATTTTATTGCAGCATGTGATTCTATATGTCATTTCAATTAAAAACGCATTAAGCAATAATCTTCCGAAATGCGTAGTAGTTTTCGAGATACTTTAATTTTAGTTTTAACGAAAACAATCTTTTATTTTATTACGACCTTTACATAAGTTATTCGCGTTTCCTCATATTTTTTCCGAAATCCTTATAAAATGTCCATAAGGTCTATATAGTTGAATCATATTTTTATGGGTTTCATGTAGCTTTGAAAGGATTTACAATTTCGCCTTGATGTCGAAAATAAGGTTACAGGAAATTTTACGAGCATTCTGGAAAACCGATTGTTGTTGATAGAGAAACGCAAATAAGATTTAAAATATTTTTTTTGTTATGAACATTTTGATTCGAAATGGCATTTAATTTAATAAGAAAATTGTATTTTTGACTGCAAATAGTAGGTATGAATTATAAAAGTATGTTGAAAGTTACGAAGATTTTTCATTGAAAGCATCTCCATAATTCAAATACACTAAAAAAGTTTTCCTTACGTCTTTAAAACGATAAAAAATTGATTGTTGGTAGTTTATGATGGAGAAACGCGAATAACTTTCAAAAGGGGCACATGCATCTTGATTTGAAATGACACTTAGCATTATATTCTGCAATAAAATGACAGTTTTATCTGTCAATTACTATGAAATTTGAAAACATGTATAAAGTTATCGTTAGTAGAACTTTTCTACTGATAAGTTCTCCATCATACAATCACATTCAAAATGTTTCTTTTCTCCTTTGGTGTTGTTGATAAAAATATAAAAAAATTAAAAAAAATGGGTTTTTTGCAAATTTAATTTTAAATATATTTTTTTTTTGAAGATGACACTACTTTTTTCAGTGTACATTTTTTGTACAGAAGTATTTATTCCCTGCAATCATTCTCAGATTGTTTTACTGTATTAAATTCGGCAATCGAAGAAAATTTTTTGAACAATTTCGATTTTTTGTAGCGTGGTATTTTAAGTATGTTAGTATTACTGTGTGATGAAAACCTATTTCTCACCTGATCACAGCATTGAGCTTAATAAAGATTTGTATAGGGTTACTGCGCTATAATTCATTTTAGCTCCTTTATTCATCCCAGCAATTTGAAAACGTTAGTTAGAGCAGTGTCATGCTATCTATATTCAACGCATTAACCCAAATGCACAGTGGTCCAGATCGCTAATTTAGGAGGAATTTTTACTTTCTGACAAACCTGTATAATTTAGCCGTATCATGTCTTAGGATGAATTTGTGTACTTTAGAAGATGCTTCTTTTTATTGGAATAGTTATTAGGGTGGTTCTAATTTATCTAAAATACGAAAATAAACTTTTTACTGATGAAAGATAGAGCTCCACAGTCTTCCACAAAGTTGTAAAGTAACTTACTTTGAATAAATTTGTTGAACATATTAAAGCTCTATCTCTTTTAGTTTTTGTTATACAAGAAATTTAAAAAAAAAGATTAGGGTGTTCCTGAAAAAAACGTTTTTTTTAGTATAACTTTCGTATCTTTTACTTTTTGTTAACACAACCTTTGAACAGCTTATTGAAAACTTCAAGCCGAGTATTTTTCTCCAAGACACCGAAGGTCTAACTTTTTTCTTTAAAAAGTTATGGACACTTTTCGTTAAAAAAATAGCCTATTTCAAGGCTCAATATCGCTGATGCGGGCACCTAAAATTGAATTCTGTTTCCACCACATGAAAGACCATACTTATTAGTATATTTGAGCAAAAATTGGCGAACACGATATTTTTTTAAAATTTGCAATTTAGATTTAAAGTTTGTAGTTTTGCAGGTTCAACGCATTAAAGCATTTACACACATATCGTTGTATTATGAAAAAAGCCACTTTCAAATATCATTCTCTCGTCGCAGCAAGCTTTGCATAAGTGAAACGACTGTCAAAAAAGGTTTCTGATTTTATTCGTTTTAAATAAAACTAGTAAATATGGATATTAGTCGAAGAGAGTTGGCGAATTTGCTTATTGCTGGTAAAAAGACAGATGAACTGCTTAAGTTCATTACAAGTAGTAATCCAAATGTAAAATTGAGATTTGTTAATGTTTGAAAGAAATTTTATATTTTGTTAAAACAACCTTTGAACAGCTTTTAGAAAACTTCAATCCACGTTTTTTCATAACTCTGAAAGTCTAACTTTATACTTTCAAAAGTTATGGAAACTTTTCGCTCATAAATAGCCCTTTTTCAAATGTCATTATCTCTGATTGGGGCAAATAAAAGTAAGTTCGGATTGAACCATAGAAAAGAACATACTTTTAAGTATATTTGAGCAAAAATTGGAAAATATTATTTTTTTTAAGCATGTAATTTTAAATTTACTAACCAAAGTTTTAAATTTTATCGCATAGCGACATAAAAGAAATTGCCTAAAGCCTTTGTATTTCCTTTTCTGTTTTGCTTACATATCAACAATACAGAATGTGTTCATTAAAAATAATTTGGCTATGACAACAATTTATGATTTATATAAGGAGAATTTATTCAATGCCAATTAATTCAAAAGTAGATGCATTGCATTTTCAGGTATATCCAGCGGTGCTCGTTGAATTCGACGTTTACATTTAAGAGAAATTATAGGATCTGATGAAACAAGAAGTCTCTTGAAAACGTCATCAAGATTGACGAGTCGATCGAATTTGCGTGCGTGGAATTCTCGGAATCTGCGAATACTTTTATTCCTGGTTTCTTGAACTTCTTCACTGCACATACCTACTGGCAGCATGTTATGTTGAATAATGCTTCCTCCATGGACCAGGAGTTTATGCACGGTTGGTGAGAGAGCGTACCAACCATACAGGCGTACATAAAGCAATCGTGTATCTTCGGCGTAACTCCGGTAAGCATCCGCGTTAATTCCCAATTTGCTGTTGATGATTGTTAATAGCACATACATACGTTCTAACAACATTTCGTCCACCCCGGTTTCTTCTGCAACGACATCTCGGTTTCTGAAAAATTTTCGAGCTGTGTTACCATCGTTAGAATTTCCGCAACCTGGCAAAGGTTCGCTAATACGAAGACCTAAACGGTCACGTAACGCTTGTCGAATTTTTATTTGTCGTTCCTTAAGCTCGCTGGTATTTTTGCCTACGCGCCAACGCGGTTTTGCTAGAGCTAAACGGTTAGCAATATTCAATAGTAACTCCATTGCTCGTATTAATGCATGTAAAGGTGAAAAAACATATAAACTATCCGGTGGATCGCTGGCTTCCAGTAAAGGATCATTCAATCGCTTTCCGGAGCGTTTGCATATATAACACGCTTGAGACGGTGTGCCTGTTACGTCATTCACTACCTTCGTATCAACCATGGAAAATATGAAGCTTGAACTAATCGGAATCTTGCGCATATTAACATTTACTATAGTCGGGACTAATTCATCGATTTGCTTGTTCATCGCGGCAACTTCATCCTTTGTTAGTTCAGGATTTTCCTTCTTGAAAATTAATTTTACTGGTCGGCACAGGGATACTGAAGATGGAAAATCATCATTCCAAAGAATGCAATCTCTTGACTCATCTTTCCGGCGACTAACTACACGTAAAGGTACTATAGATAGAGCAAATATATGCGAATCGTTATACTCGAATAGTTCTCCATTTTCATCTTCGTCAACGCACATTTGCTTGTATCTATGTTCAAGTGGAAAAGAGACTGTCAGTCAAAGTTTAGAAGAAAAATAATGTTGCCTACCGGGAATGGTTGCTGCTTCCATCGCAGCCCCACTTAAAGATAACAAACGTATTATCCTCAGGATGCAGTGGTAGAACTCCAATATTCAGAAACGAGATGAGTCGTTCCACGGTATGGTTAACAAGAGCTTGAAGGGGAACATACGCACAAGAAGGCTGAACAGAAATTCCTGAAAAAAATTGTTGATTCAGGGACGAATCTTTGAGAATAGTACATACCGATCGGATAGCATAGTTTCTTTTCTTCTACTATTTTATTATACGCGGGATAAATGTCCAAACCCTTCTGCATAACTGAGCTGCGTATGTTTTGGTACTGCGCCTTAGAAAAATCATTTTCACAAATAAATCTAAGTGCCTCCTCCGCAGTAAACGCTTCTGCAATCGGGACAGCCATAGATCCTAAATTCTCTACGGTAGATCTGACGGGACTTTTCGACAATCGTTCGATTTGTCTGCCAACTAAACGGAAACCAGTAGAATTAGCGTTGACGGCTGACGCTAAACCAAGTTCTTCCGTGGAATACTTATCGCGCAACTTTCCTAATCTTTTTATTTTGGCTCTGCGACATATTTCGGAAAATGGTTTCCTCTTTCGGCCTTTACCTTTACCTTCGACTTCGAATCTTAGCTTTCCTTCAAGCCACACAAAATTTTCCAGCTCAAACCGAATTTGCGTGCGCTTACTCCGAATCCACAACCTTCTAAATTCCAACATGAAGATTTTTATTTTCTTCCGAGCACTAACAAGTCTCAATTTTACATTTGGATTACTACTTGTAATGAACTTAAGCAGTTCATCTGTCTTTTTACCAGCAATAAGCAAATTCGCCAACTCTCTTCGACTAATATCCATATTTACTAGTTTTATTTAAAACGAATAAAATCAGAAACCTTTTTTGACAGTCGTTTCACTTATGCAAAGCTTGCTGCGATGAGAGAATGATATTTGAAAGTGGCTTTTTTCATAATACAACGATATGTGTGTAAATGCTTTAATGCGTTGAACCTGCAAAACTACAAACTTTAAATCTAAATTGCAAATTTTAAAAAAATATCGTATTCGCCAATTTTTGCTCAAATATACTAATAAGTATGGTCTTTCATGTGGTGGAAACAGAATTCAATTTTAGGTGCCCGCATCAGCGATATTGAGCCTTGAAATAGGCTATTTTTTTAACGAAAAGTGTCCATAACTTTTTAAAGAAAAAAGTTAGACCTTCGGTGTCGGCTTGAAGTTTTCAATAAGCTGTTCAAAGGTTGTGTTAACAAAAAGTAAAAGATACGAAAGTTATACTAAAAAAACGTTTTTTCAGGAACACCCTAATCTTTTTTTTTAAATTTCTTGTATAACAAAAACTAAAAGAGATAGAGCTTTAATATATTCAACAAATTTATTCAAAATAAGTTACTTTACAACTTTGTGGAAGACTGTGGAGCTCTATCTTTCATCAGTAAAAAGTTTATTATCGTATTTTAGATATATTAGAACCACCCTAATAACTATTCCAATAAAAAGAAGCATCTTCTAAAGTACACAAATTCATCCTAAGACATGATACGGCTAAATTATACAGGTTTGTCAGAAAGTAAAAATTCCTCCTAAATTAGCGATCTGGACCACTGTGAAATGGAAGGATGAATAACGGTACATTGCATTCGAGTTTTCGCTTCGCTCAAAGATGAGCATTTCACATTTATCAGGCAAAATGTTTAACTGTACTGGTTCTTAGGAACAAAGTAAAGATGATGATACCTATTTAAGCGCAATCTAGTCACTCTAAGTCAAGTTATGAACGGAATAGTGTGACATCCTGACTAATGAGATGAATAAGGGCTCGTCTACCCTACCACTGCTATTCCAATCCATACAAACTCAGCGAGCTCATAACATAATCGTGAGGTAGGTCATGAGCGCCATGAGTGTTATCCGTTATCCAAAAATTTCTGGAATTCAATTAACATTGATTAACTACTATATTCTAATTTACATACAAAAATTTAAGTATCATTGATGACTGCATCAAAATAACAAGCAACTACAAATATGAATAAGCTCAATAATTTGAGCATCTCTTGCTTCCGAATAAATGGAAGAGGATAAATCGTACTTACTTCCCGTTTGATTACGTAAAGTGTAAGGCCAACTTTCTATGACGATTTCGATTACACTTTCTAAGTCAATTCATCACTTCGTTAAAGCTGGAATAAGTGATCTTGAATCGATTTTGATTGATTGATTCTTTTTCTCTGTTTTCTCCGTGATTTTTGATTATCTCTCTCGTTTTATTCCATAGCGAACAAAAATAAAACGAAAGACTGTCTAATACTGAAAACAAGCTGTTCTATAAATGTTTGACTTGTTTACTTTAACATGTTTTCTTGCTTATTGTTCGCATGTTTAAAATGTTACGGTTTTTTCGGATTAACAGTGTTTTAGTGAGGAAATCATTCCCTTCATAGAGATGAAATTATGTGTCAATAGAAATACTATTGCACTAAAATGGCACAAATCAAAAACTGTTTTCTTGATTATATTGTTATCAGCAAATTGAAATGTTTTTTTTTGTCTAGCACGCTTTAATGGGATGCCAGATGTTTATACTAAGCGTACAGTGCACTAATCTATTACAGACATCCAATGTGCGTAAACTTCAACTAACTTTATTTTGGCCAATATCTAACATTTGAGTTTTGTTAAACGTAGCAATCACTAGCGATATAGTGCTAATTTTGGAAAAATTTTGCGCCTAGTTTTCTCGAAAGCTTTTCTATCATATAATTTGTTAGCTAAACGGAGCTATTGGTCTTCTATATATTTCCATGATGTAAACAATAAAAATTATAATACGTTAACGGTGTCCCTAGACTGGGAAATATTATTTCCTACTGATACTATTGCATTATGCTTTGTACGTGCAGGCACACGTAGGAGGTAATGCGTAGATCCACCTAGATTCTTACCATAAAAATCAGTATTAGTTCTCGAAGCCGAGAATTGATGTCATAAGGGTAATCAACGATATCTTAAATGATTACGGATGCGATACATCTTCACGTAGACTCTCAAAATATAGAGAAAAAAGAATTTAAATCAGACGAGTTTTGAAACATTCCAAGAGCTTGCTGGAGTACAAGTCTCAAGAGCGGTCTCTTGGAAGTTTATAGAAACGGAATTACAAGCTTGCATAAGTGATTTCTGGGTAATTTTATGCTCAACGTGTCTCATAGAGCTAAGATGAGAAAATGTCGATAACTGAATGCACTCAAAACTATATTGAGATGTGATGCTATGCAAAGTTAGGCGCTAGAGAAACGTACACATCAAAAATGGCGGGTGGCCCATAATCGGGAGCGACCCACAACCGAGCCGACTTACAACTAGGGACAGCCCACAAACAAGGACACTCTCATATATAGGGTTGGGAAAACCGTGGAAAACTGTAACTAATAATAAGACCTACGCTGAAAAACTTTCTTAGATGACCTATGATAAGGTAGTGTCACAAAGAATAATAAACAGTATCAATTTTTTTCGTTACGCTCGTACATATGTCTTGTACTCCCGGGAGATCTTTGATGACTTTAATAAACATCAATTGAACTCACAATCTCATTCAACTCACGCCTTCAATCGCTAGTATATCTTAAGACCTGTGCTCAATTGTATGGATTATAATAATTAATAAGAATGCCTTGTAACGATAACCCATTACAGATTTTTTAATTCTGCTATTCATGCAGCCGATTCTTATCGTAAAGGACAACAATATGTTTGAAGGACTAGTAGAAACACCTTTTTTCTGCCGTGGCCCAAATAGATGTGAAATAAGCTTGTTTTCATAGTAAGGATGGAGTCATTTATTATTATCCAACAAAATCGGTTTTGTAGCCTCTTCCTGCCACATATATGGATGAACATTAGATTATGGGATAAAACTGGCACACATTGAATTGCTTCTTTCTCATCCGAAACAAATCAGCTATCATCAGAAATGTCGTTTCTCTGTCTGGTAGAGAAAAATTAGGCACACTTTCGATCGATTTCCCCTTATTTTCTAACAAGGTAGAGGGCCATTTCCGTTCAAAAGAGAAAACCCTTCCGACATGCTTCAGCTCCTCACTTCAACAGGTGTGCATAAAAACGACATACATGTAGGGATATTGTCAGTTTTCACAAAGTTTACACAATTACCACAGAAAAGGTGTATGTGTGTGGCTAAGTGCGCTGTTGGCGGTTTCTCCAGATGACATGAACATATGAGCAACCAGTGAAGCACTGGTAGAAGCCCTGTCCTCGCGCAGGGAAAAAACCTATTATATGAACTGAAATTGATAAATAAATATATTATAATCTGTACAAGCAACAGATAGCAGCTTGTACAGATTATTGATCGCATATTTTCTGCTCCAAACGATGGTGAAAACACATACTGGAAAATCATTACCTAGTATCGGTGGCGTAAAAAGGTTGACGAGAAAATTTGTGCATGTCTGCAGATACCGAATGGCTGGATATACGTGTAGGTGGTATTCATTATGCTGCTTGCTACCATTGACTGTTAGTGCATAATGAACTGGAAGAAAGGGTGAAAAGATTAATATCAGTTTCAGATATATTGTTTGTTTTCTCAGCGCTCGTCCCCGCGTTCTCTTCCTCTACCCGGACTTTCTCTTTTATAAATAGATAATCTGAAGAGAAAAAGAATGTTTCTTTGCAAACGCTAAGTTCATTTATTGGCAACTTTTGTTGTCCTATGATTGGACTAATCAGGAGACAATTTTAGTTCTTAAAAAATCCTGAAAATGTTCCTTGGTCGGATGAAATGAAGTTATTTTGTTTTCATAAAACGTTTATTTGGCACTGCATTTGCAGAAGCTTTTTCACGCCGAGGTTACTTTTTTGCATAACATGTTACAAAAAGTTCTTAAGACTATCGCGTTATATTAAAAATTCTATTCTAAATACTAACACTAATAATAATAATCATTTTCAACATTTTTATTCATATTCTATTTTCTTGAATTTCATTGAAATCCAGTTAGTTATCCAGTCATCAATGATTAATCCTAGAGAAAATTTTCAATAGGACGTCAGTAACATTGAGAGCCTCTCTTTGTTTACTTTCTCTTTCGTTTATTACAACGTCATTACAACACTTTGCACTAATTTTCCAGTACATATCGAAAGCAGACGGTTTTTACTGGAATATTACGCAAAGAGGAGAGTAGTGAATGTTGAAATGGCCGAGTATTTCTTTTATATTTCTTGATCTAACTTAACTTACTGCAAAGAAACCCCAATGGTTTTATGAGTAACAAGGAAAAAGAAATTTGTTTTCGTGATGTTTGGATAGGGTATGAAAAGTCATAGCTATTTGATTTTCCGTGACGTTTCTCGCGGCTTTCTAGAAATGCGTATTTTTAGCACGAATTTTTCATTTCAACAGACCACAGAAATGGTTAAAACCGGTTTTCTTGTAATATTGTTTGTTGGAATTCTAAAAACCTTTATGCAGATTGTTGTGGTATTTTTTTAGATTTTTCTATTGATTTAAGCAAAAAAACCTCGATTTCTTTGATTTTTATAGCAGGTCCCTTAAGGAATTTTAGATGTAGTGGATCAACAAAGATCAGAAATTATCATTTTTTCTTTAACCGGGATTGCAAAATTTTATTAAGGGGTTTTACCACTGTAGAGTACGAAAAATAGGCATTTTTCGGACATTCTACTTGACACAATGTAAAGATAAATCGGGATCTATAATACTAGTTTCGATTTATAAAAAATAAAAGTGTTAACTATTTTCAACACAAGATGGTGGCTTGACAGAGTTTTCCCGCAGGCGAGTTCATTTGGAAAGGATCCTCGGTCGGAAATCTATCTCCCATAAGTTTTGACCTTAAGCCAAAAATAATTTTATTTCGATTTATTAGAATAATAGAAACGAACGTACGTAGGATTTTTTTTCCGATATCGTGATTTTTCACAAAATGGTACACTTTTAAATAGGAAAACGCTGAGAATATCATAAAAATCATTACAGAATTGCTTATTAAAAAATTATGCAATAAAAAAAATAAAATGCTGCGGACGTTGCTGGAGAAAGCAATTTCGAATACACTGAGAAAATTTGTTCGAGTTGTGGTTTCGAGAAAAACGCAGTTAAAGTTTTCAGTACACATCAGGCTATGCGGCAAAATTGAAAATTTGAACATTTATATATTTTTTTAAATTCTATGGTGGTGTAAAATTCCAATAAGGGTGTGAATATTACAATGTAATGACAATTTTTAATCTACGACGTTATATCCTTCGCTCCACAACGTAGTTTTTTCGTCACTTGCAGTGAACGTGAATCGCTCAATTGAAAAATACGGAGCCAAACCAAACGTTAACTTTAGGGATTCATTAGTGATTGAACGAAGGGTTTCGCGAAAATTAAATTGATTCAATAATGAAGACGATTTTCCTTGAAAAATCAGGTATTGCGATCTCTCTTGTATTAGAACTAATGGAGCAATTAAAATCCATGGTAGTAATGGTGCAAATTAAAATCCTTTGTTCAATCACTAGCTAAGAGATGAGCGAATCGATCAAAAGAATCGACTCTTCAAAAAGAGTGAATGAACCGCGATTCTTTTTTAAAGAAGTGCGATTCACTGAAAAAGTGACTAATTATTATGGGCCCAATGAGATCGAACAAGAATCGAATGAGTCGATTTGATAGTTTGCAATGATTATGAATTCTTCTTATTTGGGATTGTCGAATAATAACAAAAACTCTTCTCACACTCACATCGTCACTGTTGTGCTATCTTATGATAAGCACCATTTAGCAAAAAACGATTTTAAAGTTTAAGATTGAATATCTTGAAATTATCAAATGTTAGAAGCTTTTTGGAGAAGGCAATCGATGCTTCTATCTTTTCTGTTATAATCACTCGATTTATGCGAAGATCGGTTGACTATATTGACAGTTTTGCTTAAAGTGTAAACAAAGTCGCTCGCATACGTGTCATAAGCGTGTATTGATGATAAAATATATATGACGTATCACAATTGTGCACAGAAAATTTCATATAAAAAAGAATCATAACTGATTCGTAAAATTATGAGTTACAGATCTCAAAAGGAAATTTGTTCAATAATTTTGAAAACACAAGCCAACGATTCCCTGACAAAAACTATGGTAGGAAAATTTTGCTCCCAAGACAAGAACCTAGCTAATGATAATGGTTGATCTGCACAGGAATTACGTATGCCATCACCAGCGTTGCCGACATTTAAAAAAAACTGGAACCTTTCTTGAAAAAAAAACTGGATGCTCGAAAAAAATCCTACTTCAACCTTCTAATGTTTAAGTCAACGATTCAATGAACGAAATTTTAACACGTATATTCCATATCTTTTACTGAAAATTTGAGTTGGTTTTTGATATTGTTGATCAAATTTTAAAAAAAATATTAAAACTTTCGAATTTGATTATAATTGTAATAGTTACAGTCGAATTTTACTGTCTTAAAGGTTTTAATCTACACATCCACAAAATCCTAAATTTAAGACCATTTGCCAAACTTGAGGATGCGCTTAAACTTTTCTTACGATACCACTATACTGCCGTTCTACGCATAGTTGTCCCATGTATATAGGGAATCTCATAGAACATGGGACAATTAAGCTTATAACGGCAGTATAGCAACTAGGTGAGAATTCAACAAATGTTCATCAAAGTTTTTGACACAATGTACTTCCACCTTAACGTTTGAGCAAAATTCATTTGAAATCGAATCAAAATGTACATTCCCGAAGTACACAAGTGGTATAAAAAGAGTTCTGGTTACGCTGGATTAAAATCTCATTCTGGGAAACTTGGCATCATCCCATCGCTTGCTTGAAAATTCTATGAAAATGAATCAAGTTATAATTTGTAAGAAAAAAAAATTAAAAACTGGATAAAACTGGCTCAAATTTCACAAAACTGGAAGATTTTTCCGATTGTCTGTATGACCGGATGTTGTAAAAAAACTGGAAGAATCCAGTTAAAAGTGAAAGGTTGGCATCGCTGGCCATCATAGACATTAGAGTGGCTCGCGGTTGTATGGGAAAACTTCAAAATGATTTAAACTAGCGGGCACAGCACTTTTTGAGTTCCTTTTGTGGTCCCAAATGCCTGTGCTAAATTTGGTAGCGATTGGTTGCTTCCCGGGTTTGCGCATTGCGTTCAAAGTTTGCATGGGATTTTATATGGAGAAATTAATTATTTTGCATTTACGTTAATAAAGATCACTATTTCACTGAATATGAAAAACCAGCTGTATAAAACTATAGTTCAAACCTTGATTAACAACTTTGTCGAAGACCGTAACTAGCTACGAGTTTTCAAAAAATAGAAATTGATTACTTTTTCCAACACTGCCGGTGCACCACCGATATCGACATAAAAACTTAAATAAATGAGAATATATTCATCGCAGAGACTTGGTACCTTTGAATGAAATGTTCAGAATGAAGACGTAGTCAGAAAACGAAAAGAAGAAGGGGGGCATGTGTACTCCCCAGTCCCTGTTTATTTTGTTTTGTATAAGACAAAGAATCATTACGTCCTTGTAAATGTCAACTCAATAATAATTTCTTAATATTTTGATAGACCCAAATATGAATCATACTACAATCTTTGTTGTAGGAAAATAACACTAACAATATTTAGAATTTATACCTACAAATTTATGTGTTGTTTTTGCTTGAGGCAAAAACTAACTCAGGTCTGGAAATCGCGTTGGGTTCTAACCTGAAGTATATTTCTGGTTCGCCAACATCACCTCTGTTTTGCGTGAACCTAGCTCAATTTCATCAAAAAACGCTTGTTTGAAATAACTATCCTGGTTTCGTTCCTAGATTCTCAAACGAAAACGTCAATAGAAACAATTCCGAGACTTCCAGGAATTCTGACTCTGAACGGCTAAGAAATAGGGTTTTAAAATATGTAAAACTTATAAACTGCTGTACCATTTTAATTGAGATAACAGTAGGGCCCCTAAATAGTAGCACTCAAACACGTAAGATTAATTTTTAATTCGGCGGTTTAAACATGCGTTGAAGATGTGCTCCTTATATTATACTAAACTATCTAAACAGGGAACTGGAGTACACAAGCCACATCCCCTCTTGTTTTCATTTTCTGATTACGTCTATGTTATTCAGCAAATCATTCTGAACATTTCATTCAAAGGTACCAAATCTCTGCGATGAATATATTCTCATTTATTCAAGTTTAAAGTATCGGTGTCGTGGGTGTACTGACAGTGTTGGAAGAAATAATTAATTTATGCATTTGGATTGAACCATAAGTTTTAAAATCGTTATAACTATTTTTTGAAAACTCGTAGCTAGTTACCGTCTTCGATAAAGTTGTTAACCAAGATTTGAATTATCGTTTTATAAATCTTGTTTTTCATATTCAGTGAAATAGCGACCTTTATTAACGTAAATGCAAAATAATTAATTTCCCCATATAAAATCCCATACAAACTTTAAACGCAATGCGCAAACCCGAGAAGCAACCGACCCCTCTCAAACTTTGCACAGGCATTTGAGACCACAAATGGAACTTAACCCTTTCATGCCCAACTTTTTTCTAGTGTATATAGGGTTTCAAAACTATTTTTCCTTGAAAACAGTGGGGTCAAGAAACACGAAAAGCCTTTTTTCATAAAGATAAGTGCTTCCCTCGCAGTGCTAGAAGCTGCTCAATTTTTACCTTCAAATGCTCAATACATTGCTTCTAGAATATTTACGATAGTCTACTTGCGTGGAAAACGTAGCCAAAGCCAGGCTAAATCGATAAGTTTTATCAGTTTTCAATAATATTGCAACATAATAAAGATCTATGAAAAATTCATTTCCCGTCGTCAACGTAAACCGTGCCTGGCAGCACTGCTTCATAGAAATCCAATCAGACTAATTGCAACAACTTCAGTTCAAGAGATGATCATTGTAACTATTAATACTCAAATGAAAGGCAATAGTCACATTTATTAGCCTTACTTGTGTTTGTGAGCAAATCTTGCCTCAATCAAAAGTTATAGCTGTTTAAAAACCTTGTTGTCCACAAACAACATGGGCATGAATGGGTTAAAAAGTGCTGTGCTGAAAAATGTCATTTTCGAGCCACTCTAATAGACATCTGTTGCCTTGCTATAAGCGTTTTGGCTTATAGCAAGCCAACAAGTTAGGATTGTTGTCTGTTTATTTGTTGTCACAAGATAACACAATTAGATTACTCGATAAATTGGCGCTTGTCATAATCGTGCTTCGCTATGTCTCAGTAACCCAGTAGAATTTAAAATTCCCGACTACATACGGGAACGTGCCATTTAAGCCAATATATTCTGATAGGTGGATTAAAATCGTTTTTTAATAAAAAATCAGACACGCATATTTTCAAATGTCTACGAAACCGCTGTCAGTCAATACAACTCGACACTCTAGGCATTCTGTGGAACTGCTCTCAAGCCCTGTTCATCTCGGACTTAGTGCCTGCCAGGGTGGATTGCTCTACAGTCCTCAGACGCCTGGATATTCAAGCCCGCGTTCGAGCTTGCTCTACGCAATAAGTCTCTTTTGCGATAACCGTTCAGGAGAACCAACGATGGTCGCCAAAGCGGGGACGGTCTATTGTGCTTCTTGCCGGAACAAGCAAAAAATTTAAAATCGGCTAGAAAATAACAGCGGAGCTATTTTCTAGTGCCATGTTTTAGCCCTAGAAAATGTTCATTATGTGGTAATATTCCAAAATTGGTCCGACGTATGTATTGTATAACGATTTCATTGTGTAAGGGTCTTCAAAATTATAGCTGAAGCGTTTGTTAAAGCCCAACTATTTGTTTTATTTATTATTATATAGTAATGTTCCACAAATGTGAGCTTGAAGTAAGTTAGTATAGTGTTTCAGTCTGTACGAAAATTTATTAATTCGAAGACAATATAATAATAATAATTGAAGTCTAAGATTACGCCTAAATCTCGTGCAATTTAACAATTTCCTAGACTTTGAAATGTTGTTTTACAATGGCTAAGTTGTTGAAACTACCCTGTCGTTCTTCTCAGAGCACGTTCTGCACCGAACATGCAGGGTAATGGGCCTATTTGCGCTCTATTTTTTATTATCACCTACCCATTTCAAGCCGTTTGTTAGAGCAGCGTCTGTCACCTTTGTTCAATTCTTTGGTTCAAATGGTATAGTGATAATTGGGACACTTGGTTTGAGTTTTCATTGCGTGTTTTCCCATTTCCAGTCATTTTTGATATTATATTTGCTCTTAGGAACTATGAAAATATGTTGATGCCAATGTATATGCATTCCATCGATTGTAGGCCGAGTGAGTAATGGATAGTATGACGACAACCTCCCTAATGTTGCCAAAATAGGCTCTTTACCCTACCCATCTAATGTTTGTTGACAAGATCAGCTCCGTTTCGTCGGTAGCGGCTACCGACGAGTAAGCTTGTGTTTACTTTTCGGTTGCTGAGTTGTTTCAAGTAAGTATATTTTCACATGTAATTCACTATTTGCGGCAATTCAGCACTTGGCTTTATTGCTCTGTAGTACACCGTTTAGTTTGGGTATACATTTAGGAGATTCCTGCATCGAAAGTTTGCCTCGTAAAGCATACTATTTTTTATTCGTTATTCATCACGAAAGTCTATTATTTTCTATGTCGATGGATTTCCGTTCAGTATAACTATACTTTCGGAATATGATTGTTCATCACATCACCAAGAACAATATGGCCATTTAGCCATCAATAAAATGTGTACAATCGAATAAGACGAAAGGTCATTTATTATATTTATTACAGTTTTCCTGCAATGATCGTACTTTCCAGTTGCTTCACATACGTGTTTATGTAACGAAGAAATAGAAGTGTACTGTATTGATTTTACTACAATATTTCATAAATGTGATTAAGTTTTCATACGAGTAAAATTCCTAAACATTAACTATATATACACTAGTTGAAACTTTATTTACACCTAGCAAACTTAATTTGATAGATGATGATAGAAGAAGCAAGAATCCAACTTGCGATCTCTCAGTTTCTTGCTGGGTGTGTTAACCGCTTCATCATCGACGACATGTGCTGACGTAGGCTAGAAGGCAGCGTGCCAACACTCGTTTTAAATCACAGACATAGGAGAAAAATCTGTTCCCAACTGATGTGAATGAAACAATATTGTTGGTATAAATAACTCTCGCTCAGCATTTAAGCTACGGCGGAAAGCAAAATGGAGTGATAAATTATCGGAATCACTGGGAATCGATTAAAACCACTAGTAGGATTTTGGACTGGTGATGACGAATACGAAACTATTGAGAATTTTTGATGACATTAATACAGATCTTTGATGGTGAAACCGTTAACACATCCAACCAGAAATTTGTTTTTAAATTAAGAAAAGATAACAGGGCGTAGGATGCGAAAAAAGTACAAGATTGTTGAAGACTGCAAGTCAATCGGATTTTATAAGAAGTTATTAAGATTGTAACGAAGTGATATCTGAGTCAGTTTTGCAAGAGGCCTCATGGCTGTGTATGAGACATCTCCACATTTTGAAAAAGTTTCAAAATTTGCATAGGTCAGCTCAACATCTTGTTCCAGTTATGAATTTGGATGTTTCTGATGGCTCAGATCGGTCATGGTTAGGAGGTGTCTCCAAGCAAAAATCGTATTTTGGATGTGAATTCATAGTTAATTTACTTATACTTAAATTTTAAAAATCTTATATCAAAACAAATCAATAAAATTGTTCGTTAACCATTTCTCCACAGGTTTTATCAGATGAACATAGTGGTTTTCGCAACAATAACAGTATTTATAAGTTTTGTAATAGAAAATTGTTCAGCAAAACTATGTAAAAATATGGCAAAAGGGCATGTAATTCCCATGAAAACAAATGTGTCAGAAAACTTAGTAACTGAAAAGATTCTTAAATATATATTATATACATTTCGTCCATTCATCATGTGTTCTTATGGTAAACGATTTTCAAAATTTTTGCATATTTAGTACCTTAATCTCCATTGCTATCTCGCGGGGGTAAATCGACCACGCTTTGCACTATTCATCTAAACATACATCAAATGGATTAGGACTCGACCACTATCATCGGAGATTGTATCATAATTATCTCAAAAATTATTCGGTTCATGACTACCAATTGCGAAGTCATGAGCTCAAATCTCATTGAAGGTTTTTTTTCATTATTGTTGTAGTTATATAAACTACAAGTGGATTAAAATAATGCTTTGTCGTTTCTTTACGGCATTACACAGGAATTAAGAATAAAACAAAGGACATTAATTTTTTAGCTTTCAAAGCCGATAAATGCGATTCAAAAAAAAAATATAAATCATAGCGGTCACACTCAAAACATATGATAATTTTGAAAATGGATGATACGTGTGGGCAGTAGGCATCTGTCGAAAAACGTTTCCAAGGGGTCATTTACCTACAACAAAAACGTGCTGCTAGTTTTTCAATTATCACCGCGTTTATTAAAAAAGTGTTATCGAGTCTAGTGTAAAGGAAGGAAATAAAAGTTTTGGATCAAAATGGGTCATGAAATACAGACAAAGTGGCTAATCAGGAAAAAAAATCCGGATCTATTCGGAACATTACGTAAATTATTAAAAAAAAAACAAAAAAAACAAAAGTGCATATGAACTTACCCGGTCGTATTGGTATCAGAAGCTCGATAAAGTTTTCGATGTATCTAAAAAACAAACCCGAATGCAATGCTGAGTTCAAGCAGCGGTCAAAAAATCTTGGAACAAAAACGCAATTAGTAATGCATTTCATTGAATGAAGATATTTAATTTTATTACTGTTCGAAGGATGTTGTGCTTCAATTGCTCAACCTATTGAGCAAGACGAAAGCAGCGCAGAGGAAGTTTTTTCCTTGGAGTTACACGACACTCGCGCTACTAGACAGGACGATGGTTACCAATAATGCTGCAGTAGCAATGTTGGCGGCTATTGTGGCTGAAATACGCGTTAAGAGCGAGATTTCCCCTAGTGCGTCTACTTTGCGACGCCATCGAAAAAAAGTATGGCTTTTACTAAGCTGTCGTGATCTTTTTAAGTCAGTTCACTGTAGAAATACTTACAGAAACCACAACAGTATGCTAAAAAAGTTAAATTGTAATTGTAATTGTGTTCCTGAGTAAACCCCTAGTCAAGCGTGATGTCCTGCGAGAAAAGGAGTTAATTTTTTAAGCTGAGAGAACTAATAAAATCAAAACATTTGGTTTGGCTAAGCAAGCCAAAGCATGATGCACTAGGGTGGATGTACCAATAGTCGCATACTTAAGGAAAACTTTTGTTAAAAAGCGATTAATAGACCTATGAACAATGTTAATACATTAAACCAAAGCTTTCAATCTCTACTTCATAGGAAACATATAAAGATGGTTTAATAACCAATTTATGTATTTAAACCTTGTACCACTATAGGAACACATGTACCCACCCAACAAACCATTTTGCTGGATAATTGCTTGAACAGCTCTTGTTCAGCTTATTCTCCTGTATCTTTATCAGTATGAAGATTGTGCTTGTTCAGCTTTTGTTGTTTGTTGGGAATAGTGGTGCAATCGCTAACTTTGGTTCCTATTGTTGCAAATCCCATTGATTTCTTATGGGACTTGCAACTATACGTACATAAGATCAACTATAGGTGCAAGGGAGCAAAATTCGAAGAAAATCAATTTTTTCAATATTTATTTGAGCAAATTTCAAGGATAACCGTTTTATTGTCGCATAGTTTTAGTGCGATGAATCGATAAAAGAATATTCGTTGATGGTTGGTACCTTAGTTAGGCGTATAACCCACTACTGCAACTATTGGTACATCTCAACTATAGGAGCACCCACCCTATGTTATATTTCTTCCAGCCTCGTGAAAATTGTTTGTTGCCTGAAGCTGCCACCAAATGCCAGTAGCGCTAGTTACACTTCAACTGTTCAAGGTCTGTTCACATGAATTGTTAGGGTTACCAAAGGGACTGAGAGCAAATTAAGGACATCCCTGCAAAATGTTATGCCACTTGAGCCAGAATTCTGTAAAAAAGGTCGGAATTCTGACTAATTTTCCAGAGGTTGAACTGGGATGTTGAATCTCAATCGAGACAAATTAGAATGATGTAGTGCCAATACCAAAC
This sequence comes from Topomyia yanbarensis, assembly GCF_030247195.1. Classification (NCBI taxonomy): domain Eukaryota; kingdom Metazoa; phylum Arthropoda; class Insecta; order Diptera; family Culicidae; genus Topomyia; species Topomyia yanbarensis. Next base: position 147,319,847 of record NC_080670.1, read on the forward strand.
GAAAATACTTTGGCCAAACCCAGCCCGGGGGCAACTTGACAGATAGTGCTTGTTTCATATGTGTACCACTAATTTGATGGTGGCGCTAGTATGCCTTCTCCGTACGAGTACCACGAACAACGAAACGAAATACTTTCAAGAGAAAAGCGTGTTTCGTAACGTGTGTTATGAACGTCGTCAATGCAGCAAGAACAACATTTAGAAAAAGCGTATTCCAAAATGTGGATAAAGAAAACAATTATTAGAGAATGAACTTATCCCTAACTGGAAACTGTCAGCAAGGTACATAAATCTTATTATAAATTTAACTGGAAGTCGTTGTTTTTTTTTTGTTTTATTGTTGTGTGAAGTGTGTAATCATTTGTGCTTTTTGCCCGAGAAATATGAATGAAAATCATTTTGGCCAATGAAAGTAAATCACCAAGCCTAACAATTCGTGAACATATGACATCTTGTTTCAAATTAATTAAGAACGTCAAGAATTCTATAATTTTGTTTGGGAATATAAACGAAATATGTAGGATTTTCTACACAGTTAGCAAAATTGGTTTTGGATAGAATTTGAGCGCTTTTACCAGAATTCTGGCAGCAAACTGGTAGTGCCCGGTTTTAGAATGCTGCCAGGAATTACAATTATGTTCGACTCTTGCCAGAGTTTTATTCGACTTTTGCAATAATTCTGTCTAAAAGATTTTGCGATGGTTTTGGTACGGATTCCTTCAGAATTCATTTCGCATATTACTCAGCTCCAGCCCGACAGAAAACTAATTGAATCGCGTCTACCGGAGTATTTCATGTCGGTTCGATCTCGAAGATTTTCGGAAATTTCAACATAAGTGGAAGTGGCTCGATTTTGAAAGCCATCTTCTTGTATTTCTGAAAATCGATTTATTTTTCTTGGATTTTTAGATCCAAAATGGAATCTATGTTTCTGTTAAGGTATGGACAGTTTTTAATTTGAACAGCGAAATAAATTTGGTGATAGAAATGCTTAAATTGTTCATTTTTTACAGCTATAGAAAATAATAGATGGGATGCGCCTTTTTTAAATTTTGTTCCATTCCAGCCGCCATGACATCACCAAATCACCACAAAATTTGCTTATGAGTTCAATATATGGGAGCTGTCAAGTTGTCCCCGGGCTGGCCAAACCTCATATTGAGCTATCCAGCAAATTTTGGTTACTTCTGAGTAAACCAAATTTTGGTTGCCATGAGTCGTAGAGAGTATGCATTAACAAAAACATTAACAAAAAATCACTGGAAGGAATTGAAATTGATTCTCTTGGAAAATAGTTGATCTGAATAATTTAATACAGGGTGATTCGTCAAGACGTTTTTTTTTAATCTGGTAAAAAAATTGAAAAATGGAGTAAATCGCGAATTGTTTATTTGTCAATCGAAAGAACATTTTTTGCCATTTATTGTTTGAAAACAATTTCTTTTAAATGTTGACCATGTTGGCACTTCAGGTAGTCCATTCGACTGGTCCAATTTTTGATGACGGATTTGGATTTGGATTCGAGTATTTCAAGTGGTATTTGGTTAATTACTCGAGTAATTTTGGTTTCCAATGCTTGGGGATGTCACCGCCGCTATGTTTTCTTCACTGCGTGCTTGATATGGTCGATTTCTACGCTAATCATTCAATAACAAGAACTACATTTACTTTTTGGTTGTATGGCGAATAATTAAGTCAGTTGGCCGATGATGTCGACCATATTATGGTTGGAGTTCACTAAACACATTTCCCACTGATCGCTGATTTTTGAAATATAGTTAAATAATTTGAAGAGTAAGTCAAAGCCAGAGCCAGTGTAAGTCGTTCCATTATGAAATGGCAAACAATACTAAACTACAATAGCATGACAGTTTGCAGTTAGTACCCGTTAACTACTAGAAAATGCCCTGTTAAAAAACTTCATGTTGAACCACCCTGTATATGCCAAGGTTTGAGACTAAAATTAAGGACATTTGAAGTAAAATAAAGACGCTTTCCAAATCCTCGAAAATAAAGACATGTCCTTTAAAATAAGGTCGGTTGGTAACCCTAGACTTACATAAAACTGTTAAAAAGTGGGAGTCAGTAATCATTAGCAATATATGAGAAATCACGCTTGCTCTTGCATCGCTCCTTTTCCACAAAATCCAAACGCTTTTTTCACCTGAGTACCAGTTAAGCACATCATGCGACAATGCGACAAGTTTCGAGTGAAGTCAACAACATTGGCTCGTAGCAATGTGAATATTGCTTAAAGCGCGCTGGCTGTCACTTTTGGCAACTAGCCGGGCCAGGAAGCCAGGTAATGTTGGCTTCACTCATTTTTCAAAGAAATGTCAAAACATTCACCCTCTTGATTTCTCCTTAGTGGAGAATAATTTGGGCGAAAACTAATGTTTCTCCACTAAGAAATAAATTGTTTAAAACCTCCTTTGCGCGTTAAACGTATGAAACCTATAACTAAATTAGTTTATGGAATTTTCGCTTCGACTTCGTCTCAACAGCATCAGACACTAACTTAGTGACAGTATTAACCAAAATATGCCACGTAATATATACTAAAATTCTTCTACACATACTAATCAGCTAAACCTAACCATTATTTACCAAATATCTATAGTTTGAGGAAATCGAGTCTAGTGGGTATTATGAGAATTACTACCCACTTGAAAATATCCGAGTAGGTAATTTCATTCGACTGGAAAAAACCTGGAACAAAAATTTTAAATCGACCACGAATGTGTCTGACGCACACAATGCGCACGTCTGAAATCCTCGATATACGACGATTTTATTTGTACAAGCTCACCACGAGTGATTTTCTGTGATTATAATGCAAACGTGTGTATTGCGAAAATGCAACAAATCTTTATACTGATAAAAATCCAAACGTTAATTCTATTTGCTTCAAACCGCTTAAAATCCATATGAAAAAGAAATACTAATGTTATCACGCGCACACATACTTTCTATGTGTCAACTGTATAAACTATGTATGCTCACACATGAATTATCTGTGCGTATTGTTATAGAATCGGGTTTTATGTGCCTTATAGTTATGAAATGTGAATGTAAGATTAATATTTCTTGTAAGTACACACATTAGGTTTATGTGCCAGCAAATAGTGTCTATGCGTCTCCGCTAATTGCAAAAATCTATGTGTGAAATCAATAGGTATAACGTTTACATTTTTTAAGTGTAGTAATCAACCCTCCCGCAACTTGACGTTTAACCTAAGTTGCATGAAACCACCGTGTTTCGAATGATGTCGCCACCATAGAACGCCGTCCACAAATTGCGATACTGTAAACTCCTATACGAGAAAATAATTCCGTGACGTCTTTTACGAACTGGTTTTCTTTATTTACATTCGGAAGCGGTAATCAAGATGATCATTTCAAAACAGCGTAATAATTTAATATAAATACAAACAAGTTAATTCGTCATTTTGGAGTTTCATAAAAGGATTACAAATTGTAAAATGTAAAATGCATGATTTGATTTGAGTGCGCTTCTAGTGTGAACTTTTTTCTTCTCCCGTCGCTCTTGAAATATCTTTCGCATAAGACAATTCTCGAAAGTTTGTCGTTAATCTTAAATACATTTAGTTTTGTGATTATTATACTTCACTTCGCATTTAACAAAGGCGGGATGGCTTCGATGGTTTATTTCTGACAGCATGCGGTGCAAAGGTTTCTACAAAATTCAGAAGTGATGACAGCTCATTTTCTATCGGAGAGGGAGAAAAACAGTCCAGTATCATTGTGTGTGTGTTGTTTACATTGCAATGCAAATATTACTACCTAATATCTTAAAACTAAATGAAGATGCTCACTAACTAGCATACACGCCGCTTGTTTGTATGCTGATGATGCCAAAATCATGAATCATTTAAAAATAATGCATCGGAATAAAGATGCGTTATTTTTATAACAACACCAAACCCAAAAAGTCTTCAAAAATGAATTATCGGAAGTACAAAAATCTGAACAAGAAAATTTATAGATATGCCCCTGCTAAAATACAGAAAACCTATCTTAGTCAAAAAAAATTTGGCCCTCCGGTCCAAGATTAGTTTGGCGAGTGCATAACCTTTTGTTGTTGCGCAACGTAAATCGTGGACGCTCCCTTTCGTATATCAGCGAGATTGACAGGCAGCTCTGCACTTACATCTAGGTAGTATGAAATATGCACGTTAGTGTAGGTAGACGGTGCAATATTTCACAGTGTCTTGCATCAGATAAAATGTGAATGATCTGTAGGAAAAATTCATTGTACTCTTAGTTCGATCACCGCCATGTGCGGTTGGTTTGTTTCGGTCACAAATTGAAATAAATAGATTTCCTTAAGAAACCGTTTCAAATTAATTACGCGATGTGTCCTTGAGCCGCCTAGAATTGTACCTAGCATATTTCGCTATACTTCGCCATTGCTGCATCGTAAAGCGGAACAAAGGAGTATCGAACAATAATCCTAGTGTTATACCTGAACCAACCAAAACACAACGTAGGACCTAACACTGGCGCGATCACCTTTCTATATTAGAAAGGCAAAAACGCGCCGAAGTACAAAAGTCAATTCTCGTCAAAAAATTTTATTTGATATTGCATCAAATCACAACCTTTCATGCATTTTACAGACATTTGGCATCAAAAAAACAAATTCGATTTTAAAATTTTCCTTTACAAATCTATACAGTATAACCTTATGGCAATTGAAACATAATAACATATGGTAAAAAAGCAGCAAAAATTCAATTTCTGCTAGTTGAGCTGTGTCTTTAATTGCTATCAGCCATCTGTGTGTGCAGAACGAAAAAATCAACAAGTATTTCAATCACAATATGATCGATGCGACACCGATAGCTTGATGTCGATTGGATACATACGGCACGACTTGATGCTAGCAGAAGGAGAAAAGAATGATCGCACGGTCGTTCTAGGCGAGGATTTGTGAAGTTTCTTTTGCCAGCGTCGGCGGTAAAACATGATGATGAGTTATGTTCTATCAAAGACCATGCGATAGACTTGGGTGCAACGCCTAACTCCTACTTAGCAGAAGGCAAAGGACTCTTCACATTTCCTTTCGATCATGTCCTTATGAGTCTGCCTAGTTCTAGTTTTTCGTTCTAGAATACCTATCTGTCTTTCAATTTCATTGCTCGATACAGTAGAACCTTGCGGAAATTGAAACATAATAACAAATTAACTTTAAAGGTGCTACAAGCAAATTTCAATGTAAAATCGACTTCAACTTAAAATTTTGTGTAAACATTATTCTAAAGGCAACTTGGATTACAGAACATTGCGCGATGACGCAAAAACGGCAAGCAAAAATACAGTTCAGCGAGCTTGTTTAGGCCACTTTAGTTTCTTGCACTATGGAGGAAACACTCTGAACTGTCAAAAAGTTTAAGCATTTGCATGCAATGTTCTACTAACTTACTGGTTGTTCCAAAATGTGGCAAACCCTAATATAAAGGGTGACTTATATAACTAATAACTTATCGAAATGTGAAAGGGTTTAGTCAACTTCTAATTTAAACGTAGGGTAAATAGGCCTAACATACCCCTCTTGAATAAAAATAGCTTTATTTCAATATTGGACACTATGGTCTCCGCAGCAACTACTTTAATATAACAACTAGAGAGTTTGGGTTAAATACCCTAATCGAATTGTTCATACGTTGTATGAGGTTTCATATAATGTATGACGAGATTTCGATTTGCCTAAAAATCAGTATTACTCTTATTTAAAGCTCTTAGTTGACTAAATAGTTACTTTGTTGTTGTGCCAATAATGAAGCATACCATTCAGAAAGTAGAGCGTTTTGTAAGGTGATGAGCTGTTGTGAAAACATGAATGATTCTACACGCACGCATAGTTTCAAGTCAAAACCAAAATAGGAATATAAGTTAAGTTGCTCGAAATTGTTCTTCCAAATCCGACTCTTTCCAATTGGTTAAAATGCTTAAAGAAAAATAGTGGAAAATTACATCGAAACGGATATTTTAATATTGTTGTTTTGTGGCACATTAAAAATGTCAAAGTAACTCAGTAAACACATGAAAGATCCACGGCTCCGTTAAGCTACCGCTATGAGCCATGTCAAATAAACGAAATAAAAAACAAACAAAAGTAACTCAGTACATTTATTTCACGAAATGATCCTTGCATCAGTCATTTAAACGGGATAGAAGTGAGGCGTATTATAGTTATAGTGCGGCCATGAACAAGAAGACAACTTTAGACGTATCCATCCGAGCAAGAAATTCGACAAATTTCTATTATGCATACTTCTAATTTCATGCTAGTTCGGATACGTCATTCTTCCTCATGGCCAAACTCTAATATCGTTTTTGTCTGAAGCGAAACTGAGCAGGTTCTAACTCCAACTTCTGTCAAAATGTATGAACTGACAGCGGTTGGAATTAGAACCTGACTCCTTTTCGGGGTCAAGCAAAGACGCCATAACTAGAGTGCTCTAACCCCATACTGTGCCAGCCTGGATTAGAATCTTTGTTGTAGAATTAGTTATAAAAGTGAAATGGCATACACAATAATTCGTAACAGCGGCAGTAGTCTTGAAATATTGTATCGCATCTAAAAACCGCAACTTTTCAGGTATAGATTTTCTTCCGTACTTTTAGAAAAGTCCAGGAAATAAGTTTCTAATCTAAATGATAGAATTCAAACCATAAATCGATGGGCCTGTGGTCATCTAAAACTGTTGCCAAGCATCGCTAATGCCCACCCCTTGCTGAGAGGAAGCACGTACTTTCGCAGTGCTCATTTCGTCCAACCAACTAACCACAAATATTCCACACAGGTTGTGAAGTGGAAGTGTAGGAAAAATAATTTTCCACATAGCTTAACACTAATGTCTTCCATCGTTCGTTGCCACTGCCGAGGGAACACGGCAATTGGACTAAAAATACTCCCTCTCACTCCCGGCTGGGATCGCATCCAAGAGCGTTTTCCTGCTGCGATACTGCCGCAGACTACCGTGGAGGGACTGCGTTGTAAAATGGGTAATGTTTATTTTGAAATTAAATGAGGTGTTGACTTTTGGCATAGGCGGTAGTGTTGACAGTACGTGGATATATATGATTTCAATTCAAATAGATCGAAATGTTATCAGATCGTTACAGAAATAAATGATTACACGACGAGTAATTTTGAGTTGTTCTACAGTTTTATCGATCGAAGAAGTTATCGGTTTGTAAATCATTCCGCGGTGCTACAGATTTTTCATGTGACCTAGTATAGGTTGTAAATCTTATTATATACAACACAAAACAATGTTTGATTTAGTGCAAAAAAGAACATTTTTTAGTCTTTCGGCACTAACAAATTAGTTACGCTGTTATTTTCCAACTAATTTTTGACAACTGGATTTCCAACGGTATGCTATGTTATGTTCTTTCGTTAGAAATATGCAGTTTTCTAACAACAATATGTTCAATTTTAGAAATGAATATCAAAATCAAGAAAAATTAGTAGTTTTTTTCAAGGCTTTGATATTCTTTTCTATATAAAAAACCAGATAACAAATTTTCTATTGCGATTACAGCTATGTTCACCTGTTAAAACATGTTAAGGTACGTCTAAGGAACAATCTTCGATGATATGTGGGCATGTAGAGCCTATAAAATCAGAGTGTACGTGATATTCCTATGAAAACATAGCAAAAACACGATTTTTGATTGGTGATACCTCTAAATCATGTCCAAATTAAGCCATTTTTGGAGAAAGTTTTTAAATTCACGCCTAGAACAAAAATCTGAGCTGACCCATGTATATTTCAAAACATTTTGAAAATTCGGAGAGGTCTAATGTACCCCTTTTCGAATATTGATCTCCATAAAGTAGGGGACGGTGGGGAGTTGTGAACATAGTTTTCTTTTCGGGGCATAACTACCATGAATATTGATCGATTTTCAGTGTTAGACCTGGTATTTGTTAAGGACATCTTAATACATCCACAGGCTAAAGCAATTCAAAAAAAAATCATTGTCTTGTTTGATATATATGACAGAATGCGTGGAATCGGCATTGTTTAGTTTGGCGGGGAGTTGTGAACTATCGCTAAGTAGAAGAGATGAAATATTTTTGCGATTTATTTTTATTAGGGCTATAGAAGATAAATTTTAAAATATTTCTAAACAAAAGATTAGATGGAAAAGAGATCTGATTCGCAATGAGTCGGTGACAACTTGATTCGCGCCAAGCCACCTGAATTCGCGGTTGTAGCACAGGGAAATTAAAATTATGGCAGAATCCTGTTCTTCGCATAAATTTGAACATTTTTATATCCTAATATGTATGATTCGTCCCTGATTATCGAATATTGATTGTTGTATTTAAAAAACATACTATAACCCCCTGAAATTTACATTTCACAACTCCCCACTAATGGTGGTTCACAACTCCCCACTTTACATATCTACGAAAAATACGTAGGGTGACGAGCCCATTTTCGCCATGTTTCTATTATAACGCTATCCATTTGAAACCGTTGGTTAGAGCAGAATCTGCCATCTTTGTCCAACGCATTGAGTCAAATGGTAGCGCAACAATAGGGGCACTCGATTCGAGTTTTCGTTGCGCTAAAACACGAGTATTTCACTTTTTTTAACGCATTTGTGTAATTATCTTGGTTCTTAACAACGAAGCAAAGCTGTTGATGTCAATTTTTACGCATTGCATTGATTGTAGGCCAAGAAATTAATGAATTAATGAGACACCCTGCTTATTATGGTGACAATAGGAACTTTACCCTATCTCCATCGACACACTAAAGGTTCGTCCATTTTTTTTGTCGATGAAAGCCAATTACCCAAGGAATGTTTTGCACTAAGTTACTTTGAAATCAGCTACATGAAGGGACTTCACATACCCCAAATACAAATTAGTAAAAAAAAACTTTTTGTTTGCTATATTTAGTCGCTAGTTAGCATGAAGAGCATGGGTTAATGCAACATTTGCTAATGAGAAAGTAAGGTCATGGCAGTAGAAACATTTAACAGTAGTTACCACATTTTTATCATCTATAACTTAGCGGGAATTGACGGTGTTCACAACCCCCCATGGTTCACAACTCCCCACCGTCCCCTACCCTTTTCTGAAAACTATTTACCACCATTGCCCTAATAATAAACAGAAAATGATTTTGAATTGGATCAACACCATACTTTTTCTATTTCATCTTTCATCTTTCGGGACTACCAGGAGAACAAGTTAAAATTTACCCCGCATTCCCTGCAATAGTAGAATTGAACAGTGAATTCACCCCCAATTTTCGTTTTCACAAAGAACGTCAGTCACGGTTTCCGACATGTCATTACCAAATTGATTTTCTATAAGTGACTAGTTCACAACTTATTAAATTACCAAACCAAATTTAGTAACAATATTCTGAGTCTGGCTTTACGATGTGAACTGAGTAGGGGCGGGGATCCAGAAAAAAATTCAGAGGAGGTCATTTAATGGAACTTGAAGTTTTGAAGGTTGGGTTTAGTTTGGAATTTGGAACGAATTTAAAATTGAAACTAATTTAAAATTTCTCAAAAAGTTAAAGAATTTCGGAGAGAGGGTCCGGACTCCTAGAACCCTCCCCCTAGATTCGCCACTGGAACTGATTTATGATTTATTACATTTTGACCATGATTTGGATTTCGTGTTGGTGAATTTGTTGAAAATACCAAAACATGAATATTTTTCTGGAGCTATTTCACGAAACTCGGTATTATTTATGAATTCATTCGATTGATGTGATCTAATTCGAAATTCATAATATATTAGTTATGATTAAGCTGATCAACTCTGTCGAAAAAATCCGTACACCATGCGAACAATCTACCTGAGTGCGGTGAACGATTACGCTTCGTTGCTGCAAGGTGTCCGGATTTTTCCATCAGAGTTGGTCAGCTTAGTCATGATTAAGCTGACCAACTCTGACGAAAACATCCGTACACCTTTCTACAACGAAGCGCTATCGTTCACCACGGTCAGCAACACAGTCCTCATGGTGTACGGATTTTTTCGTCAGAGCTGGCCAGCTTAAGCACTATTTAGACTCTCGGTGAAAATGAACGTGAACATGTGTTGAATACCTTCCATTGTTCACGGTGGACGACGTCGTGAACAGTTTCATCAGCGAACAACGATTTCACGCTCACCTGGCAGTTTACAGTTTGTCAGAATGCAATCTAGTATTCGAAGGCGAACGTTCACCGTGAACAGCGATGACATTTATATTCACCACTCCGTATCAATTCCGCCCATCGTCTCGTTTACACTCCCGGTGAACAAGTGAATTATCCACTGCGGACATATTTCACCGTGGAATATTTAAAATGATCGGGGAATATGCATATTATTGCATAGATTCAATTATATCGAATAATTGTGCATGGATTCGCTAAGTATAGGGGAGACTGAGGAGACTTGATCCCCGGGGAGACTTGATCCCATCATTGTAACTCAAGGGCTGATCAGAATACATTAATCGAATATACTAGAAAGTTGCGTAGTTTTATCTAAACATAAGTTTCTTTAACACAAAAAAATAAATTGGACATGTGTTACCGATTTTTTACCGATTTAAAGAAAAAAATCTCAGAAGAACTGAAGAAGATTTATTTTCCAAATTTTCAAACTTTTATACAATTGATAAAGTCACCCACTGCATACTATACTTTTGCATATAGAAATACAGGAGAATGTCAATTATATGAATACGCTATGATTGAGCTGATTTTTTTGTTCAACTATATTTGTACTAAAGTTTGCTAAAATAGATGCTATGGGTTCACTTGATCCCTTCAAATTCGTGGAGATTTGATCCCCTTCGCCATGCTTCATACACACTACTGAAAATAACCAAATTCACGCCAGAACAATTGAAGTCATTGTTGCCATAAAATAACAAAAAAACTGTCAAAAATGAACGATTCATCATACAAAAACTTAACTGTAAATGCTTACTACAGCATACGTAGCAACCATGCATCCCACATTTGACGTTCCTCAACCATAATAACGACAGCTTTCAAATAATTGCACAGAGATTTGGGGAATTCGTAATAAAAATCAGATGAGAGATGGGTAATATATAGTAACAAAAATAGTAATATCAAATCACAACAATTTAATCAATACCATAATACATTTATAATATTGAATGGGGTTAGGTACCTATTTTTGCCGTATTAGGGAGGGTACCACATTATTTCATTATTAATTTTATTATTTCAGCTTCTTTGCTTTGTTATTAGGAGTCATTTTTTTATTTCGATTATGGAGGTTTTAGCCTTAAGGTCATTCGCCTCTTATTAAGAGCCAATATAATAACAGCATTGTCTTGAGAATGGTGAAATTCATTCCACGGAGTAGGATTGATAAATAAAAAAGGGGATCAAGTCTCCTCAGTCTCCCCTATTAATGTACTATCGTTTAGTTCCAGTTTCATCAACTTCCATGCACTAATAAGTGAGATTTTGGAAAAAAAAAACAATTTGGTGCGCATCGAGTTCACGTTCATTTTCACCGAGGGTGTAAATAGGCCTTTAGTCATGACTAGCATTCGTGCTCGTGAAATAGTTCACTGATTCATAAAATATTATTAATTTATTCGTGAACTGTTTCATTATTCCTAATGGAGAAGGCGATGGCTTTTGATTACGGTTTTAGCAAATATTGTTTTATTTTTTCTGTCACCTACGTTTCAAAAATCTACGCCTTCCTCTTCAGGGCAAAAAACGGATTGCTCAGTGTGCTAGTGATGTGCGTAGGGTTCTTTTATTGTAGAGCAGCTTGTTGCGTTTTATGATTCCATGTTCAAAATCACTTGACTATGATGTTATTGCTGCCGCTTTTTGCCCCTAAGATTAAGGCGTAAACTATGGAAACCTATGCGATAGACAAAATAAAATAGTATTTGCTAAAACCGTGACTAGAAGCCATCTTCTTTTGCCGAAAACAAAGTTCTTCTCGCTCTTCCAGTTGTCGAAAAAAAATATTTCTAAAACATTAGTCAGTGTCACCATTCGAGCTTGGGAAATAGTTAATATTTTTACGAAATATTTTACATGGATATGTGAACAGGGTTATAATTCCTAGTATTAGTGAAATATTAACAAAAAAGTAAACTATAATTCATGTATTCTGAACTGGTTTATTATCACTAGTATATTAGACACAATTCACCATTCGTGCTCGTGAAATAATATACAAAATCATAAAATATCATTCATGGATTTGCGAACTAGTTGTTTATTCATAATACATTAGTCATGATTTGTCATGCGGGCTTGTTATATCTAGAAACGAAAACCGCGCTGAGCGCCAAAAATATATTATAAAACAACAAATCGTTTTCGTAATATAGCTCACAAACCAAGATAACGCGAACTAATCACACTTCCATGATCCGGTTCATATTGTCACGGTATTCCGAATAAAAAATTCGATTGTGATCAAAAAATAATACGACACGATAATGAGAAGAGAAATTACGATTATCATGATAAAATAGCTCATATCATGAACATGAGTTACATTACTCCACATGTCAAATTCAAAAGTAAACTCAAGAATAAAATATCACGATAACGAAAATCGACTGACTGAAATCCTAAAATAATAAACGTTAATCACAGTACTCTGCCAGAAAAAAAATGTTCACAAATTATGTACAAGAACTATAACAAATAAATAATCATGTCCAGGAAACTATCACAGCAACCCAATTAAACATTCGAAAGTAACGCCAAATACGAATACATATTCGTATTTGTTACGCCATGTATATTTTTGACCTGAACTAGTTTTTTGGAAACACGAACCGTTTTATGAATACGTTAATTACACTGGTCTACAAAATCCAAAAAAAATGTTACAGGGTTGTGATAGTAGTTTTTAGGGTAAATCGGGTGCGCTGAGTTCAAAAATGATCATAGTTTTTACCGCTGTGCTCCAGTTTTTGAGATTTCTCCATTAATTTTTTTACTAGGCCGTGTCAAAAAATTTTTTTTAAATTTTTCGAATTTATAAACTGTATCAAATCTATTATTAAAATGTGCTACAAACACCTGACAAATATTTGGAAATCTGGAAAGGCATATTGAATACTATCAAATTCGAAAAAACCATGCGTAAACAAAAAACGCCACTTTTTTACTAAAATTTGACATTTTGCAAAATTCAGAATGCTGCCATTTCAAAAGTTTTGAATGGATTTCAATCAACAGTAGCTATATTTGTAGCTTTAAGCGTCTTCTTTTAGACAAAAAATAGTTCAAGCAAAATAGATAAAAATTGTCAGAGTTCTGATCAATTTACCTAATTGAAAAAAAATCTTCAAAATCTGCGCTTTTTATTATTACTACAAACACGACCAAAACTTCGGAAAATCTATTAAAATAAATGTTTTTATAGACTTCGATGCACTGCATTCGCAGAGCAGATGTTTCACTTTCAGATCCGCAGACGCGGCATGTATCGTTTGTAAGCTTACCACATTTCTTAAGATGATATTTACTAGGACAGTGTCCGGTAGGTAGTCTTATCATGATGCATAGCTCTTTTTTGTTTAGTCTAAGCAACTCCAGGCTTTTTTTCTCGATGGGTTACATAAATTTCTTTCGTACTCCAACTGTTCTTTATAGTTGCATTTTGAGGACACTCGGTGAGACTCCACAGAATGGTTCTGGGCCGAAAAAATTGGTGGAAGACCCTCTTCTTGCTAGCTCATCGGCTTTTTCGTTCGCTGCAACGTCTGGAACCCAGTATAAATTAACATGGTTTTTCTCCGCCAATTGTCGGAGTGCAAGAATGGGAGTGTACTAGTTTTGAACGACATGTGGTCGGTGTTAAGTCAGACCGGACTAAGTCGCAAAACATAAAAAATTATACTATGTTGCGTTTCGGCTTCGCCTCATCAGAAACCGACACTAACACATTGTCGGAATAGATTAGCGCCGGCTTGACGCAAATCCCTTAAAACTAAAACACACTATGTGTTTCAATCAAACGACTGATCAAACGTGATGTCCCGTTCGAGCAGAAGTTCTTCAAGCACGTGTTTTTGTTTAATGTATAACTCAGGGGGTGTCATTCCTGTCATCCGCCATGTAGATATACAGACTTCGACAGCAGTCAACTTATGATGAGCCTAGCTGCCTCTAGGCCCATGTCGCCCATGCTATTGCATTGGGTTGTTTAGATTTTAACAAAGCAGATGTTGGCTAGGAAAAAATAGCCGCCTAGCCTGGTATAACTATTACAAAATAAAATATTTTTAGGTTATGTTAAAATGTGATCATAAAACTACTTTGACTTTTAATTTATATCCAGAGCATCGTAGTCTATAAAAGACATTTATTTTCAATAGATTTTCCGAAGTTTTTTTCGTGTCTGTAGTAATACCAAAAAGAGTTGATGTTGAAGATTTTCTTCAATTAGGTTAATTGATCAGAACTGTGATAATTTTCGTCTGTTTAGCTTGAACTTTTTTTGTCTGAAAGAAGATGCTTACAGCTACCAATAAAGCTATTGTTGATCGAAATCCATTCAGAACTATTGAAATGGCAGCATTTTGAATTTGGCAAAATGTCAAATTTTAGTAAAAAAAGTGCCATTTTTTTGCTTACGCATGGTTTTTTTTCGAATTTGACAGTATTCAATATGCCTTTTCTGATTTCCAAATATTTGTCAGGTGCTTGTAGTACCTTTTCATAATAGATTCGATACAGTTTGTAAATTCGAAAAATTTAAAAAAAAATTTAACACTTACTAGTAAAAAAGCAAATTAATGGAGAAATCTCAAAAACAGGAGCACGACGGTAAAAACTATGGTCATTTTTGAACTCAGTGCACCCGATTTACCCTAAAAACTACTATCACAACCCTGCACCAAAATGGCTGTCGAACAATGTTATTATTAAATAATTAATTAATTATTCATAATTTCAGAAACTTCATCACGATTTCCGTTCACGAAATCGGATTTTTTCATGAATTTATGAACGGATTTTTAAAATGATTTTCTACGTAAAATGGAAACACGTCCTTGATCTATTAGCCTTTCTTGACAATGGATTTATCCACATGGGTTAACATTTTTGACAGTTAACTCAGCAAAAGAAGAGGATTAATAAGAGGTGCGGCCCCATTTGTTGAAATTCATAAAATAATTTTTACTCAACGTCAGCTGAATCGGAAAAACCAAAAAATCATATGGCTTAGTGATCCAATTGTTTTGATGTCAACACTGTAGAAAATTTAATTTATTATAATGTTGCAGCGCTCGAACGGATTTTAATGGACGATAATTGCACTTTTTTCATTTTTCAATGTATCCGGACACTAGTGATTTTTTAAAAAGGGATGGTACTAAGATTTAAATGTGATGGGATAATGTTTGGTTGCATGTTTTTGAAATGTTCAAATTATAACGTCTATCTGCAATGATAATGATCTGGAAACAGATACGATTTTTCCTAGTGAGAAAAGAAAGTGAAAACGAAACCGATAAGAAAATGAAAAAAAAGGAAATCCACAACACAAAACGATAAAACAAATCTTAATTTTATGCACTCGTAAGAATAATGAACCTAACTATTAGACAGGGTGTCAACGTGAAAGTGACATATATCAAAAAAATCCTGAAACCGAAACCGGAATCTATTTTTCTATTTCATGTGAAATAACATGTAAAAAAAGTTAATTTACAATGCATTTAGTTCTGGTGAAAAATTCGCCATTGTTTTAAGAAATGCATTTCTAAATCATTACAAGCTGCACATACTATATCGTTCGTTATTTAATCTCAAGGCTCACCCAAATGTGACAATGTTTTTCATCTTTCACCTTCTTAGCATAAATTTCCATATTTTGAATAACAATGGGGTCGAACAAGGACACGATGCGAGTCATTCAGGGGAGCTAATGAGACACGGCAATTCTGCTTGCAGCACCAGCTGAACAAAGTTAAATCTCCCTTTGTCAGTAAACCATGATCGCTGAGGCTCTTTAGAGTATTTATCAATCACTTTCGTAACGATTCGTAATTCGCGAAAGCTAGATTCGTATACTCGATCAATTTTCTTGTTCATAATTGACTTCAAAGTAAATAACTTTTCACGTTAAAAATATGTGGAGAGCACCGTGCATGTAGACAATATTATAACGGGGTAATTCGTGGATATGCTATGTATAAATTGTTGCACATACATGGTCCCTTCTACCAATAAACACCTTTCTTACATACAATAGCTTCTCAATGAGTGACATAAATTACAACGAGAGGCTTTGAAATGAGTGTATCACACCCTGTCAAATTAAGATTTCATGGTATTTTATAACCAGTTATAAAACTTAGATTGCACTTGTAGCATGCTATAAAACTTCAACTAGTTAGGAATAAATCTTCGCCAGATTGGGTTAAATCAATAATACCTCCAGCACCATCACTTTATACCTATTTCCATAAACTAGGCAACCGTTCCATAGTTTGGATCAACTACGAGACACAGTACCCTGCTCATGGATCGAATATATGACAAATGCCTTACCTTGGTCCCACCGGACCATTTAAACCAGATACCGTTGTCAATAAATAATCAGAAAAACTTCTTATAACAAAACCAACCAGCGTAGCTCCATTTAACAACTAGTTACTTTACACCAGTGTATTCTAAAGCAGCATCACGCGATGGCAGAGAAGATAAGGTAATATGCCTATTAGGACAGTAGAGTCTATTGTCACCCGATTTCGCAACTCTTGGTTGAAAACCAAGCATATTAGATCAAGGAAATATCAATTTGTCTAAAAAAGTGTGCAATGATAAGATCAGGCTATTTCCTTCCCTAATTATTACTAGCATATTTATTCAGAACTAACTCCAACTTTTAGTTTAGTTGAGTTTAGTCCAACTAAATCACCTTCTTGAAATATCTGTTATTTCGTCTCATTCACAAAGTTAACCAAAACAGGATGTAATTACGCTTAGGAGTACAGGAATAACAGGATGTAATTACTCACACGAATACGAGCGGTATGTTGCATCCAAATGTTTTATTACACCGATAAAAACGCTTCACTGAGACAATCTTTAATCTGCACTAAGGAATCCATCTATGATTGATACACAATAAAACTATTTGTGAAAGGCTAGGCCTAGTATCCTAGTATCACAATATGTGATTCCGAAATACGGTCGTTCTAATTGTCGCCATGTTGCTGCAGATACGCTACCACAATCAAAACAATAATTCAGCGTCCAACCCACAGAAAAGAAACATCAGTGCCGCCAAATTCCAGCACAAACTACAAAATATATTGTAATGTAATTTACGATATAAGTAATTAATTAATTGAAGTTATTGAACTGATTGCAGATATTTTCATTTCGTCTGCCACAAAATTTGGTTCGTTGGGTGTGAGACTAATTATTGCCAATTATTAGCCCTTAGCGTGGTAATTGTTCTGAGAGCTCTAAAGCTCTAAAGGCAGCTGATGTGGTTTCACGTGTGATCCGTGGGATAAAAGTAGCATCAGCCCCGTGAAAACTGTTTGTTGCCTGAAGCTGTCACCAAATGCCAGTAGTGCTAGCTACGTTTCAAATGTTTAAGGTCTATTCACATGAACTGTACAACACTGTTTGAAAGTGGGAATCAAGATAAGTAAATAATAACAATACATGAAAAAGCACGATTTTTCTTGTATTGCTTATTCTCTATAAAGTCCGAACGCTTTTATCACCTGAGTTCTAGTTAAGCACATCAAAATGAAGTTTATTTGTGTTCGAAAAGTTTCAGGTTGTGTTAACAATATTGGCTCGTAGCAATGTGAACGTTTCTTAAAGCGCGTTAGCTGTCATTTTTGGCAACTATCCGAGTCAGGAAGCCAGCTTATGTTGGCTTCACTCATTTTTCAAAGAAACGTCAAAACATTCACCCTCTTGAGCATGATTCGTTTTACAAATCATGCGAAGGCGTCTATGTTCGGTATAATTAGACACCACAATAGAACATTTATTTTCAATTTGCTATTTTTGCTAAATTAGAATTAGATGTTTAAGAATTGAAAGGCTGATACTGTAGTCTGTGTAAGATTATAGATAATATAGCTGCATTTAGAAGTAGCTCAAAAATAGAGCTGTACTCCCTCTAAAAGGGGCAACATAGGCTCATTACCCTATTAAACAAATAAAACAACCAGATCCAATCACGTAGTTTAGGGAAAGGAAACGTCGGATAACATATTGGTTGTACATACTAGCTTCTCGTATTTGTTTGTTTTCCTCGCCACATGTAAGCAAAAGGAGCGAGAGCTCATTTCCCTCGCATGTTTATGAAATCTAATTTTATCTCTACCCGCAAGGCAAATTGACGCTATTACTTGAATCTGCCCGTGAGACATCTTGTTCCGACTGCTGCCCATAGTCCGTATCGTACTGGTCACTGTAGGGATGTACAGCTTCGTAATGAAGGAAATTTGATGAGATTTGTCAAATATAGACCATTATTGGTTGAAATTTACCGGCCTGGAATAGCTACAGTGCTTTCGGCTAATAATATTTCGCTGAAAACTCAGCAACATGAAATAACTCAAAATTAAATTAGATTTACCAAATCATTATTTTTCACCAAATATTGCAAGATGTCGAATCCCCAATTCCAAGAAGGACTCGAGCAGCAAGATTTTCCCGAAACAATATTGCCGGGTTTTCTTCAAACATCTTTCATTTACTATTTACTAAAAATGGGAAACGTGCTTCTACCACACTCTTGATTCAGCTGAAAATATTTTTTTATTTATTATTCATTTCGATTTGTTTTATCGCAAAATGATGCAAACACCCCTAACATGTTAGTTGATTCTACGAAAAACCAGTCCGAAATCAGAATATATTGGCTTGATTGGCACGTTTTTCTTATTATTCAGAGATTTGTGCCTTTATCAAATAAGTTAATTCTTCTCGACATGTATGGGTTCTCCTTCCTTAATGGATTATTAATATCATTATCAAATGTATAGGTTCATTTACCTCTTCGAATAATCTTATCATATATGGAAAAATATCTTTTTGAAAAATCAAGACAAAGCAATTTCTATGCACTTTATCTTGCTTTCGGAATTTTAGTCACGATTGTCGTAAAATTTAGGCACACTATCGTGATATTTTATTCACTGGTAAAATAAAGCGATTCGTCGCATTATTTTACACCAGGCGAGATCTTAACGATGATTGTCGTTATCGTAATATTTTATTGGTGAGTTAACCGTCAGGTTTTCAGAGTTATGCGGTTTTCATTCGTGATTGCAGGCGTTTAGTCACGACTTTGGTAAACTTCATGTTGTCGTGATATTTTTTCACAAATTTACTTTCAGCTTTTTTCGAGCAGAGTTATGTGATTAAAGTTTATGATTACAAGGGGTTAGACACGATTGTCGTGATTTTTCTTTGCGTTATCGTGATTTTTCATTCATACTCTCGGATTTTTGGCTCAAGGACGTGCATTATAACGATTTGATTTCAGGATGTGACTACTAGTTTCAATACTAGCAAGTTAGATAATTCACTCCATAGAACACGCGCAATGCAAAGCAGATATACTTCTGTATATACTGCAATTATAAAAGATACTACCTTAAAAACTATCGACAAACCATAGTCGCCAATCCTTTTTTGTAGATGTCCGAGTTCGTAGAGTTGGAATTGCGGCAAATGACAATATTTAAGATTCACCAACTCATGTGTAATATTGTCGAAGCATAGAGTCACATCGAACAACATCTAAATAAATAACTGGGGGACCATGACGTAGTTGATAAATCGATTGCCTTGTATGCAACCACCCAAGAATATGTGCTGTAAATATTTGTTTAAAATTCGAAAATATTCAAAAATATTCGATTCTTTGCTTGAATGACTTTAACCGCCCATAATGTTGCGCCATGGGTAGAAGTGTTGCTTCGGATAGAAAGCATCGTTCTATCTTTCAAAAAGAACGTATTTGGATATTTATGGAAACAAAAGCTGACCGTCATACGGTATTTTTCCTGTTAGCAAATAAAACAGCATCATATAGGATCAAGTACCTTTTCTAATGGTGATGGTGTTGGTGACAGTACGTACCGCATATGTTTTTGTGCCAGTTGTTTCTACACAATGGATAATCCCTCGATGATATTCAACCTTGAAGTCATCGAGACAGGAGCCGCCTAACAACTTGCGCATGTTACTTCGCTGACTGGTGCAACAGTGCAGCATACACCTCACGTCTGACCCATGGTGTTATAAGTAGCACCAAATCAGAGCCGTCCCAAAGTAATTGGGTAATTACGCCATGTTTTTCGTATTTTGCAATGCAATGTTAAACGTTAAAGAAGCGCGATAAAAAAATATTTTTAAAACTTGAGTTCGCCGGCCCGACGCTTGGCCCTCATACTTTTACTAGATTAACTGTCAATGACGTCAATCAGGAATCAGAATATATTGGCTTAAATGGCACGTTCCTCGTATGCGGAATTTGTACCATACAAGGCTCATCTACCGATCAATTACAAACCATTTTAACTTTCAACGCTCATTAAAAAATAAGATTAAAATATAAATCGAATAGATGTCCGTTTTTAACTAGAGCTTTCAAACCATTGCTAAGGAAAAAACGCAAATTTACAAAAGAATTCGTGAAAAGTGAAAATAGCCGAAACGCCCAACTATTATAGAGGACCATTCACCGATCAATAGAAATAATGATCACATGGACATCCATTCATCGATCACTTGTTATTGCTCATATTCTGCTGGATTAACAGTTTACACCCAAAACAAAAATCTCTTGCAATTATTGCAAGCGACAATCACTTGCAAATAATGTTAGCATCGCTTGCAATTTTGCAGTTAAAGCCGCTTGCAATTGTTGCAAGCATATAAAATCACTTCATCTCTCGCTATACGTACATACGTTTCTTCAACACACTGTCAAAGGATTACCACCACATTCACATGCCTATGCTGGTTGGTATAGCAACGCACGGCGAGTTTTTATTTTCCGTCTACTTTTTATTCATTCCTCACCAACATCATCAAACGCAGTTTTGTGGTTTATTCATTACACACGAGACGGCATCAAATTGTGTAAGAGTTTAAACGTCCTGTTCTTATGTGTAAGGACAGATCAGTGCTTATAGTTAGCGCTATGATGCGGAAAGGCCTGAGTTCAAATCTGGCTGCTTGTTTTACTTTTTTCATTAATCGTGAAATCATCTAAGTGTTTATATATGGCTTTTATCCACTTATTACTATCTGGTAGTATGGTTGGGTGGATAAAGCATTGATTAGCGATCTGTTTGTGCAGGATTCATTTTTCAATGCCAACAGTCTTTTTTTCTAACGCATATTGGTCACCAATACACATACATCGCTAATACATAGGCAAAATTCGGTTTTTCTGTTTCTTGCATTGCATGCAAGGAAGCTTCTTGCAATTTTCGCACATTACCAGAACGCTTGCAATTTTCGCTCGTATTTATTGCATTAATGTAAGCGAATCTTACCGGGTACGTTTTGGGTGTATAAATGAAAATATTAGTAATTTCTAAGTATTGATTTGGAAATCTACATGTAATACAGGAAAAACTAATTATTTCATCTAAGAGTGCGACGAAACCTTATACCACTAAACATGTATTGTATTATTGAATTATTTGTATAATTGATTATGAAAATGTTCTCAACTTTATCAACCAGGAAACTTGATCAATTCACTTGAGTGGGATTACGCGAGGTTCCTTCTAGCTTTTGACGTTTATTTATTTATTTTTTTATAAATGAACGAAAATCATTAACAGGCCGCAATCGGCCCCAATAATGATATCTTAATCTAAATACTCTTAAAAATTCAAAAACTTAGACCTAATCACATTACGGGACAAATAAAAATCGAGCAAATGTGTCACGATTAAAAATGCGTTGTAATCCCGTGATGGCCGCATTCGCTGTATGACTAAACCGTCGAAGTGGTACTCTCAGGAGTATGTTACTGCGCAATGTCCTAGTTTTCGCTTGGACATTAACTCGTTCTATTAGGGCTGGAGAATCGATGCGTGCTGACAGCAAATCGGCAACAACTAGGGCTCTTGCTGTATTTCTGCGTTGTTGGAGAGTGTCGAGTTGAATAAGTTGACAGCGACTCTCGTAACTAGGTAGTCATAAAGAATCGCGCCAAGAAAGCCGCCTCAAAGCAAATCGTATAAATTTGCGTTGAATACCTTCAATTCGATCACTACCGTTCAGGTAATGCGGGTTCCAAATCGTCGAACAATACTCCAGAGTTGGCCGGACTAGGGAACAGTACAAATTTTTCAAGCAGTATATATCCGTGAATGACTTGGCAATACGAGAGATGAACCCAAGGTTTCGCGAGGTACGACCAATGACATATGAGACATGTTGCTTGAAATTGAGATTAGAATCTAATATTACTCCAAGATCCTTCACGAAACACTCCCGAGGAATAAGCAATCCAGATAAATTATAGTCGAAATTGATAGATTCTCTTTTCCTACAGAAGGTGATTGCAGAACATTTTGCGGGATTTAGGATCATACGATTATCAAGACACCATTCGCTGAAAACATCGAATTGTTTCTGCAAGACGTGTGCGTCTGCCAAAGTCTTGATATGGTTGAAGATTTTGAGGTCATCCGCGTAGGAACAAGCGAGTGTGAGGTTTGTTTAGGAAACAAGGGCGGAATTTGCACCAGAGAAATAGCTATTATTTAGAGGATTTTTTCAATTTTTCGCATAAACTACTCATTTTGGTTCTTGTAAATATCAAGTCGCTTACTCAAATCGGTGTGGTTGGTTCAAGCGGAAAGCCCAGTTTGTTCAGACATTGGACCTGGCTATTTTTCGGGTCTTGCCCTTCCGCATATTTCGTCCGAATTTTAACCAGATATGTTTTGAAAGGCATACATTAACATGCCACGTTCAACGATAGCTAGTGCCAGTTACAATTGCTTATCGGAGTATTCAATTTTTTTGGAAATCGCGGACTGAAAGTGATTAATTATTTAATGAGCGGTAAATAGAAGACTCTATATTTTCAAAGACCCATTTACCGATCATTGTTTATTTTCAAAATTCTGGGTTAATAGGTTTTTATTTGCAGAAAATTAGATGAAAACGTGTTCTGCATGCCTTGTTCATTCTGTTTGTATATTGATTACTTAGAAATATTAGCTACAAAACAATGTTATTTCCTTATATTGCTTTTTAAGCGAAAAAATTACAAAAGCACAAAAATGGCGCTTGATGCGATGCAGCATGCAAAAATTACTATTTGGCGAAATAATAAGAGATGCGCACTGAAAATTTATATTATATTGATGTTGAAAGTACTGCTTCCATGTTTCGCTTTAATTTTAATTTATTAATTCCATTTAATATTCAAAATAAAACGATTTTTGCGTCAAATGATCGGTAAATGGGACCCGATCGGTGGATGGGCTCTGTACGGTAATAGGCGAAGATTGTTTTCTCATTTAATGAGCTCTTAGCAGTCTAACAAAAATGCTATGACTTTGAGCATAGAGATATACGAAATGCAATCGTGTGCGTTTTCAATAAATCCCCCCGATTTAGCCTCACCAGAGTGTATGTAAGGATAGTGAAGATAACTGTCATGGTTATCTGTCAGTAATATTCCAAACGAACAAACGAGCTCTCAAATACTTGGATTTGACTCGGTTGGAATGACACTGACCAATAATCATTATTCCATTTTTGACAGTTGTCGCCTTGAATTTGGGATTAGACCATTGACCCAACAGCTATATTATATTCGAAAAAAGCAAATCAGATACATATTTTCCTTCCAAACTAAACGACTCTTCAAATCTCTTTGGAACTGTAAAGACTGTAAAAAATCATTTAAATTCTTGGTGTTGTCCTGCACTGAGTATATGAAGATTCGTAGGGAATCCCCGGGCTAGTTGGCGGTTGGGATAAGTTGGCGGAAACCCCTGCGCTTTTATGCATCGTTTTCTATTTGAACGATCTATCTAAATCTAAGCGGTAAAAAATTAAAACAGAAAACACTGGCAACTAGCACCGGTCTCCCCTACTATCCAAATATTGCATCAATTCAGAGCCTTTCAAGGGTTTAGCCAGAAGATGTGATATGCATTGGCATCACTTGATAAACATGAATTCTAAGCACAGTATGATACAATCCGTTGAAGTCATTATTTCGAGCCATGGACGAATTTTCTGTATATGTTATCAACGGTCTGATTGACTGTGGTAGAACAAATATCGCGAGTGACGGATTCAGATATTTGTTGTGCGTCAATAGCACCTTGGGCAAGGTGCTATTGATGCATATCAAATATTCAAGCCCACAACTCGCGATATGTGTTATATTACAGTTAATCTGTTCCTTGCTGTTAATTCCATAGTAATTCTTCAAAAGGGCTAATGAGACTTTTGTAAACAAACTTATTTCGCTCATTATTCCGCTACCGAGTTGAATTTCATGAAAAATACACATGAATCAACATCTTTATCCTTGGTAGAATCAATTTCAAATGTTTTCTGTGTTGAAATGATAACAAATTTGGAGAAATCAGCAAAACAAAAGTTTGTTTACAAATCTTATTAGCCCTATTCAAATGTTGATATGGAATTTATTTCACGTTTTTCACAAAATTGGTTCATAAATTATGAATGTGAATGTTTTGACGTTTCTTTGAAAAATGAGTGAAGCCAACATAAGCTGGCTTCCTGGCTCGGATAGTTGCCAAAAATGACAGCTAACGCGCTTTAAGCAACGTTCACATTGCTACGAGCCAATATTGTTAACACGACCTGAAACTTGTCGAACACAAATAAACTTCATTTTGATGTGCTTAACTAGAACTCAGGTGATAAAAGCGTTCGGACTTTATGGAGAATAAGCAATGCAAGAAAAATCGTGCTTTTTTATGTATTGTTATTATTTACTTAATTTGATTCCCACTTCCAAACAGTGTTGTGCAGTTCATGTGAATAGACCTTAAACATTTGAAACGTAGCTAGTGCTACTGGCATTTGGTGGCAGCTTCAGGTAACAAACAGTTTTCACGGGGCTGATTATAACAAACTAGCTAATACCCATCGCGGGTTGCTGCGAATTTCAACGAAATGGGATAAAAACACAATTTGTTCCGAAGCGTCATCTGGCGGGCAAATAATCCTACACCAATAGCACACAAACACGCTCCAGATAAAATGCCTACTATGTATAAATGTTTATGGAAATCGGTAAAGCCGTTTGAGAGTCTATATCTATATCTATATCTATATCTATATATATATATATATATATATATATATATATATATATATATATATATATATATATATATATATATATATATATATATATATATATATATATATATATATATATATATATATATATATATATATATATATATATATATATATATATATATATATATATATATATATATATATATATATATATATATATATATATATATATATATATATATATATATATATATATATATATATATATATGGGGCATTCCACGCAAAATTAGCCACAAAAATTTTTTTTTGCCCAGATCAATTTTTTATCGGTTTAGTAGTCAAAAATATTCGACACGTATTTTTTTATTTCAACATAGTAGGCGAGACTTTCGAGATTTTTTGTGTTGAATTTCACCATTTGAAAAAAAAACCTACTTTTTTCAATCGCTCGTACTGTCAAAAGTAAAGAAGATACCAAAAAGTGCCCAAGACATGAAATGTGCGCCTTTTTCACAGCTTTCGGATGAGGTATATTAATACTTACTCAACGTATTGGTTTCATGGAAAATATTGAAAAGTTTAAAACAAATCGATTTTTTTCAAACTTGGACATGACTTTTTTCTTTTTTTTTTATTGTATGAAATAGGAAAATCATTTTTCTTGTTGCCATAAAAATTTGGGAGTGGGCAATTAAATACTGTCGGAGATATGAATTTTTCAATCGCGCCTTGCGCGCGACAAACATACCACCACGCGCTTTGCTCGTACTGAGACTTGGATGTATGAAGTTTTACACACCAGCGCGTTGTGTAAAACACACTTGCAACTAACTTTACAATTTATTGCATTTAGATGTATGTTTAATTTTAGATTTATATTGTCTTAATCGTTCAAAAGTGTCGCCGGAAGAAAAGATCTTTAGTTTTAATTTGAAGTCCACGTTCATCTGAACATAGTGAAATGATTGTGGTCCTGGTATGGTTTGGCATTTTTCGAAACAATTCTGTGGTTTTTTCTCTGCTCTTGCATTAGAATAAATTGGTTCGATTGGCACGTTTCCTATGTTATTCTGAGATTTGAACTTGAAACATTGCGTGACAAAGAAGCGTTCCTTGTCACATCGTACGACTCAGTTTCGGTCGACATTTGATCATCATTGATCATTTGTAAACTGGCTCGACAAATAATGGCTTCGTCGCAAGCACCTTTTCCATGGGCTGTTGTGCGAAAATGTCACTGTGTGGGGTGAATGCAGTCAGATTTGTGGTGAAAAAAAATTAGTACAACGTTTCACATTTCTAAAATGTAGACGAACACCATCAGAAAAATAAATGCAAACATTTAAGGTTTTCAAAAAGAATGGAATTAAGAGTACGACGTAGAAACGATAGGTAACTAAACTGAAAACAAGATTTAAAAAGCGCCAGAAACTTAAAAAGCATTCGTTCAACATTTTTGCAGAACTGCAAAAATCTCTCTTCAGCAATCATTTATCGCCAGAATACAAATATTATATTTTAATCATTTTAAAAATTATATCATGCAACGATATTCACAATCGTTTTATATTATAAAATCAACTACAAAATTGAGTATAAAACAATAATAATCCAAAACAAACATAACGCATTATCTGTGTATGTTTTACTTTAGGGGGGCGTTTGATGTAAAGTGTTTAAACCGAAAGTGATTTTGGTTTACGATTTTGAAGGTAAGGCAACAATGGACCTCTTTTGTAATGTTAAGGTTTATTTATACATTCATTATGTACGAGAAAAAATTGCAGTCACACAGAACCACACAAGCGTTCCAAGATTAGACGTCCAACCATTTCCACTTCGAGGAGCGCCACGGCGATTATAATAACTCTCGATAAAATTGACTGAAACAGGAAATTCAATAAGATTTTTAAAATTTGGACTATTATTTACTCGATGAACAATTTTTTTTTTAAATGATTTGAATTTTGAAATATGGAATAGCCTTATTACAGTGTGTAGTGTGTAAAATCTCATACAGGCAAACCTGAGTACGAGCGAAGCGCGTGGCGTAACGTTTTTCGCGCGCAAGGCGCGATTGAAACATTCATATCTCCGTGAGTATTTAATTGCCCACTCCCAAATTGTTATGACAACAAGAAAAATGATTTTCCTATTTCATACAATAAAAAAAGAAAAAAAAATCATGTCCAAGTTTGAAAAAAATCGATATGTTTTAAACTTTTCAATATTTCCCATGAAACCAATACGTTGAGTAAGTATTAATATACTTCATCCGAAAGCTATGAAAAAGGCGCACATTTCATGTTTTGGGCACTTGTGGGTACCTTCTTTACTTTTGACAGTACGAGCGATTGAAAAAAGTAGGTTTTGTTCAAATGGTGAATTCAACACAAAAAATCTCGAAAGTCTCGCCTACTATATTGAAATAAAAAATACGTGTCGAATATTTTTGACTACTAAACCGAGAAAAAAATTGATCTGGGCAAAAAAAAATTTTGTGGCAAATTTTGCGTGGAATGCCCCATATATATATATATATATATATATATATATATATATATATATATATATATATATATATATATATATATATATATATATATATATATATATATATATATATATATATATATATATATATATATATATATATATATATATATATATATATATATATATATATATATATATATATATATATATATTAAATTAAATCACTGTACTGCTGTACATTTCATCATTGGTGATGCCTATTGTGATGAAAATATCAACTCGCTTTCCACAAGCACAGATTGCCTGCCAAATTAGGTATTTCAATGAGAATTTCGATATTACGATCCAACTTTAACCGATCCTTGATCTAGTTTATTACTCTTCAGACGGTTCAATTGGGAAGTTCATGATTTTCCATGTGAGCACTGAGCATACAACCATACACAGTTACGCAGTTCACAGGACAAACTTCAAAAAGAAAATGTGCAAAATTTAGTTTATTTATATCCAATGGAAAAAGTTATGGTCGACTTTACTGCGTATAAACACAAAAAACAGACATATAAGCTAGAATAAACTTTCCCGATAAACTTGTGTAAACATTTAAATGATAATATTTTCAGTGGTATAGATGCGTATAAGTCCCATCATAAAAAGCAAGCCTAGAAAAACCACCGTGGAAGATATATTTATCCATTCAGTCCAGTTCAGTGGATGGAACAAACTAATTTTAGTATTTTTCGTGATATTTTGTATAAAAAGCGGTTAGTTTCAATTGTGCATTTTAATTTTAAAGTAACCTACTATGTAATACACTGGAAAATTCATTTTTGACAAAAATTCATATAGAACTGTTATGCTAGTTATGCTGGCTGTATAAGTGTTGCAATAATTTGGCATTCGTGTTTTACAGCTTTAAAAATCTAACTAATATTTTTTAACTCAGTCTATACTTTTGTTCTATAGATATATCAACTTCTATCTCAAGATACTATTAACGACATAGCACGGACATTTCAGGAAACGTTTGCCATGAGGTAGGAAATGACGGAGATAAACGAGGGAGGAATTATAGCTTTTGTTGCGAAAATATGATAGATGAATGCTATATTTTTATTATATATACGGAACCGAAAGCGTATCATTATCCAAGCTTGATTTTGCCACATATGTTTTCCCTTTTGAACATCCTTACCTTAGTTTCCACATAACGCCAACGGTTCACGCCTCGCAGACGGAGCGTTTATTTGTGGTGTACGAAGATGCTTACATT